>NC_060214.1:102186250-102501875 GCF_021130785.1 Homalodisca vitripennis
CAATAAAAATACAAAACATGAATTTCAACAATAATAAAACTTCCAATGTCTGTATGGACACCCAGGGGCTAAGCCAATGGCTATCCATATAAATCAGACATTTTTTGGTGTGAAGTGTACCATTGTCTTACTTTAAAAATAGCTTCTCTCATTGGGTCTGTTAACGTTAAGGTTCCAAAAATGTCAAAACAAGATGAAAATTGTGTAATTTAACTGTTCCCTGATAAATGCGTGAGTTAATTTGATACGTTTAGGAAACATTTTAAGATAAATGACGCTCTTCCATTATTTGTCCGACTACAGTAATATTTATAAAGTACTTAAGCTACCTACCCTATATAGCAGCCTCTTTTTCCTTCCTAAAACGGAGGAGTTTTCTTCTTTTTCTGTTAAAAGACCTTAATTTTGAAGCGGATTTTCGGATATGCAATGACATATAACCGATTTAATTGTAATCTTACCTGTCAATTCGTTCTCTGATGCAAAACATCAGAAACTACTCCCTTAGTTATGTAACTTTTCATTATGTTATTTTCTAATGTCATTAAAAACATATATAACGTGTCTTTTGATTGTTTTCATACTACAAATATTATCATATACAAGTTACGAGAACTCCAGACAACGTTTCATGTATGTGTTCTTGACAGAGCCTTGATAGGATGATTCATTATTATTTCCGAAATGCTGCCTTAATCTTAATTTCACCAACAATTACGAATGATTGTCCTGCAATTAAGCTTCAACAGCTACCATCCCACTGATTTACCACTGTTTGAAGGCTATAGGTGAATCCTTGATGGCGTCCTGACTATATGAAGGACATAAAATAGAGACAGGAATCATCGAATCTGATCTCGACTATTTAAAAAAATAGGTTTAAATCTATAGGACAATCGTCCTCAAAATATTCACAAGCAGTAATACTGGACTACCTTATCTTATCATGTAACTGGTAACATTGACTGCGGATCTAAAAATGTAATATACAAAATTAACTAATTAGTTTTGGTTTAAACAATATATTGTTATAAAACAATCATTAGCAATACATTGTACTGAATTTAAACAAGAAAAGTTTGTACAGTGTTTTATAATATATATACATATATATATATATATATATATATATGTGTGTGTGTGTGTGTGTGTGTGTGTGTGTGTGTTTTATAATAAATCCCCATAAAATAAATAATACCAGCACACCCTAATGAAAACTACAATAGATTAAATATTTAAAGCTTGAGATAGTTTTGCTAAATTATCTTCAAAGTAAATACTCCATTGACAGTACTTCTTTTTGTCATTTTCTGATATTTGGCTAGTTTTAAAGCTCAGAGGGATTTAATATTAAAATTAAAACAGCTTTAATCATTACGTTTTTTAAACCAACTGGTCCACAAAGATTTTTGAAACGTTTACAGCAGTGAAACTTTGTCATATGTGATATGCTGTGTTTATATTTAACTTTTACATATTTAATATTTCTTCCAGTTAATTAATTTTTTACCTTCTTGCTACACCAGTAATAGTTTATTGAAAGATATAATTTGGAGATATAATACTCTTTGAGAGATCTAGGGTTGAACATTATTTTATCTAACAATAATATTGTCGTCTCTATGAAAACCAACCTCTAAATTTTAATATCTTAGATGTGGAAGTAAAGAAGCTTAAAATAAAGTAACTTGTATATTGGTTGCATATGATTTAAAGTTTAAATAATCAGTAATAGTTAAATAAGTCGTTTACTACCATTTGGAGCCTTTAACAGATCTTAAAATCTGAGACTTTGACAAAGAAACCTAAAGGTTCAGTCTGGTATCTCTTCAAACTGGTAAATCAAAACATTTTTTGCCTCTGTAGTAATTCTTGTAATCTAGATTAACAAGCCCTATAGATTACTTATTTCTATTGTCTTTTTTTATTTAAATTAATCTACTAAGAGCGAAAAAGCAAAACATTCACTGTGCTACAAAGTAATAAAAAACCTTTTTTTAAATAGTCTATACTATCTCAACACAATAAAAGGATATTTGGAAAATTGAGGATTCAAAACGTATACTTATAAGTATTAAATGTTTTTTTAGTGAATAAAATATGTTCCAGCAGTAATTTTCTTAGATTATAAAGAAATAGGATTAGTGATAATAACAAATCGAACATCATAAAAAATGAATGTTTCTGCAGAGAACCTAAAGTGTGTGCTATCTTAGAATTTTTAGTATAACTCAGTATAGATCGGTAGTGAAAGTTATAATATCTAAACTTTCTCTGCCAAAATTACCACTACCGTAATACCTCAAATATCGCCACGCTTTTCCGCCTAATATGGATACCATTAATTTGTACAATATCCCTCATTCCGTAATTTCTAGTTGTCTACCCTCGTGCTAATAATCCATGTTTTATATGTCTAGCCTTTGAATTAATCTACTCTACATTACTATCCAACCTGTTCACCCTGTCCCTCTTATAAATAGATAAACCGCTAGCAAATAAACCTGCGCAGAAGCAAATTTCTGAGCAGTACCGCGCAGGAAAGGCCCCCTCCGGCGGGAGGTTGTGGTGGGGAATGAGACCAGCACCTTCTTAATCCTTTAATCAGCTGCGTGGAACGTGTCTCGCTCGCACAGTTTTGTTTACACTGCAGCTACTTTACTTGCTCTATGACTATATTTTGTTGTGAGTAGGCATATACAAGCATTAGTGTCACAGTCTAAGTGTAAACTATTAATTGAACAGATTAATGTAGCCATAGACGTATCCTGTGAGCTTGCATTTTGTTGTGAGGTTAGCCGCGCAGTGACAGTGACCAATAGAGATGTGTCGTTTGGTCTTAACCCGTTCAATTCAAACAGTTCAGTCAAGTGAACAAGGGATCCGGATCAGAGTGATACAAAATATCCGTTCACCTCGAACGTTTCGTTCACTTTTTCTTCCTAACTTAAAAATATTAAGTATTCTTAATATTTTAAGAAACTTATTCTTAATTATTATTATTCTTTTTGGGAGGAGTATTTACCCCACCCTGCGTGAACTCAAATCACCAAGGGTCTTTTTGTAAACGGTTTGCTTATTCTAATGGTCTATTCACGTTTATTTCCAGGCATTACACTTACATGCGTAACTCCAATGTTTGTGTATAATTCACTGTTTCCAACCTTTAATATTAATCATCGCAGGTTCCTGATTAAACTTCATAGTGATTAAAACTGTGCATTTATCACAGGTACTATACCTAACAATAACATCATTATCCGCACCTACGTAGAGCATTGCGTGTTAATAAGGTCAGTCCCTTGGCAGATAGTCGCCCTTCTACCGTGTATTACTCCTATCTCTTATTATGTAGGTTTGTACATGTTGGACAGTAAAGTGAAACGAGTTCGTGTGATGTGTGCTACCATTGTATTGTAAACAGTATGCATCTACAAGATACGGTAAAAAAGTTTACTATTAGATTAGCATTGTGACTTACGGGACTAAACGTTATAAATACTTTATAACATCGTCATGATTACAATTTTGTTTATCTACAAAAGTGATCAGTGTGCATTAAACAAGGTAATAAATATTTTGGCTATACGAACTGAATGAAAGATAAGCGACAACCTTTGAGATTGTTGGTGGCTATCTTCGAGTAGTTATCTGAGCTGAGAGCTCTATTTGCACTTATACCGAATCTGGCAAACATTGCCTTGAAAGGTGTTATACAAGTTCGATATTAAGTATCGAAATATGAGTTTAATTTTAAAATACATTGTGATTTGTATTATTTGACATTTACTGAAATAAGCAAGAACCAGTCAATAGATATTACCGCTAACTTAAAACAAGTAAATATACTCTATACTTCGTCACTCTAACGACATAACGGAATTTGTGACTTTAGACTTATTATAAATCATGGGCTTTACTTACTACTGGTCTCTTCGATATCTTCTATTGCTTCTGGTATTACAGCCGCTAACATCATCCCAATAACCGATGATCAAGTTTAGCAATAAAACGTCAATATTTCTTGTGCTACTATAAACAATCTCTCTTTGCATTTTGTAAGGTGGTGTAGAAAACCCACAAAATACTATTTTATGTAAGGTTGTATTTGTTCCCGCGGACGAAATACAAACAAGTTTTCCCTGACACACCTATCTATATTCTATCTATATTAGGTAAGAAAAGGAATATTTATTAATGTACTTTACAATTGTCTCTTCTAGCGCATCTATAACTTCTCCGCCAATTTGGTCGAGTGGTGTGTCATTAAAAATTATCCATTAGCTTTATACAATATGTAAGTTGGTGATGTGCAGTATTTTACTGTAATTATAGCTAATTTTTGTTCAATGAAAGCTTTTTCCATTTACATAGATATATTACAAAGTTTTCCATTACAATGTGTCGCTATTAATCACCCGATAAGGCCTTACAGAAATTGTCCTGTAATCCGCCTGTCTGTGGAACTCTCAATGGAAAGGTCTAGGGATTTGAGACTTCGTACAAAGGGTCCTCTTACTTCAAAGATCTCGAATGAGGCAAAGGTCAAAGGGCAACAATTCCTTGAAAACTCTTGATAGAAAGGTGATACTGACTTTATGGTTGGTATTTAATTTCAAACTCAAATGGAAGTCCTAAAATAGCTTATTAGTTACACTTTGTCCGGCCCTTTGATAATTCGTTGTGTCAGTTATGTATTCCTTACATGGTTGTTATTTTTTCAAGAATAAAGTATTGGTACTAAATTATGTAAAAATATAACAAGTGTAAAAAATCATTATGTACATCCATTACATGTATCCGATTAAAACATTTCTTTTAAAATTTACTTCGTAAAAATACTTTATTCCCATTTAAAACATGTTTAAATTTACCTTTCATGTTCAAACGGCTTGTTTCCAATAACCTCCCTAACCTGCTGGATTAACCTCTCCAAACAAACGTCTATTGTTAATTTGGCCTAACATTTTTTAATAAGCTAACAAGCATATTTACCAACATATTTATATATACAAAATAGCTCGTTTCCAAAAATGTGTAAAAGTCTTACTTCCAAAACAAAATGAGAATTTTGTTGTTTTCTTTGGTCGGTTCAAGGTTAGGTCAATTATATTTTATATTTAAACCAAAAGGGTTGTATACACACAGATGTAATATAATTTTGTAAAAAATACACGTTATGTTATGATTTCCAAGAAAACACCATGTTACTGTGAAATAAGCAAGCTTGATTGTATGTATCAATATTAATAGAAAAATTATATGATTTTACTTTTAATATCAAACTGAAAGATTTCCCATATATCTTAACTAACAACAATCATACCTCGTTACCATGAAACACCATTTTAAAATCATACTTTTAAAAATGTTTTAACGCAGTATCTTCCGGATTCGTTGTGCTTTCGGTTGATACAGATGGAGTTAGTAGTGTTCGCTCTTCTTTGGAACTGACACCGTGACACCACGGCTGAGTCTCTGGCGTTTTGGCTGCAACATTGTATAATGAGTAAGTCAAAACATCACATTAAATATATCTAACGTAGGTGCTGTCTGAATATTGCTGTTACGCAATTAAGGCATGATCATAGACGTAACAATTCATAAATTGGTCTTATTGCCTGTAGCGCTGGAGAAAATTACAATAATTCACTTATTTAATTGTGTTTTTAACTGTATGTAATTACTGTATGGACTCCGGCCACTACGTCACATACTTATACGTCTGTCATCACTACGGGAAACGCAGTAAAGTTGATAAAAAGGATTTTTAAAAATCAAAAGATAACCATTCATTTTTTACACCTTTAGAGGAGTTTAGAAGCACTTTATATTTGTCGTCTTCAAATGACATTTGGTTTAATAATCTTTTAAACCAATAATATACGAGGATTTGTGCTGTTAGTTTTTTGACGTGACAACGTCTTAAATTAGGTTGCGGCTCGGAGTCACTCATGAAAAAGTGTAACGCCCGGTAACGTTACGATGCCCGTCCAGTGGGTCCGCCGCACGGGATAAAGCAGATAACTGTGGGTCCGCCGCACGGGATAAAGCAGATAACTATGTTTATTCGTGAAAATGTGGAGTGCTTAGATTCGTCATTTACAACAACTACAACAATAAAGGTAAATAATTGTACACTGATATTTCATTATCGTAAACTATGATTGATTGATTAATTGTTAGATTGACACAAAAGTTGAGAAACTGAGTTTATAGGTTATGTCATACTATTGACAAATGTTGATAGTGTTAAGTAAATTATTAGTTTAAATCACTCTGCAATCAATCGTAATTCAGTCGATTGAGAAGAAACAGCGCGTATTGCTAGTCAAACATTTAAAATAACAAATTATAACCTCTAACCTGTCATAACAGTGCGACCAAACAAACGAACTAAACCGACCAATCACCACGCGCGAAGTTAGAATTTAACTGTGTTTAGCAAGAATTTCAAATTCCAATTTTAGTAAATGTTTTATTCAACTTTACCATTTACAATAACAAATTTTAATTAATTTCAAATTATGTACAATGTTTTAGTAAACAAAATATATTTCTATAGTTAAAATTTGTGCAATTCTTATTTTCATTCAATTCCTTGTTCCTATTGTGCAATTTAATAATATTCATATCAATAAATATTCTACCGAGAAAAAGACGTTGTCACGTAAAATCTTCGCCCGTAAAACCGACTTTACAGGCAACCATAATTTTTTTTTTTTTAAATATGAACACACGTTTATAACGTTCTATTATCGTTTATAACGTTAATAGAAAATTATAGTTAAAAATAAAGATAGCCCCATAACTACTATTTTCAAATTCCCTTAAAATTTTCAACGTCATTATCGCATCGTTCGAATATTAGTAATTAAAATAATGTTATTACATCAATTACTAAATAATTCCGTTTAATATTGTAAAAATGTAATTTAATACGATTAATTTAATATTATTAACCGTAATACTACTCTTATACAACCAATAATATAGGATAAAAACTAACAATAGAAGGAATGAATATAATCCTTTGGCATGAATCAGATGTAGAACATGCGCGATTATAAACTCTGCATTCTTAAAGAATAACAGGAATGTTGGCCGAACTTATCCTACAGTTGGCAATTCTCATGAAAATTGAAAATTTTCACTAAGACAAAGACAAGCTATTGACAAAGCATTGTATTGAAATTAATGAAGAAAAATATGAACACTGATCTCAGTTAAAGGGAACCCACAGTGCACAACTAAAATGGTTACTACAATAAAACATGCGATACATTACTTTTACTATATTGAACAGATTCATTAAATTATATCGAAAACAAAATTGCTCTGGGACAATTTTTAAAATCATTCTGTAAATTTTCCAAAGCGTTGATTCAATTTTTTATTTATATCATTGTTCCTTATCAACTGCTGTTTTAAAATCAACTGATCCACCAATATTTTGTTAAAATATTTAACGCCAGCTGTATTGTGTTATATGTTATAAAACTTGTTTACATTTAACGTTGTCTTATTTATTTTTAATATATTAAACTATATATAATTTCCAGCTAACCACGTACTAGTGTAATCTTGACTAACATCGGAGGTATAATCAGTTTGGTCGAGAGTGATTGATCGAGAGTGAAACACAAAAAATGTAACAATGGATCGTCTCCATGAAAACAGAATTCTAAATTTAAAAATTCATTTTCAACATGACGTAACTTTGTAGAAAGTGAACTTTTGTGAATTGATGACTACTAATGATAAGGTACAACAGTTCGTTCAACTTAATCTTGTGGAGTGTGTGACATCTGTAGTTTACAGCGATTCGTCGATAAGGGACTCAGAAAAAGGAACCTAGGCGTTCAGCCTGGTACCTCTCCGAACTGGTAAACCAAATACTGTATCGTAGCCTTGGTCGTAACTCTTGCTATATAAAGTATTAGGGCTATATATAATGCACGTGTTTTATAAGGTTTATTAAAATTAACTTTTCGCAAATAAAAAAGCTCAGGTCTACTAAATATTGAAACAAATGAAATATTAATTTATCTCCAATTAATGTTTCTGATATTGAAAGAGTGTTCAGCCTTCAGCCCTATAAAGGGATCCAACAAGCATAAGTAGTTGATAAATATTCTCCAGCAATAACTTCCAACGTATATGTTAATGAGATGTAACGATTAATGAAGAGCAAAATCAAAGTGAATTATTAATTAAGTGTTAAAGATAACCTGTTACATATTTCCAATCGTTATACAGTGAGATAGAATGTGACAAGAGGAATGGTCAAAGAAAATAAAATGCAAAACTTTGTTGTTATACTCTAACGAACAAGGATAGTCACAATAATTATTGACGGCAATTTACTGTTCTTACGTTGGCGTTAGAACTATCTCTGGCGTACATATCACGGTAAATATCTAAAATATCATCACTTTTATCTCCTTAATACTGATTCCCTTAGTCTAGATATACAGTATGTGACATAGCGGTCCAACATTAGATCGATATTTAGTGTGTATCTAGCATTTGTATTTATTTTTATAGATGACTAAATCTTTTAGGTATTTTGATGTATGTTGACCTCAAATTACTCGACAGTACACAGTCTCTTAGCGACCTACACTTTTAACACGGTAATTATTCTCTTACTGTATCTGAAATTTGTATTAAAACATTTCTTTCTTCTATTTAATTTTTAAGTACTTCTCATCCGTCACGTTATCAAATGTTTCATTTCCAATTAGCGTTCTCTTATTTTAAATAATAATACTCCTGAGACATCCATGCATCTTACTCTGCTCCGAAGGAGGAAGTAGCCCGCGTCTTACAGAGAACTGAATCGAAGAGAATTTATGATATTATGGAATGTGAGTTTTTTTTTATTAAAGTTTTATGCAAGAAGTATTGAAACATCTCAATTGAAGAATTCATATCTTATTGGAAAAAATAATTATTCAGGTCATTCTAGAAATATCGAAAGTGTTTAAAATGGGCAAGTATTTTAACCCGAATTTGGTACTATTGAAATTTTAATTGTTTTTTTCAGCAAAATGTTGAAAAAATTATGTACGAAAGACCAGAGGGCAGCTTCAAAAACAACCTTAATCTCAAGCAGTTTGGAGTTAAGGAATCCATTTGATGTAGTTAGTAACCTTGTAGATTAGCTTGTAGAATTTTGTAGATAGCTTTTAAAAGTATAAATTTAAAAATTATATTTCTAAAAGTTTTAAGGCATTTGACAGTGTGAAGCAATAATTAATATTGTTGCAAAAAAAGTAGCGTTCAGTGTTCAGTCATGTGGCTTGCTTTAAACTTAAGCATAGAGTACACTGTAGGTCACAAACGTTCTTTAAAGCAAAATAAGCAAAATTCAAATTAAACTTTTAGTCCTTTGATTCCGGAGATTAGTTCTTTGGCCTTTACTATTCTTAGTATACGTCAATTGGTTGAATGATGTTGTCAAAAAGAGACAATTTATTCAGTATGCTGACAACACTATACTGTGTTTCCAAAGTAGCACAGGTATTGGAAAAAAAATTTTATTTGTATGAATTCTGACTTTTTACTATTTTACTGATACTAAATCTGGATCTAACCATTTAAACTCCAATATCACTGATCGCTTCAAGAGGAATTTTTAACGTTTCATCAGCTGTTTTAGTTTATGGTGTTCCCTTTGGCCATTTTATGTATGGACATGCGTGATCTAAGGGTTGAGCAGAGATGTTGATGTTTTTTCCTAGAAGTGCAGCACACATGTCTGACTTAGGGGCCTGTATAATTTTACTAATATTGTCTAGAAAGTAAAATTTAAAATTGCATATTACAGCCTTATCCATTCGAACTTAACACACGAAAAAAACAGTAGCAGTCGTGGGACTGCCGATAGAAGTGAAAACGGAACTATTAAGTTGAGAGTAATTAACAATACGTTATAGTAGCAGTACATCTGTAATTGTAAATGTGACGCGTTTTTAATTTTCCAATTTTAAAATCCACGAAAAATTATTATCAAATAACTAGAAATCTATTTTACCACGCTAGTAAGATAAATCTTATACCGTAATAATACTCATTTCATGATGAAGAGGTTAAATATTAAAAAAAATAATAAAAATGAATAATGCTAAATTTTAAATACAAATATTCGTACAAATATTAAAAATGTTTAAAAATATATTCGTTGTTTTCATTATTCATTTATAAGTGAGTAAACACCGAGTGAACAACAGTGAGTTGAACACCGTTGTAAATAATACAGTTATTGCTACGACGGATAAAGTATATAATTGCAATAACAATTAAACCCACAATATTTTTAAAACTAATAAATTAGTTAAATTAACTTGGTTCTTTCGTAAAGGTATTTTTATTGCACAATAAACTAATTTATTGAGTTAATACGGTATCAGTGAGCTAATGCGCCAACTACAGTTCCGGCAGAAACGTTCACTCATCACTTCATACGCTACAGGCTAAACTAAACTTCCAATAAAAAAATGATAAATTACAAAAAAAATATTCATATATTTTCACACAACTTTCTCGCTGACAAATTTTGTCTGACCAAAAAATAAAAAAAATCCTCGCTTACTACTTTTTTCTTGTCATTGTAAACGCTATGTAAAATGTAAACAATAATCAAAATTATTTCGAAATTTTTTTAATATTTAAAAATGTAACCAATAGATTGCCAATATTAAGAGCTTTAATTTGACGCATCTTACAGAATTGTACGACATTGGCTTCACTTTTAAATCGCGAGAGGAAGCCGTAAAGGTCACTGATTTTCGCAGTCTGTTTTCATACTCCGCCGGGACAGTTTTAACACAGCGAGACTGACTTTTTCATGCAGGTTAGTAGTCCGCGGCCAAGTCTACGGTTAAAAAACACAGCGAGACTGACTTTTTCATGCAGGTTAGTATCATTAGCATGTCGGTGACGCGAACCGAGGATTTTACCCTCTACCAAAACGCTCAACGCGCCTAAAGAAGTTTTCACTTCAATAAAATTCTGGTGAACCATTGAAAAACACAAAATAAAAGCGTAATTTGAACTTCAGAGCTTCATACAAAGATGTTTTCAAAGAGTTAAGAATGCTGATATTGCGCTGCCGTTTTAGTCTAAACGTAACAATGCTATTGTGGTGAAAGTGGTACATGATATCATATGCACAACTGCCGTTTTATTTATATATGTTCACCTAATAACACAACATACGTGACAACTTATATATTAAATATTAGCTTTTAGTGCTACGGTCAAAGACAGGATTTTAATGTCTGCTATCTCTAACTCAGATCCAAAGATCGACGTCTTAGACAACTTGACTACCGGGACTATATATATTCGCTTTAAACCACTACAATATCATCTATACTAAGTATTATATTAATAATATACTTATTATGTTTTGATTGTTAATTTGAATTCATGTTTCAGAATGCAATATTACTTATCGTTAATGCGAGATGACACAGTACCGTAAGTATTTGGGACATTTCAGGTGTAAATTTAATGCCATTCTGAAACTACAGTTTTAGTTAACACTCTTTTATAAGGTTTTATAAATAAATCAACCTACTGACTGGTGTCATATTTGTGATTCGAGAGTTTTGTTCTGATTATTTTCAGGTGGCCTCGGTCCTGCGTTGGCTTGACGTCCTCTCTGCGACACTTTCACGTAACACTTCTCCACGTGTGTTGCAAAACACACAAAGTATGAATGATGATTGAATGGAAAAGTGTGAAAGTCTGCGTGCGTGTAGAACTACATATAACTACTGCAATAATTTATTCTCCACCACAAAACACATTTAGGTATACTAAATTTATCAGCTCATATTAGACTTAAGTTAACATATTTTTTCCATGAATATACTTAATTTTAATAATATTTATTTAACTTATTTATATTTCTGTATTTACAATGGTTTTGGGAATTACGCAGTTTAATATGATACATTATTATATGCTGTCTTTTCTGATTGTTACAGGGTGATGCGGCCAATGCGGCAGGAGGTCGCCCCACTTACACTAAAACACACACGACACATACACTAGGTAATATATTGTTATACTTAAAATATTGAAGGTAATTTGGTTAAAACTGTTGTTTCAGAATGGCATACTAATATTAATTGGCTTATTATATGTTTACATGAGAATAGTTCATAATCTTAATATAATTACAGTTACTCATGACAATTACACTAGCTTTTTTATTTTGTATTTCTCTAGGTAACTCAATATAAGAACCAGTATTTAAAGAATTATGTTTATTAAGTCTTAAAATAGTTTGTTTACATCTTTTTAAAGTCCATCCAGATCCTGCATTAGGTTGATTATTCTGTTCACGTAATGTAATTTTTTCGAATTGCCTTGAAATAAAATAATCAACATTAAAAATACCTTCTGTCTTTAATTAAAAATACATTGATGTTGATTGATGATTACCGTCTACTAATTCTCTTTCATATTCACATTCTAAACATATTTGACCTTTAATATTTTTATTTTCTTCCAACATATTTTCAATTAAGCTCTTCAATTCGTCTCTTTGGGATTCTAAATATGGAGAAAGATCAACAATGTTTTCATCTGAATTAGAAAGAATAAATTCTTTAAAATGTCCTTTCTTAGATGATATTGTTTGAATATCAATAATATTTTCTTTTGAATCTGGAAAATGTTTTTGTAATTCAAAGTGCTCATTTAATTCTCTTCTAGTTTTTGTACTAATCATTAATCCATTCTTCCTTGCTAAATCTTGAAGATATCTAGTATTTCTTAAACCTAATCGATTTGGACGTTTTTGAACTTTTTTAATATTATGTATTAAAGTTTCTCGCAATAGATCATCAATCTTTCTCAGAGATAATTTTATTGCTATATCTTTTAATTTCTCAATATTAAAGAGATTTAGATTATCCTTATTTTCTTTATATGAATTCTTTAATTCTTTTAATTTATCTGAATTTAGTTTTTCATAATTATAAATTTGATTATCTTTTGCCCATTCTTTCAAATAATTAAATTCATTATCTTTTAATTTTTTATTTTCTAAGTGCTTCTTAGAGTTATAATGTCTATCAAAATGTTTCTTGAAGAGCTCTTTGTTGCAATATGGACAGTTAATCTTTTCGTTAACCATTTAATACTAAAAAATGTCTTTCTAAGTCAAATTTTACTATTTAGTAAAACACCTTTTTTATTTCAGAAAACGTAATTTGCTAAATTCATATTATTCTCTTTCATTCCTTCTAATACTTCAAAAATATACTCTTTTGAAATTGAAAAATCTCGATTTCTTACATAATAATCTTTATAATCAGAAACATAATATGCTAAATAATCATACAATAATATAAATTTTCTATAATCATGAAACATCGGGCATTGGTTTTTGGTTATCTCAGTTGTTGAAATATAAACAAATACATTAATGCCAAAGTTTTTTCTTGGAATAAATAATTCTATTAAATAACTCCCCATTTAAATGGAAGAAATAATTATTTTAAATGTTAACAGTGTGGTAATAGAGGAGAAATTCTCGATAAAATATTTCTAGTTTGTAAAAATTGTAACTTAATAGTATATGAGAAAAAGATTAAGAAATGTAAAAATAAATTAACACATTTGAATAATCTGCTTAGAACATTGCAATATGGAGATAAAAAAGAAACAAAATTTATTAAGGACTTTAGATCTATGAATAAATCTTTTATATTATCTTATGAAGAAAATGAGAATATCAGTGCATTATTTAAAGAATATGTTAGGTTTTTTGTTATAAATAAACATATTTATTATGATAAGATATTATCATTACTCCTTCATTACTTGGGTATTGAATTTGATTTTATTTTTAAACCTGAAACTTTTGATGACTTTATATTACATTTGGAGAAAAGAAGTAAAGAAATTGGTGTTAAAAAATTATTTGTTCCCTTTAAATTAAATTCCCAAGGTAAAGTATGTAAATTTTAATTTTTTTCTTTTTGATTTAATTAAAATATGATATTAATTCTTACATAAAATCATGATTATACATAATACATTATGTATAATCATGATTTTTATGTTTTTAGGTTTTACTTTATATTATTTTTCCTGAATTATTTTTGTTAGTTAAAATTTGTTCTTATTAAATGGAGTACTTGAAAGATTTAAATGATATTGGAGAATGTAAATTTAAAGAGTATAAGAAGTTAATTGAATTGGAAGAAAATAAGAAATATAGAATTTGGAATTTGGAAAGAATGAAAGATAAATATGGTTGCACTATTATTGCAGATTTAGAAGATTATAAAGTACATTTGCCTAATAGATTTTTAAATTTTTTAGATGATAAAAAGATAAAAGAATTGAATAAAAGAGATAATATATATTTAATGGTTATTGGTAAAAAAATTATAAAAGATAAAGAATGTGTTATGATTAAATTTGTTGAATAAGTTAAGAAATAATATTATAAAAGATTAAACATATTCACATTCTTTAATTAATTTATTCCATCCATGGAAGTTATACTATAATGATTCAAAATTGCATTTAGAAGGTATATTTTCATTTGATTTTTAAAAGTCCCCAAACAGATTTACTGTTTATTTTCATAGATCTATTTATTGACCTTAGACCGTATTTTTATTTGAAATTGAATTGTCCCGAAAAGTGTCCTAGGAGTGACATATTAATATCTACTTATATACATATTATATATATATATATATATATATATATATATATATATATGTATTTATATATATATATATATATATATATATATATATGTATATATATATATATATATATATATATATATATATAAAAATACCCATTTACAACTGTTTTTTTAAACGGCCACCACCCCCTAAAAAGAGTCGTTACTGAATTCTTTGTCAAAACTGCGGTTATCTGTTGAAATGAGTTTTGCAGCTTAGTTTTTTATGCTGCTATAGATAATGCATGTGAGGTCTGAAACAACCTGTATGTAAAAAAATAAGTTACGGAGTTCAATTTATACATCTTGTATATGTTTTTTATATGTATATAATATACCTTAAATAAACTTAAATTTTACTAATCGGTAAACTCATTTGTATAAAATTATGTAAAATATAAAACTTTCTAAATAAAACCTTTTTTAATAAGATACATTTTTTTATATAAATTCACTACCTAATGGTTGCACAACACAAATTAGTACATAACCATTTAAAACCAAACTAATAAATGTGTTTCGGAATAAAATAATAAAGCCTTGAAAGCTTAAATTATAACAACCAATAAAAATAAAGATAAATAAAATTAAATAATACAAAACATTAAACTGTACGAATGCGTATACTAACAACGTTTCTATCAACTCACTACCTACTGGTTGTGAACAACACAAATTAATACATAAATTTTTATAACCGAACGAATACGCGTGTTTCGGTGTAAGATAATATAGACACAATATTAAAAACTTTTGCAAATTATCTAATGTAATACTGTGAATCCGTTAATTTACAGTTTTATTCTATCGTGTATAACATGGAAATATAGTTGTCATATAGCAGAGGTATTTGCTATACCGTGAAGCTAGCAACCGCTAAAATAAGGAAATATGTTATCTTTACTTATGAGCCTGAGCCTCCAGACTCTTGGGCACAGAGTCTCACTGGCCGCAGACAAACTCTTAATTGTTCAGTTTAAATTTAACGTTACTGCAGACACCTTACATATTTTTAGTTGAAAATTTTTTTAAAAAACAACAATTTCAAGAAAAACACGAACACATTCATCTCCAAAATCCTCAAAATGAAGCATTAATTGCATACTATAAACCATAATCCGTACTTTTCCCAAGCTATTTAAACTGAAACATTTTGATTGTGATTCATAAGTTTGCCGCGCATTAATTACAATTACTAGCGAAATAAAAATCAACTAAACTGCATAAATTTTCATAAATACAAAGTGCCATTTACCTAGAACAAGTTCAAAATAATGCAGTAGTTTAAATCACTTTTTGAGAACTACAAACGAGGGAAAAGTACGATTTGCGAAGTTACGACTAACCACTTAGCTGCTGAACAGATCTTTTGACTAAACTGGTGTTTCGACTCCTATTACAATATGAAGAGAAGGCATGTAATATAATATGGTCTAGTCTTGCGTCTATCTGCTTCTTCTTGGAGCTCTTGATTGCTGACCACTCGACATTCTTGGTCGCATTTGATGAGAACTTTGAATGACATTTCATTGAAGTTACATGAAACGGGTAAGTATAAGTTATCCTGAAGTAAATACTTGTAGTAAAATTCAATTTTATTACTTAACACATTCACTGCGTGTCTGATCAGCATGTGCTGTCCCCCGTGTGGCAAAATAAAAACATAACTAAACACAACAGAATTAGTATTTTTGTAACCTACTCGATATTATGAAGTGTACGGTAACCTTAAATTTTAATTAATAGATAAAAAAATTATGACGCACAAGTGCTTCATCCGCACATGGCGTAACTAATGTTCCCTTGTGCCGGCGCGTCATCATTTTTTATCCTTGTTTCAGGTTAAAAATATCACATTTCGTATTTTTACATGATTTATTAGCTTAAAATATACATCGTCAAGTATAAAAAAGAATAAAATATTTATATAAAAAACAAAAATATCATTGTTTTAGTCAGATCTTTCCACAAATGTTGCGTTCACATACTATGGTGTATTCTAAAACAATTTTCGAGACAATGCAGGTTTTCCAGGACATGCTTCACATTGATAAATTGTGTCCTTCCTTTTTCCTTTTTTATAACACACATTGCAACGTCTTCTTTGTGTTTTATTGTTTTTCCCCAAAGGTGATTTGACAGGGAGATGCTCAACTATCGCTGGCTGAAGTCGTGCCAAGTCTTGGTGCTGAACATTTCGGACGGGCGTGAGCAGACATTTTATTATTGTCATTCTAAAATAAAGTAATGCAATTTTTTTGCCAATTGTGTGTTCGTTACACAGTATAAATGCATTGACCATACTCATTTCCAATATGTGTATAAATACCGTATACATCTTACTGTTTTTCTCTCGCATGGATAGTAGCTGAGTGCCTGATCGTTGCGATCTATACCACTCATAAACTTATTATACGTATTTAACTACAGGGAGTGGCTTCCTAATTTCTTCACTTCTCCGGTTCCTAACAACAGTCATTTCATTTTCGTATTGGGTGGATAGGTACAGATCGTATCGTTTGTCCTTCCAACGTCCCACCATAACACCTTCACGATACTAGGCGCAACTTTCGCCTTTTTGGAGATTTTTTTAGTTAATTCTTTTGGATTACCTTTCAAATCAGCTCTTAATGTTCCTGTTACGTAGGTATTTTCATCTAAAGTCTTTTTGACAACTCAACACTGTTATAAAAATTGTCCATGTATAATGAATGTCCTCTACCTAATCGTTCTGATATCAAATGCATGACCACTTTGGCTTTGTGCCCCTCGCCTGATAAAATGTCATTTGCCTCAGCATATATACAAAACTTAATTACCAAACCATCAGGCTCGGTTTTATCCACTGCAAGTACATGTCATATTCATAAATATAATTTATCAATATAAAGCCGAGGCTTTTTCATGTCTTACTTTTTTCCACCCCTACTTTGTTTAAGGTTCCACTTTATTTTATTAATGGTACATGATCAACTAACTATGAGAACTCATAGCTCGTGTTAAATGTAGTATTTATAAAATTTAAATTAAATCGGTAATTCATCCATGTACTTATCTTTATTTACTCTTCGAAATATTTAAACATGACCAATAGTAATTTTCATAATATTACCTCATCACTTTGTAAGTTCGCCAATAAAACAGTTGCGGTATTCTTTTAAATATCAAACAAATTCTTTACTAACGCAATACATTTTATTATTTAACACTATGTAAATATAATCAATTATGTTATTACGTTTTCAGTTACTTTACCATTAATTCTATGGAATAGAATTTTAATTATTATAATAATTTTGCTATAAAGATAATCCACATAATTCGCTGAACTATTATGGTAGTTCGATTAATTTTTTTTTTAAATTTAATAATAGTTTATAAAATTAGACATAATAATAAAATAATTATATAATTATAATGAGTATACAATTTGTTTACTCATTTTATTTATTCATGCGCAGGCTCATTGGAGATTACGTAGAGTTGAGTTATTTTATTATTAATTCCAGCAATTAGTGCAATAGATAATAACCTCCTCTTAAGAAAAACCCCTCCTCTCTCCTCCTCTCCTCTTGTGTTTTCCTCTTAAGAAAACTTGTTCTACATCTTAAAACTCTTAATAAAAATTTGTACCAGATGAATTTGTTTCAACTAATTTGGGAGGAAATGTAAATAACAATGCAGAAGAAACAGTGTTATCTGGTATAATTTGTAAACAATAAAACTTCTGTTGTAGATTGAAATATTTATTTAAAAACAATGAGAGCTTCAAAGAGCTAAAGTGTAGGAGACTAATGTTATGGATGGTCTCGAGGGGCGGTTGTAAGATGCAAGACAGAACATGTTCAGATCCTCCACAGCTGGATAAGAGCCTCGTCAATAAACCTGAGATATCATATCACTAACACATACTTTAAATATGGTAACACTTGCGAAGAGAAACACTGTAATATGGGTATCTCAGTCATACTGTATGTGGCCAATATGAAAAGTATTCTTGGTTGTTGTGGATTTGTTGAGAAAGGCTAATCTTGATAACTTCAAGGTCATATTTGTTGTTATTAATTTGTGTACATACATGCAGTTTTATCTATTTCTGTTAGTCTAATTATGTCAATGAATATCACTTATAGATTTATTAATCCATGTTATAAAATACGTACATTTATGTTACTATTAAAATTAGATTATATTATTTTTGTACGCTGTTTAGTAAACTACAGAAACATAATATTAAATGTAAATATTATGAGCAGTAAAATTGGTAAATGTCTTATAATTCAAATTACATTAATTATGTTAACTGACTGAAATATTGACTAAATATATTTCAGTGTTTAATAATAATAATACTTTTGATAGAAATAATAGTTGCGTCACAAATTTATTTGTACAATTCATTGAACATTGTCTGAAAAATTTACTTATGTAATTTTACAATATGTTAAAAAGACAAAATATGTAATATATGCTAGGTACATCATTTAAATCTTACTTCTCATCAGGTGAACGATAAGGTCAATATCAATACACGAGTACATATATAATATACTACGTGGGTGCTGATAAACATGTTATTACTAGGTATAGTACCTGTGGCAAATGCACGGCTACAGGTTTAATTATTGTCAAGTTTGAGCAGTTTATTTTAATCTAAATAGCCGATATATAAAAGTACGGATTATGATTAGTACCAAGAGTACCTTCATCTTGAGGATTTAGAATTTTCTGTTATATTAGAAAGTGTTATTTACTTAGGTAATCGATAGTCAATGAATGATGGTATTGTAATATTTTAACCCATTTTAAAATTGGGTTATACAGGGCAAGATCTATGATATCCTTATGTATCTAATATATAAAGTTATATATTCAATTTATGGCTTAATATTCTAAAATTATTTATATACATCCACAAAAACCCACAATATGCACTGAAGACAACGAGTCTGTACCTCACCACTTCTACAGTCCTAGCAAGCCTTTATAAAGCTGATATTCACAAAGTTCTCTATACGAGTACGTTGATGTAGCCTGAGAGAGGATGCCATATCGTTATGCCTAGTATTAAAGGATGTCTAGTGACAGTACATCCTTTTTGCCAAGGACTCGTAACAAAGACCATATAATTATATTATATGCAGTGTATAAAAAAGTATGGAATAAACGTTAATAAATATGACCCGACAGAAACTATAGTATGGTTTACACAAAAACTCGGCGGCACCCAACACGGGAATAGGCCAAAACGTAAAGAAAGAGAGTTTGGTTTATCACCAAAACTTCTTAGAACCCTTCAAGGGCAAGAGAAAACAGAACAAAAGTTTAGAGTAGGGCTGGTCACCACAACTCTTCGGGGTGGTTCCTGTAAGCCACACCGAATAAAAATTAGTTTTGCTGATCAATACAACTCTTCGGGGATCTTCCTGTACGCCAAACCGAATAAAATTAGAGTTTGGCTGGTCCCAACAACCCTTCGATGCCCTTCCGGAGCAAATCTAAAATCTAAATTGAAGGTTGTTTAGTCACCAAAACTCCAAAGGACCCTTCAGGAGCAAAGCTAAAACAGATAAAAGATTAGAGTATGAATCCTTTCTAACATTTAAACTAACCCAGAGATCCTGGGCCTTGTTGGAGTTACTAAAACGGCATAACCCAGGGCCCTCCTGGAATAATACAGAACAAAATAATTAGTTAAGAGTGTTCCATAAAGTAAAAGAAAATATGTAACATTGAGGCCTAAGTTAAATCAGAATGCACTGAGGCCCTTACAGGCTAAGACAAAATACAACACTACGTCCCTCACTGGGGCCTGACTAAAGCGGAGTAAAATGAAGCCCTACTGAAAAGAAATAACATTATAGACTCTTGAACCAAAATGAAAACAGGGCTATTTGAGTTAGTTATAAGCAAAACTAAAGTTTACGCACTAGACAAGAATATAATATCTGTCCACATAACGGGTTGACTGAGGCGATGTGCTGGCCAGCCCGAACTCCCATTCTTGCGGTTCGCAGACCCAGAAACGGTCACTTACCCCTCCTAAACTCGACCGAAAACCACCCGATTAAAAAAATAATTTTACCCTTAAATAATATTCCCCTTTCAATTTTGGTTCGTCAAAGTGGTCAATTTACCTAAGCTTTGAGAAAATATGTAAACATAGTAAATGACCGAATGTGGTGTTTATCGTAGATAAAGGAAATAACACAAAGTGGATGGTTTATTACTGTAGAAGTATTATTAATGTAACCGGCTCGGGTTAGAGCCTCGTTCCTACCGATAGCATAAATGTTGAAAATTGTAAACTAGGTGCATATACATGCCACGAATGTTATACAAGATGTCAAAATTATATAAGGAAATGTTGGTAATTTTTTATAAACTTTAATGCATTTTTGATAATGTTTTGGATAAATATATGCATTAGTTTTATTAATCTATTTCATACGTTAACAATTGTTTTAATATAATTATTAAAACACAATACACGTAATATTTTATAATACACAATGAATTCTACTATTTCTAAAATTAATAATCGTATTTTTTATGCCTTTTACACACTCCAGAAAGGTAGCAATTTATATAGCATAAAATTGATAAAATCCTTGTAATTAGTGGAGCATTATTTGATATAAATTAGATGCAAATATAAAATGTTAATAGTGATATTTACAGTACGGATGTTTACTTACTGGTTTTAGTCTATTTGCTAAATGACAATAATTATAATTTGTTACCATGAAAACATTTTAAAACATAATAGTTTCATCAAATGTTTCAACTAGATTGTTTTCTTCAATTTGATACCGACGAAGTTAACAGTGTTTACGTTCGCTATTCTTCGGACCTGTGACCCTGACATCACGCCTGAGCTTCTCTTCTTTTAGCTGCAATATTCTTCTGCTGGATAAGTAAAAACATCATATTACTCATTTAATATAACTCATGTTCATTTTGTGTTGCGTGTATGGCTGTAGATGTTGTCTGAATATTGGTGGGCAAATAAGCCTTTGGTTTTGATTGCAGCAATTTATCAGTTTGTCTTGTTTCCTGTAGGACAGTAGAAATAATATGACTCTCTTATTTACTTATATCACTTATACTTTCTACTTTAATTTCCATCAAAAGTAGCGTGGTTGACGATCGTCTTCTTCCTGGTCAACCTGGAATATCGAATGAAATAAGTGTCATTTTTAAGATTTACCAGCAGTTACCCGCGGCCTTGCACGCAAATTTTGTAGAATTTCAACCTGTATGAGCAATTCTGGTTCTAGTTAATCATATTTATGACGCTAATGGTGAGTTTGCCTTGTTGACATGATCAAAACAATATATTAAAAGTGTATATTTATGGTAATTTAAATACTGTAGTCTCAGTATTCTTTGCTTGAAAGCTAATTTTGCCTATCTACCGTCTCCCTGATCACAATATATATATATACATACACAGCTCTGAGAAGCCTAAATTTGTCAAAAGACTACTTAGACAGTTTTTATAACGGTCGTTAAATGTATAGTAAAAGTTAGACTAATTTGTATTTTATATCTGTACTGCTACCTACTCCTTTGTACGCAATTTATTAGCCGTTACACCATTATGATCACTACTGGTTAGAGTATATTATATTTCCGACCCCAAAGTTGACAACCAATTGTTGACACGATCAATAAAATATGTCAAAAAGTTAATAACAATGTTAATGACAAAAGTTAATAACAATAATTGTCTTTGTAATTTACTTCTTTCATTGTATGTTTTGTTTCCCGACCAAGATAATTATATCACAAATCAGAGAAGCCTACGTCTGTCCAAATAAGACGGGTTGTGTATTAGTATTAATATTTATAGTAATTTTTTTGGCATATTAGAAATCTAAGAGCTGGAATTAGTACCTTAGTTCAAATTGTCCAGCGAAATTTCATCTAACATAGTTCTTGTCGAATGCTTCAAAGGGTGTGTGTGGAGTAAAATTGTGATCTTAAGTTTATGGCATTTCTAAGGCAGAGTAGGACTTAAATTACTAATACTTATTAAAAAAAATACTCTTAAGACAAATTACTATAAATGTAAACAAATAGAAAATAATAAGGACTTTTACGCAGAACATTTATTTACAATTTACAGTCTCATTCAATTGATATTACACAACTTTAAAGAACAAAATGACATTTTTCGTTAATTTAAAGTCCAGTGGGGCGTAGTCTGGTGAAATTTTCAAAAAAACAATAGGCCTATATTCAACCCAGGAACCATAAAAATGTCAATGTAAAGTTTCGGTACAATCGTTTGAGTAGTTTACGTGTGAAAACAAAACAAACAAACAAAAGCACTTTCACATTTATAATATTATTCTCCTAGAATATGAACAGTCGTACCTCATATTGCATTGTAACTATATTATCTAATGCAACTAGACAGTGTTGTAAGTGCTGTACTAGATGTTTATATTTACAAGAACTAATAATAGAGCGTTCCTGCCAGGGTTAAATATAGAATTTCAAAACATGCAAGCGATAAGAGTATCTCATGGGAAATAAGGCAAAACCAAAATACTCGTATAATGGTTTATAATTGTATATAAATCATATTTATATGGGGTTTTATAAAATAAAATATGATCTCATTTAACTTTGTTTTAATTGTCACATACATTTATTTTTTTCATTATTGCAACATAATATTTTTATTATTAAATACTACACTTCTTTATGTTTATTAACTTGGATTATGTTTAGGCTGCAATATTACTTATCCTAAATATGAGAAAACACAGTTCCGTAAGTATGTTGGACATAAAAAGTGTTTAATGCTATTCTGAAATTGCTGTTTTAGTCAAAAACCTTTTAGCTTGTTACAATATTCTCTTTCGCGTTATTAGTAATTTGACAGCCAACTCATTGGTGTGAATCCGATGAGTTTAAATACTGCTATTACATGATGCAGTAAATCAAATAAATTTTAATTTGGATTCATTAATAAATAAATTAGTAGATCATAGATTTATAAAGATCACTAATTTACCACATATTTTAGTCATTTTACAACGAATTTTTTTGTTCCACCAATGTGGTTCTCTAACTTGCTTAAATTACATATTTCTTAAAACACTGGTGCCAATCTACATTTAGTGGTGACAATACCAATTGTTATATATAATGTCTTATTTGATAGCTTTGCTATGCTCTTTTACGTTTAATTTTGCCATTCGAAGTTACGTAACCCACCATATTAAAACTTTTGAGTACACAAATGAGTAAGATTAAAAGATCACGTAGGGCAAGCTTCTAGACATTATCGACATCTTTTAAAACAAATTCTTCCTAACATGTAAACTAAATGAACTATAAGACAAAAGCTTGAACATGAAGTCCAACAATAACAAATCTTCTTCAGTCTGTATGGATTCCCAAAGGCTATTTTAGATTAAAAGCCATAGAGTGTCTCTGTAGAACACACAACTGTTGGTACGAAAGATTGCCACCATCTTCTCTTGTAAAATATGTTCTCTTGTTTGCTCTGTTGACGTTAAGATGCGGATATGCCAAAAAAAGATGAAACTTGGAAAAATTCACTGATTCGAAACGGTTGGAAAACATGTAAACTGAGTGACGCTCTTTCACATTGTCGCTCTTCCTCCCTCCTACCAAATTTTTAAACATATCTCCAGAGGTAATATAATCCTTTAGATGAAGTGTTTTAAAAAGAATGTTGTTTTAATAAAAAGAAACACCATGATTTATTTTTAAATTTACCGAATAAATAAAAACTATCTAATAAACGTTTTGTCTACAGAAAATCTGTAATATTGTAAATATAAATTGGAATTTGATTTTTCTTTTTTATAAACCCTGAAATATTATTAATTCCTTGTTTTTCGAATGATTTCGATACATTTGATTTAACATCTGCTAAATTGGAAAGTTAAACTATAAAACAGATCAGGGCTACTAGTGCTACAGTATCACTAATTTTTATCGTTTTGAAATGTGATCTCTAGAGGTGTGCAACTTTGTATGTGATATCGTAATGTTCTTGCAAACCAAATACAGCCTAGTCTTCCATGAAACACTTCTCTATTCTATATTTTCTAATAAATATTATAATGGTACTTCACAACTGACTCGTCCAGCGCAAGTACTCCTGAAATATTTCTTCTTCACCAATGTGACTAGAGTAGAGTGTCATTTAGCAATTTTCTACTAGCTCTAAGGATGTAATTGCTTATTATGTTTATTGTCATATTATATATATATATATATATATATATATATATATATATATATATATATAAAATATTACATGTATGTAAGCTAAACAGTTTTATCATGAGCATTGTTAAGGAACCGACAGGACCTTATTGAAATTGTATTGTAGTCCGTCCGCCCGTCCTTCTGTCCAATAAATCTCAATACAAAGGAGAATTGAAATTTTGTACAACTTGGTCTACCTGTCTGTGCGATACATGTTGATATAAGGAACATAGAAACTCGACCATTGGTATTTAGTTTTTTTCTGAGTTCAACGCAAAACACATTGAGAAAACTTAAGATTTATGTTCTGTCGGATTCTTTAATACTGCGTTATATCGGTTTTGTCTCTATAATACGACGATATTTAAAGCACTAGTAAAGTACTTAGTGTTCAAAGTCAACAACTAAAACAGTGTAGTTAGCAAATGACAGAGTGCGGCATTACATATTATTCATATGGCTGAATTCAAATATTTATGAAAGAAAAGCCTAGAACTAAAAAAATAACACAGGATTATTACAGAATCCGAGAGCCAATGTGATTAGTATAATCACACAACCCGCCTTTGGTATTTTTCTAAAAATCAGAACTAATCGATAGCCATACTATTTTGGCACAAGTTGAAATAAGAAGGGTCATAAATATGAAATAATAATTTTTCCTAATGTCGAACTAAAATATTTGTATTTTGTTATTTGTCTTATGCAAAATAAAAAAAACATTCTTTTATAAGCACGTTTACATTTTCCTTTTCATCAAATTTCCTTATTTCAACCATCCTCTATCCGTCCAGGTTAAATTTTCGAAAAAACATGGAAAATGTATTCTTAATGTGTTAGATGCAAACCTGCTTATTTCCCCAACATATTTATACGGAACTGCTTATTTCCACAGATTATGTGCAAAACGTTTTCAAAACAAAAACAGTACATTTGTTGTATTTTATTGATGGCCCAAGCATAAGTAACTGATGTTTTATGTTCACACTCCATTGTATTATTTAAATACACCATGAAAATGTAACATTTTGGTGTAAATATTTAGATTATCTCTCTTCCTGAAAAATTTACAAAACTGACTTAAGTCTTAAGATTAGTCTATTTCTCATCTGACAATGACTATACCTCGTTACCATGAAAGCGCAATTTAAAAAATAATACTTTTCAGACAAATTTTTCAGAACAGTGGCATCGTAATAAATATTGCTTCAAGTTGATAAGGAGAAAGTCACTGTGACCCTGGCACCACGATTGACCCTCTGTCGTTTTGGCTGCAATATTGTTTCAACTGGATAAGGCAAAACATCACATTTTTATTGAATACAACCCACGTAGATGTTGTTTTGCATGTAGGACTGTAGATATTATCTGAATATTGATGTTAAACAATTAAGGCTTGAATTAGATTTTACGAGTAGCAAGTCATGAATTTGGATTATTATCTGTAGGACAGCAGAACTATTATAACATACTTCTTTACTGTATATTTAGCTATACTTATTAACTCCATGGACTCCGGCCACTACGCTACATATTTTTCAGTTGTTATCACTACCCTTGAGGCAGTTGATTAAATAGTTTCAGAAATTTAAAACATGACTAATTACTCTTGACACATTTCAACAAAGTTATACACGCGGTTGTTTTACATTATTCTCAATTCAAACCTCACATGTATTTCCTCAGTAGTAATTAATTTTGACTTTACCAAAGTGTGTACAGTAACATAACCACAGAAAAAGGCAAATAATAACTTTGCGAATTTACAAATCTAATAATACTGGTATTTAGGTGACAAATTGGCGCTATAATCTGTTGTTGTTAGAACTTGTCCGAAAATGTTGTTCCCTATGATACTTACATTGCAAAGTATTCCTTCACTTGTTTATTGTTTCAATAGCTTAAGCTAATTTTTATGGTTCGAATACACAACCTAGTTCTTGAAATTTATACTAAATTCTATCTTAAGAAAACATTAATTTTCATGTTTACGAGTCATGGTGGAGGTCAAAGTGGGAGGGTATAAAAAAGAACTCGGATCAACGTATGCTACCACGCAAACAAGAAAACGAATAACAAACTGAGTAAGATACGCCATATACTTTTCAGTTATTACCACTACCGCTGAGGCAGTTGATTAAATAGGTTCATTAATTTAAAAAATAATTATTCACTCTTGACCCCATTCAATAAAGTTATACAAGGGGTTGTTTTACATTATTCTAAATCAAAACTCACATATATTTTCTCAGAAGTAATTAATTTAAAAGGGGGTTCGGTAGGTTAAAAATTAAAAAATTATACATTTTTTTTATTTCAATTTATTTTCTGTGTTGTTTTCTGGAAAATTTTGACATAAAAATTATTTAATTCTGACAACGGGAAGTATTTTAAAAAAATATACAACATATTGTCTGCACAGCTGCAATTTTTACCAGAATTGTATCTATGGTAAGGACAATACTATTATTTATTTGTTATAATAACTAGCATCCATCCAGAAACAGTTGTTTTTCTTCAATGGTTGGCTAACCTGAAGTATTGTGCCAATAAACAGCAGACAAGAGAAGTAAGAAAACATTGTTTGGTTTACATTCATGAGTTTATTCTTTATTGTGAAAACTCAAAAGTAAATACACATTACAATTATTTTTCTAAAGTGTTGTGTCTAGTGTTTTAGAAGAAATATATTATTCAAAATGCCTAGGAGTACTAGTGTTTTCAAGAAAAAGGAAACGAGTATTTTGTAAGAAGACAGTTAGAAACTGAAATTAGGCATAGTCCTAATGCTGATGTTTTGGAAGATATGACTAGTCTAGATGAACCAGTTAGTGCTTCAAAAAGCAAAAACTAGGAAATATTTCCAATAACTACCAATCTATTGTTGATTGGTGAGCCTAGTCTAGCCTATGAAATAGTTCATTTGAATAGTTTTGTTGAAAATAATTTTCTAATATAGCAGTTTGTAAACATTGCCATGAAGCAATTGATTTCAAAGTCGGTAGGCGTGTGTGGGACTTTTCTTTTCAGGTGATTTTACATGTTCAGGTTGTAGTACAAAGACATTAGCTTCATATGAAAATTGCTGTACTTTACCTGATAACCCATCACACAATTAAAATGTATGACCTAAATGTTAGGTTAGTGTTACGGTATGCGTACTATTGGAAGGGGCCCAGGGTCGCTTGTGAAACTCTTTGCGGCGGCGTGCTAAACTTGCCTAAACCTCCTACAAAGTTTAGTGAATACATTAGAGTTCTAGGGTCTACAGCTGAGGATATATGTTTTTTCATTTATGAAAGAGGCTGTAGAAGAAGAAGCAGTGAAAATAAATGATGGACAAATAGGCATTTGTGTGTTGCCATCGACGGCACTTGGCAAAAAGCGTGGACATTACATCTCTCAAAATGGCGTTGTAACTGCTACAAGTGTTGATACTGGTAAAGTTGTAGATGCCTTCATACTGTCTAAGTACTGTCGTTGTAGAGGCAAGTTTACTGGCCATCATGATGATAATTGCAGTGCTTAATTACCAAGGAGTAAGTGGGGGTATGGAAAGTGGTAGGAGCCTGTAAAATATTACTCAACGGTCCGTTCCAACTTATGATGTTCGCTATATTGCCTGAATATCTTGGAGACGGCGACTCTAAAGGGTTTGCTAGTGTATTAGAAAGCATGCCTTATGGTAATGACTGTCCAGTTACAAAATTAGAGTGCATTGGACATGTCCAAAAGCGTATGGGCACACGCCTAAGGACATTAAAACTAAAAGAAGGTAAGGCAAAAACAAATTGATGGAAAAACCTTAGGCGGTCGCAACCGACTAACAGATGCTGCTATATTATCAATTCAGAAATACTACGGGATTAGCCATACGCAGAAAATATAGGTAATTTGAATGACATGAAGCAAGCTATATGGGCAGAATACTACCATTTACTATCAAGTAACTCTAATCCTCAACATGGACTTTGCCCGAAAAAGGAAGTGATAGTTGGTGTAAATATCAAAAATCATTGGTCCAAAATGAAAAATATGATCATGAAAAAACATTTTCACCTACCACTTGCCATAATGGAGAGGCTAAAACCTATTTTCAAAGATCTTAGTGCTCCTGACCTTCTAAAAAAGTGGCTTACATGGTAAATCACAGAATCCCAATGAGTCTGTGAACCAAATAATTTGGACTCGCCTACCGAAAACCGTGTTTGTAAGCATTCACGACACTTCAATTAGGTGTACATGATGCCATCAATACTTTTAATAAAGGAAACATAGCAAGGTGTATGGTATTTAAAGAAACTGGGATTGATTGTTGGGCAGAATGTTTGTGATGCTATGAAAAATTAAAGATATATCCCGGCTTAAAAAAAGGCTCAGCGCATGATCTCGGAAGTTGCAAAAAGAAGCAGACAATCCCGTGAAAGTGCTAAAAGGAAGTTGGAAGATGAATTGGGAAGATTTGGAGGATCCTGATGATCCCAGTTATGGAGATGCCATTAACTTCAGTTACATATTACCGAGTAAGACCAAATGTATATTTTAACTTTAACGTTGATTTCCCGGAATTTAATTTTTTTCTTACTTATGATACCTTTATCTCAGGAAGTATTAGATGGATCATTATGAATAAAAAAAACCACTTGTACATGCCACCCAATATGCACATTTTAAGCGCGTAACATTGTAAAAAAAATCTTTAATAATTACGCAAAAAAATAAATAACATAAAAATGTTTTCAAAAAAAGCATGTATTTTTAAAAAAATTCTTTTTTAATGAAATTTTCTTTAAAAACCAAAATGTTTTGCGCTCTATTTCATGATAAGGACCTAAAAAAATAACACATAAAAATTTTACTGTAATCGAACCAGTTGTTCCTGAGAAGAAGGTACATTAAATGTAGGAATATAGCATTGTAAGGATAGGGCCTACCGAACCCCCTTTTAAACATTTTGCCTTTACTAAAGTGTGTATAGTAACATAAACACACACAAATGAAAATAATAACGTTGCGAGTTTACAAATCTAATAATACACGTACTTAGGTGACAAATTGGCGCTATAATCTTTTGTTGCTAGAAATTGTCCGAAAATTTTGTCAGTGGTTACACTGACATTTACTTTGGGAAGTATTCCTTCACTTGTTTATTGTTTAAGGTGGTTTACGTCCAATAGCTCAGAGCTAATTTTTATGGTTCAAATACACAACCTAGTTCTTGAAATTAATACTAAATTGTATCTTAAGAAAACATTAACTTTCATGTTTACGAGTCATAGTGGAGGTCAAAGTGGGAGGGTATAAAAAAGAACTCGGATCAACGTATGCTACCACGCAAACAAGAAAACGAATAACAAACTAAGTAAGATATGCCATATACTTTTCAGTTATTACCACTACCGCTGAGGCAGTTGATTAAATAGGTTCATTAATTTAAAACATAATTATTCAATCTTGACCCCATTCAATAAAGTTATACAAGGGGTTGTTTTACATTATTCTCAATCAAAACTCACATGTATTTTCTCAGAAGTAATTAATTTAAACATTTTGCCTTTACTAAAGTTTGTATAGTAACATAAACACACACAAATGAAAATAATAACGTTGCGAGTTTACAAATCTAATAATACACGTATTTAGGTGACAAATTGGCGCTATAATCTTTTGTTGCTAGAAATTGTCTGAAAAGTTTGTCTGTGGTTACACTGACATTTACTTTGGGAAGTATTCCTTCACTTGTTTATTGTTTAAGATGGTGCACATCCAATAGCTCCGAGCTAATTTTTATGGTTCAAATACACAACCTGGTTCTTGAAATTTATACTAAATTTTATATTAAGAAAACATTAATTTTCATGTTTACGAGTCGTGGTGGAGGTCAAGATGGGAGGGTATAAAAAGGGACTCGGATCAACGTATGCTACCACGCAAGCAAGAAAACGAAAAACAAATGGAGTAAGTTCTTTATTTATATTATTAAATTAGCAACTAAACATTTTTATTTTTTCGTTTTATTTTTATTTCAAACGTCTTTTGAAAAAACTCTTTTCTTGTTTAAGTCTACCTGCACCACAATAATTATGAGATAATACGTAATCAAAAAACCTAAATCGTTGTTACTCAATATTTAATCTGTAAATTTTAGTATGTCACGGAGACAATTTAGAAATCTACATAAATTTCTTGTCGTCCATATTTTCTCCCTTACGTAGCAGAACACGTGATGTAAACAGTGATATACCAAATATCCAACCTAATAAGGGAGGGGAGTATTGCATGGTAAAAGGGTGACGACCTGCCCAAGGACTGGCCCTAGTACCATGTAATACTCTAACCTGGGTGCGCATAACAGTGTCATTGCAGACATTGCCATTGCAGACATTGCTGTTGGTTCTAGTAACAGTAGTGAAGGCACAACAATTGTTTTAAGCACAGGCAGTCCCAATCCCTGCCAAGGTTGGATTTTTAAAGTAACATTGTAATAGATCTTATACAATGATCTACATATTTCTCTTCGTGAAATATTTTCCGGAAGAGGTTTTTGGAGATTTACCAATAATAAAGTGTTTACGAGATATACATTCCAAAATTGAATACACTTTTTTATTAAAAAAAAAAAAACATGCCCGAGCAAACATGTTGCTTGGCTTAACATCTATACAATTGTTTATTATTGTTTACTATGTTAGGAAAATTATACTCTAACATATTATGCTATATACAAATTAGTTGCGATAAGTACCAAAGAGGATGGATTTTGTAAAGAAATCTGAACTTCAACAGACTGGGAAATTTTAGGGTTTGGCCTATACCTCTTTTTAACTGACAACTATTTTATTGTGTCGGGTTCAATTTCTTTTTTCTTTAAAAACTAAAACATTCGCAATACGAGTTATTTCATGAAATTCTGGCACCCAACTGTCATTTCACAAGCGTTCAACATTTATTTTTTTTATTTCAACATTCTGTCATAAGAGTATAATAATACTAATGTATTTCTAAAAAATGTATACATTTATACAACATATAAACAAAATTAGTACCCATATATGTACTGTATTTAAATAAATTTACTAAACAGCCGGGTCATTTTTCTGATTAAATAATTTAAATTACTTAATTTCTCTTTCTATATTTGATACCAAACAGAAATTTTTTGCATAAAATTCAAATTTATTGAAAGATTAAATTAAAAGGTGAATGCCTTAATCATTACAATCTATAAAAAGAAAAAAAAAAATAAGCAATACTTGCATTGAACATTTTGCTTTACTGCTCTTCTTCTAAAATTAGTTAAATTTTTCCACTTTTCTTAAAATAACTGTAATGCAAAACAATTTATTATATTATTCTGATTTAATATAGGTTAAAGTAAAAATAAAAATTAAGATTTTCTTATTATATCAGTAACTGAAATGAGGTAAAATTTTTGACTGCCTTAGGGTTTTGTACACCGGAAGAAAAGGATACATTACAATCCGCGAAATGTTCTGTTATAATTTTTTATATAAATTTTAAAATGTTATTTTCCAATTGTCCGTAAAGTTGATATCATTCATAGATTCCTAGTGTTACAGCATTACTTAAGATGTTTTGCAATTACTAGTAATTTATAAACGTTATTTGTTGGTTCTTTAGCTTACGCAAACCCCACATTTCCTAAAACATTGATACCAATCCACATCAAGTGGTAACAATGTCTAATGTTAGGGTTTAATTGTCTAGCAAATGAGTAAATATAAAAGATCGTGTAGGCTAAAGTCCCAGACATAACTAAAATCTTTGGGATCAAAATTTTGGTAACGTGTGAACTATAAGAATTGCAATAAAATAAAAAGAGAATGTCCAACAACAACTTCCAATGTCTGTGTGGACTCCCAGGGGCTATTTCAAATAAAAAGGCAGGGGTTTGTCATTGATAAAGCAACTGTTGGTATGACTCCTACCTTTGTCTGACTGTAAAATATTTATCTAGTTTGGTCTGTTGACGTAAAGTAGGAATATTTTAACAGTGGAGATACAAATTTCAAACCAAGATGAATCTTGTGTGTTAATCCAAGAGAAAAATTCTCTGATAGGTAGTCTAGTTGATTTGAAACGGTTGGGAGACATTTAAACTGAGTGACGCTCATTCCCATCATCGCTTTTTCCTCCCCCTTTATACTAATCTATGACAAAATGAATTCTATTTACTCGTGGCTACTACGTTTTCATTTAATAAAAAACTATGTTAAACAATAACTATTGCACCCCTTTTCCTCATAGTGTTGTATAATTTGCATAATTTATTTATATTTAACCAACTGTACTTTTTATTCATTATTATAAGTATTCAATCTAAAATAAAATATAGAATGTTTATTCATAATATTTTATTAATAAATTTTTTAAATCCATATCTGAACTATTAAATTAGATACGTTTTTATTTTAGGAATTTTTATCGATAACCGAAATGTTTTTTGAACATGTAACATTCCTTTAATATGATTCGTGACTTTAACACTTGGATGTGTTGGGACCATAAAACATATTACAATAACTTTCGTGGCGTTCCCGTTGGTATAAATATAACATTGTCCTCATAATTAAAAAAGTTTTGGCTTATATAACTTTGAGATACATAAAAATGTTTTGAAATATTATCACATTGTTCCTATAAAGATATTTTTGTTCGACAAGTTTAATTAAATGATATGTTTTTTATGGTATTACACTATATACTTTGTATTATTAAGCTTCTTAAAACCTCAAAACAGAATAAAGAGATGTGAGCACAATAATATAAATTGTTTGAGTAAATGGAAAAGAATTTTCCTAACCCAATAAGATATGCTACTTGTTGGAAAGGAATATATTGTTTTTCAATTTTGAAATCATGAGGAGTATAGATCATTTTTCAAAATCTTCAGAGATCCAACTTATGTTCCAAATAATTTTAAGATTTAAAAATGTTTGGTTTATATCAATAATATAAATATCAAGTTAGTAGTCACACGTAAATTTAACGTGGACTGAGAATGGATCTTTAACTATTTCAGTAATACAAACGTAGCAATTATGATTTTCAAATGTATAGAAGTTCTCTACGTCCTTAGCTTAGGCTCCAGTATAACTAAAGCTTATAAAGGTTTAAAGCAACTAAACTCGTTTTAACTAATCTCAGTAAAATAATTATTGGGTGTCTTGTTCTTACAATGAATTAGGTGTCAAAAAAAGAAGCTTATTATAAATTTCACGGCAAACAAAATTCGCTTTTTGTTCAACATTTTATTTCTTGTAAAAAAAGTAAGGTTGAATAGTAAAATGATTCCCATACATTTAAGTTGAAAATAAAATAAGTTATAAATAGTATCGAAGGTGATCAAACGTCAGTAGCGGCAGGGCAGCCAACTTGACAGAAACTGTTGGAGTGATCATGATGAACAATACAGACCAAGTTGCGCTGCTATTTACAAGTAGATTACATTAGGATTGGCACCCGATAATTATGTTTGGACTGCAACAGAATAATATTTTCAGTTTTAACTAATAATACTTAACAGACAATTAAAATTTAATTTTGTTATTGGTGAACCCGGGAATGTGAATTACATAAAATATGTATATTAAAATTATGGTAAAAAAGCTTATCTGATTAAAACCTAACTTTATAAATTTATGATTTTAGTGATAATAAGCATTTGATCTATTATATAGTGACAATTTGTTCTAATAATCATTCTTAAGCATATCTAAAAACATTCATGAAAACCCATTGTGGAGTGGACACAAACAACATAGATGAAAAAAAGTATTTTCATTTGAGAATAATCACTTTCTATGATTCATGTGATTGGACATGCCGCTGCATTCATAATCATAAAGTAAACTAAAAGTAAGGGATGTTTATTTAAAATTTGTAGTCTTCAATGTGTAGTTGACTAGTATTTTTATTTCTAGTAATACTCACTAGAATACGTCTTAAATTACTCATCAGCCCAACAGTTTTCGATAAACACTCTGCTTAATCCCAGTGAGTGACATGCACTATAATTCGAAATACATCTACTTAATTTATGTTACAATAAAGATTCCGTCAGAACCATGGACAATGCTTTAAACAATGTAATTTTAAGAATTAATAATGCAACAATATTCTTAGATAACGAGGTCTTCGATCAGAGCTTCGGTAAACATCTTTGCACAGATAGTATTTTTAGCTACATCAGATATTTAGTTAGGCCTTTATCAAGGATATCATAAAACATTATTGACCTTGATTACAAATAATAAACGTTGGAAAACAAACCTGGACGAAAGAATATTTGACAGTGCAGATCAGAAGCAACAAGAAAGAGTAGATCATCTTACAAGACGCTAAGACGGATTCTTACTGTATCCCTTGTATTATTGATCTGCTTCTGCATCACACTTTAAACGTTAGCAGTTTACATTAAATTTACACAAAAGCATTCGATAATCAAGGAAATAATAGTGCAAAGTATATTGTACAAATAAAAAAACTTCCAATTTATATTTACAGTGTTACAGGTTTCTGTATCCAAAAACGTTTATTGCATACTTCTTGATTTATTCCGTAAATGTTAAGCATAAATCATATTTTTTTTTAAATTTATAAACTATTTTGACGTGACAACGTCTTAAATTAGGTTGCGGCTCGGAGTCACTCATGAAAAAGTGTAACGCCCGGTAACGTTACGATGCCCGTCCAGTGGGTCCGCCGCACGGGATAAAGCAGATAACTATGTTTATTCGTGAAAATGTGGAGTGCTTAGATTCGTCATTTACAACAACTACAACAATAAAGGTAAATAATTGTACACTGATATTTCATTATCGTAAACTATGATTGATTGATTAATTGTTAGATTGACACAAAAGTTGAGAAACTGAGTTTATAGGTTATGTCATACTATTGACAAATGTTGATAGTGTTAAGTAAATTATTAGTTTAAATCACTCTGCAATCAATCGTAATTCAGTCGATTGAGAAGAAACAGCGCGTATTGCTAGTCAAACATTTAAAATAACAAATATTATAACCTCTAACCTGTCATAACAGTGCGACCAAACAAACGAACTAAACCGACGAATCACCACGCGCGGAGTTAGAATTTAACTGTGTTTAGCAAGAATTTCAAATTCCAATTTTAGTAAATGTTTTATTTCAACTTTACCATTTACAATAACAAATTTTAATTAATTTCAAATTATGTACAATGTTTTAGTAAACAAAATATATTTCTATAGTTAAAATTTGTGCAATTCTTATTTTCATTCAATTCCTTGTTCCTATTGTGCAATTTAATAATATTCATATCAATAAATACTCTACCGAGAAAAAGACGTTGTCACGTAAAATCTTCGCCCGTAAAACCGACTTTACAGGCAACCATAATTTTGTTTTTGTTCAATACTTCATATTGAGGTGTATAATATCTCTCAAGGCATGCTTGAAAGGTGTGATTTAATTTGACTCCTAGTCCACTGAAAAATCTACTAACTCAATAATATATATATATATATATCTCTTAGCATGTTGATTTTTATTCATGAAATATTAAGCGAGAATCTAACACGTTTTTGTTTATCTATTAGGCGGTTGTTATAACAAAAATATTTACTACCCTGCTAATTGTACACTGACCACTTTTGTAATTAACCTAATTATAATATTAAGATGTAAAACTCTGTTTAAAGTATGTATACCGTGTTGACCAATATGTAACAATGATAATCTACATTTCCTAATAATGTGAATAAATGAGAAAGTTCCTTTGTTTCTTTTTTTTTGTTTTCACGTAAACTACTCAACCAATTGTACTGAAATTCTACATGGACATTCTTGCTGTTTTTTGGATTAATATAGGCTTGTTGTTATTTCTAAAATCTCCCTGGGCTACGCCCACTGGTCTTAAAATAAAAGAAAATAATCTTGGTTTCTAAAGTTGTCTAATATTAATTGAATAAACCCGTAATATACAGGTATATATGTAACATACCGGTAATATAATTAATTGAATAATGTAATCAACTATTACTTGTAAACATTGTTTATTATTTTTAGTTTGATTACATTTATAGTGCTTCAACTTTCTAATAAGGTACCATAATCTTTAAGGCCTATTTCAGGGATTAGGTAAGTGCTAATCTACCTTTAAAATTGTCCTATAAAATGAGTAGATCAGAATTCGACTCCGACGACTCCCTTTGAAGCAGTAAACAAAAAAATATGCTAAATGAAATTTTGCTGGACTGTTCTTTTCAACTAATGTACCAATTCCAGTTCTAAATGTTCTAAAATATTACTAAAATATTAAAGAACTAAATTTAAAGACCGAAATAAAACCCTTCCTAGTTCTCTTTTGGCAGAAGTACGCCCCTCTGATCTACGTTAATTATTTTCTTGATCGGGAAACAAAACACAATCAACTATGGAATGATATATACTAAGAACGAAGTAAATTACAAAGGCTGTAACTATAAACGTTTTGATTTTTTTTTTTTTTTTTTTTTTTTACTTTAATTTATTTACAATCTGTTTATATACAACAAACAATAAGTAAATTTGATGATAAATCTTAAGGACATGGTTAATCAAAGTTCATTAACCTTAATTAACATAAACATTTAAGAGATTGTTCATCTTTAAAATCGATCAGCTAAGTTTAAGAAATCATGTCTTTTTAGCCGAAATTGATGGTCACTGTTGTCCAGCAGATTAATAGCCAAGTAGTTAGGATGAAAGTTTAATTTGTTTTGATACTTGATGCAGAACTTTGGAATTTCTTCAGTAACAAAAGGGATATTCGTGTCTCTGTGAATGACTTCATTACGAACATACCATGGGGCCTGTAATATCTTTCGGAGAACTTTAGATTGGAAACGCTGTATAATTTCAATATTTGATGTAGAAGCAACTCCCCACAGTTGAATTCCGTACGTCCAGATGGGCTTTAGAACAGTCTTGTACAACAACAGTTTGCTTTCTATTGATAAATGGGATTTGTTCCCAAAAAGCCAATTTAGTTTTGAAAATTTTGAATTTAATTGGAGCCTTTTGTTCCATATGTGTGGTTTCCAAGTCAGCTTCCTATCGAGATGTACACCCAGATACTTAGCATCATTTCTTTGAGGAATTTGAATGTTGTTTAAAAACACTGGTGGACAGGTGTCATGTTTCAACGTAAATGTGACGTGAACAGATTTAGTTTCATTCACTTTAATTCTCCAAGTTTTAAGCCAAACTGTGATAGAATTTAAGTTAGTTTGTAGAATTTGTGATGCTACAACATGGTTGGAGTGGGATGCCAGTACGGCAGTGTCATCGGCGAATGTTGCTGTCAAAGAATTTTGATTAGTTGGAATGTCTGCAGTGAAAATTAAGTACAGCACTGGTCCTAGTACACTTCCCTGAGGTACACCAGAGTTTATTTCATTCAGATCTGAAAGACAATCATCAAACTTGATTTGAAAATAACTTCGTTCTAAATAAGATTTTATAATGTTGTAAACAGTGTGAGGTAGATGACTTTTTATTTTAAATAGAAGCCCTTCATGCCACACTTTGTCAAAGGCTTGACTCACATCGAGAAATGCTGCAGAACAAAATTTTCTTGATTCCAAATCTTGCCTTATTATATTAGCTACTCTATGGACTTGTTCGATAGTGGAGTGGTGCACTCTGAAACCAAACTGATGATTGGGAATTAAATTGCATTCAGTTATAAAAACCTGAAGTCGTTTTAAAAATAACTTTTCGAATAATTTAGAAGGTATAGGTAGTAGACTGATTGGCCTGTAGGACATTACTTCGTTTTGAGGTTTTCCTGGCTTAGGAACAACAATAACTTGAGCCACCTTCCATTGTGATGGGAAGTATTCAAGCCTCAAAATAGCATTAAATACGAAGGTAAGAAAGAGTATGGCTTTCCTAGGAAGCTCTTGTAGTATCTTACCTGTTATTAACTCATAACCAGGGGCCTTTTTGGGATTAAGATTTTTAATCTCATCATATATTTCAGATGGTTTAAAGGAGCCAATAGGTAGTGAGAGTTGGTTAGGTGAATCAAGAAACTCCTTTACAACATGTCTATTATCAAAGTTGTTATCTACAGGGTATGGTTTGAAAACATTACTAAAATATGCAGCAAACAAATCAGTTTTCTCTCTGTTACTTTTCGCCCAAGAACCATCTGGTTTAGATATTGGAGGAATGGGCACTTGCGGTTTCTTTGTGCTTTTTGTTACTTTCCATAAAGAATAGTCTGTTGCTTCAGTTGGGGAGAGATTTGAAGTGAATTCTTGAAACCATATGTTTTTTAAGTTTTTAAGCAAAATCTTTAACTGTCTTGATGCTCTGTTAAACATTGTTTTATCTCTTACATTTCTAGAATTTTGCCATATTCTTCGTAAGCGACGTTTTTGAGCAATGTGCTGCTTAATATATATTGGGTAATTGATATTGCCACCCGTTGTATTATTAAGTTCAGGCGTTGCACTCCAAGCAGATTTCTGAACAGTATAATTAAAAATTTCCACAGCGTTGTCTATTTCCTCTCTTGTTTTAAGTGATATATTAAGACTTAAACTGTCATTTAACGTTTCACGAAACTTCACCCAGTTTGTGCCTTTATTCGATAAGGACGCTGCCTTTTCTTTCAATACAAATGATGAACTTATTGATAGGATGACCGGAGAGTGATCGGACGACAAATCAAGAGATGAAACAGCCTCCATATAGTTAGGAGAAATACCTCCCGTAACAAAGAAATCAAGAAGATCTGGAATTTTGTTGGGATCTGAAGGCCAATAGGTTGGTTCCCCTGTAGATACGTAACTCAAGTGATTGTCATTCATGCAATTTAACAAATTTCTACCTCTAGGGTTAATCAACCTTGAACCCCACATGACATGTTTGGCATTAAAGTCACCACCTGCTACAAAACGAGGCCCTAAAGTTTCGAAAAATTCGTTGAATTGAAGTTTGGTAATATTGTGCCTCGGGGGACAGTAAACACCAGAAAATGTAAGTGGTCCCATCCAGTCCTCAACCACTATGCTTGTAGCTTGAATATGATCTTCTTGAAATCTAGGTAATTCATAATGTTTTATTTGTTTTCTGATTAGCACAGCGCTACCTCCATGCGCCGTATTGTCAGGGTGGTTTGTAGAATAAAAAGTAAAATTTGGGATTTTGAAAAAATTTAAGTTTGTAAAGTGGGTCTCAGAAATTAACATAATATCTATTTTGTGTATTGAAATAAAAAGTTGAATATCTTGGCCATGTCGGGCCAAGCCATTGGCATTCCAGAGTCCAATCCTATAAAATCTATTCATTTTAGTTTTGATATGACAGTTGTCAATAGGTTAATCAATGTACCTATTTGCTGGGCTTGTTGAGACATCATCATTTCGAACTTATTTAAAAATCCATCAATTATTTGATTCAGATTGTGATTTGCTTCTACATTTGATTGACCTGATGCCACTCTAGCATAAGATAAGGTTGGTGATACTGGTTGAGACTGATTACCTGTTGAATTTTGAGTACGAACAGATATAGGTCTATCTACTTCTCGATCTTGCACTGGAGGAGGAGTGTCTTTTTTTAACGCTGGTCTTAGAGGTGGAAAAGCCTTTTTCTTAATATCTTTGTAAATAGAGCAACCTTTATAGTTGGCTGGGTGCTCACCACCACATAATACACATTTGGGAGGAACATTTACAGATTTATTACAGCTGCTAGTATCATGATCTGAGCCGCATTTTACACAGCGGTTTTGGTACCAGCAGTAAGCCTTTGTGTGCCCATATCTTTGACACTTTTTGCACTGCACCACATCATTACGTTTGTAAGGGGGCTCAAGTACAATTTTGGCATTTAGTAGGAATTCAATTTTAAAAATGTCTTTGTTGTTTGATGCTGGCTCTAAGTCTACAAAAAAAATTGACAGTGGATCTTTAGATTTGCTACTTCTAAGGTTCGACACATTCCTAACTTTGTGGTTATAAGCTTCTATAGCTGTTTTAATTTCCTGGGGTTCCGTAGAGAAGTGCATATTCTTAAGCACTACTCTATAAGCTCTGTCACCCTTTATTTGGTATGTATGGAAGTTTACTTTCATGTTAGTTAAATGTTTGACTAATGCGCGGTAGGCTTCAATAGTATCACTGTTAATTTTTACTTTATCTCTAGCTATGCATTTAAATGAATATGACTCTTTTTTAATTACTTGTTCAATGTTTACCATCATTTTACTTATGTTGACAATGTTGGGGACAAATATAGGTGGAGGCCTCACCTTCGTCCTACATTTGTCGTCATTCATCGTTTCTTCTTCAGAGCCTAGGTTGGCGTTACTCAGCATTTCAAATCTGTTGTGCAATTCAATAGGTCTAGCAGTTTTTGCAACGTACTCTGTAGGTCTACAAGGTTTCTTAACATCTGAAACGTTGGCTGTTGACAAATGTCTTTTGTTTCTAGTTGTTTCGATTTGCCACTCGTTTTGATTATTGACATCGTCATTAGAAATAGTCTTTCCTGAAATGATGTTCATTGTTTGCTTATTAGAACAATAATTGTGATCATTAGTTATGGTATCAAAATCCAAAACAGTTTGAGTTGTTTGAAGGGGCAAATTTTAAGTTGTCCATTACCTTCTCACTTGAAAAACTACTAATAGTAAACAAACACTGAAAACAATTAAAGTTAACGGGTAAGGTTAGTTGTAGGAAAAAGTACTGGAAAAAAAAGATTACGAAAAAAATCTAAACATTTTTTATGTAAATTTATGAACAAAAATGTTTTAAGAACTGTTTTATATAGTTTTAACCACTAATTGGGTAAAAAAAACTACATTTTAAAGTTAAAACAAAGGACACAACACTGAAACAGCACAGCTGGGTTCGGAAACTCTTGTGACTTGTATTTAATTTCATTAAATTTGTTAAAAGTGGAAGGAATGTTTTGAATGTACAGATGTGAAATGAATGTTATGAGAAGTTTCATAATTCTCTAACCGAAATAATACAGAGTTGCAAGACAAAAGTTGAAATAAAATCAAAAAATATGAAAAGGCCAAAGTAATTAGTCCCAGGATAAATGGATCTATTTAAGAAAGATTGATAAAAGGAAAAAGCTCTATATAATATATAAAAAAAGACAATATGATAGTAAATATATAACTTATTACAGACGCTTTTGCGATAGTATAAAACAAGAAATTGATCTAGCTAAACAAAAGTTTTTTGGCGACAAAATTAGAAGCTGTAATGGTGACTCCGCGCAACAGTGGAGAGTCATAAATAGTATCACTGGTAAAAATAATAAAAAAGGAGTACATACATAAAATTGAGCTGGATAATGGTGATGTGATAGACGGAACCGGATATTGTCGCGCGGGAGATAAACAAATACCTTATCTCGGTTCAGTCAGTCAACCGAGTGCCGCGTCAAGGTCAGAGTCAGGTACGCGCGCGTAATACCACCAGCTGCCCGTCATCTGATTTAGTTGTTACTGTCCCCGGTTTCATTCTTTATTTTTACCGGTCACCGAAGGTGAACTGCTTGAAACTATTAAGCAACTAAAAAATAAACGTTCTACTAGCGGATTTTGATTCTTTTCACAGTTGATTTAATCAAGGAAATCTCTACTCTTATAGCTCCTGTTTTAAACCTATATTATTAATTTAAGTTTTACTAATGGCATTTTTCCAGAAAAACTGAAACTAGGTTCTGTTATACCCATTTACAAAAGTAAAGGCTGTATCAAATTAAAAAAATATAAGGCCTATTAGTTTATTATCAGTATTCTCGAAAATCTTTGAAAAGTTAATGAACAAAAGACTTTTAAGCTATCTAGAAAAAAATAACTTTTTTAATGAGAGTCAATTTGGCTGTAGAAAGAATAAGTCAACTGAGAAAGCTATAACAAGGATGACAAATTGTATTTTTGAGAGTGTTAATGAAAACCGGAAAACTGTGGGCTTGTTCATTGATTTCAAGAAAGCATTCGATCTAGTTATTCATACCATTTTTACTACAGAAACTAGAAAATGTGGGAGTGAGAGGGGTGTCTCTTGACTGGTTCAAGAGTTTTCTATTAAATAGAATCCAACAAGTGCGGATAAAAGATACAACCAGCCCCCTCTGAACGTTGAATCAGGTGTACCCCAGGGATCCGTTTTAGCAGCAACATTATTTTTAGTTTTTATAAATGAATTATTGGAAACCCCGTTTTATGGTCAGATAACTGCTTTTGCAGATGATGTATCTTTTCTTTATTCTCAAGAAAACTATGTAATATACGCGAAAAGATAAGCAGTGATTTAAATTACTTACAAATTTGGTGCTGTCGGAATGATATGCAGGTAAATGTATCAAAGACTAAATATATAATCTTTGGATTTAAAGACTTCGAATTAGAAAGGCCCTTAAAATACCACAATATGAATTGTAACGTAAATCTATGTAACTGTCAGTGTATAGAAAGAGTAAATAGTTACAAATACCTTGGAGTAGTAATAGATAGCAAATTAACATGGGGGGATCATATTACCGAGTTACATAATAAGTTTAAGATCATCAATTAGAACTTTTTATTTTCTAAAAAATTATTGCGATACAGATCTTATGCGTACTTTATATTTTGCCCTAATCCAATCTAGATTACAGTACTCAATTAGTTTCTGGGGAAAGCCTACGCATAAATTTTTGATAAATAAGTTAAAAGTGACACAAAATTATTTAATGCGTATTATATTAAGTAGAAGCAAAAGAGATAGCGTCTTTCCACTATATGTGCAATTGAAAGTCTTGCCTATAGAACATCTATACATATACAAAAGTTTTGAGAATATTTTATACTAGAAGCAGAAATTTAGGTACAAGTGGTTTGACGTATAAAACTAGAATTAGTGAAAGTAGAATCTTCAGGTTTACCTAAAGTTAATAAAGAACTCTATAGACAGTCCATTCAATACGTAGGCCCAAAATTATTTAATCAAATGACTGATGAAATCAAATCGAGTAATAACTTAAAACAATTCTGCTCCTTACTAAAATTCTGGCTATTTACAAAACCTGATATTGCTTTTTTAACAAGTGTATTAATTTAAGTTTTATGCAACCACCTATTACATTGTTTACATCATTATTACATAATTTTTGTCATAGTAGTGTGTACGTGTGAATGTATGTTTTTGGAGTGTGGATGTTCTATAGTATGCATGTAAGTGTACGTATGTGATTTTCGGATATTTGTATGTAATTTTATGTGGTACATTAATTTAATTTTCCATTATTTCAATATATTTGTTTTTATACGTTTTTTGTAATATTATTTATGATTTTAGTACATAAGATTTTATATTTGTATTTTTTTCATAGCTTGTTTTTTTAATTCTTTGCATTGTCTAATTAGTTCCTAGTCACTCTATATTGTATAAACGTCGGCTATTATGTATTTATTTTTGGTTGTAGTTTTCTGTAGTCTTGTGCAGACCGTCGGTCGCGGAGAGCAGTCTGTTGATATTTTAGTTTTTTTTTTATGTGAGAGCAAGCTATAAACTGTTTATTTGTGTATTGTGCATCTGTTACACTGACCACCTACTTGTTTTTGGTCACTGACTTCCTAAGTTTTTTCATTTATTTGTAAACATGAATGTAAATGTTGGAAAATAAATATTTATTTTATTTATATATCCTGGCCTCTGACAGCTCCCAGTGTTTGTGAGCTCTCAACCACTAGGACCTCCCGTCCTCAAGGACTTGCTGACCTCTAGAATGTCTTGACCTGTGAGAGCTCCCAGTGTTTGTGAGCTCTCAACCACTAGGACCTCCCGTCCTCAAGGACTTGCTGACCTCTAGAATGTCTTGACCTGTGAGAGCTCCCAGTGTTTGTGAGCTCTCAACCACTAGGACCTCCCGTCCTCAAGGACTTACAGACCTCTAGTATGTCTTGACCTGTGACAGCTCCCAGTGTTTGTGAGCGCTCAACCTCTAGACCTCCCGTCCTCAAGGACCTTCTGACCTCTGGCATATCCTGGCCTCTGACAGCTCCCAGTGTTTGTGAGCTCTCAACCACTAGGACCTCCCAACCTCAAGGACTTGCTGACCTCTAGAATGTCTTGACCTGTGAGAGCTCCCAGTGTTTGTGAGCGTTCAACCTCTAGGACCTCCCGTCAAGGACGTGCTGATCTCTAGCATGTCTCGGCCTGTGGCAGCTCCCGGCTTTTAGAAGCCCTCGAACTCTAGGACCTCCTGTCAAGGGCCCCCTGATCTCTGGCATATACTGGCCTCTGACAGCTACCAGTGTGTGTGACCTCTCAATCTCTAGGACCTCCAGTCAAGGGCCCCCTGATCTCTGGCATATACTGGCCTCTGACAGCTCCCAGTGTTTGTGAGCGCTCAACCTCTAGGACCTCCCGTCAAGGACGTGCTGACCTCTAGCATGTCTTGGCCTGTGGTAGCTCCCGTCGTTTAGAAGCCCTCGAACTCTAGGACCTCACGGCATCTTGCAGCTCCCGGTTTTCGGGAACCCCCAGTCACTGACAGGCCCGACCTATAGCAGCTCTTGCTCTCTGTTAACTTCCGTATCTTGAGAGCTATGCTCCTCTTTTTTGAATTCCAGATAAAATCCCTCCGATTACAATGCATTTACATTAAAATTGTATACCTCGCAAAGTTTTTCATCTAGGGTTCCGTTACCTTGTCTGAAAAGGCGGTGTGATTAAATTTTGGCTTAAACTTTTTCAATCAATATGTGGTCCTAGTAATTGTACATATAATGTACGTGAGCCTAATGCTCCCCTTGTTTCAAATGGAGCTGAAAATCATTTGGCCAAAATATATCCAACTACAATGTGTGCATATTAATGATACATATAATGGATTTGATCATAGTCTCAACCCGCTTTTCTAAAACTGTGCAGAAAACCCACCCTCAGATACTATTGATCACGTATAATATTCGTCAATTTCGGTCCAGACTCCATTTAACCGTTATAGTAATTATTGTGTATAACACAACTTTGGTCTGGGGGATTCGCTCCCTTGGCTTCAGAGCCGGTTATGAGCTATCATTGGTTATTATTTGTTGTACTGAACATTTTACCGATTAAAAAATCCATCTAACTGTAAGACGCCCAGCTTAGTTGTTGAAAACATTGTTTTAGTCCTAGGGCTCCACTCCCTCGTGTCAAAAGTAAAAACCTCATTCTACGTTATAATGTAGTATGTCCATTCTAATTTTGATTCAACAGTAAGATCTCTATAGTATTTGCGTAAAAATTCCGATTGGCCCCATGAACGAATTTGACCTTACCTTTCATATTTAGACCTTCCCTATATAGTTTAGAATATTTAAATTAACACGCTGCATTAGGTAGAATCGAAATATTCCTAAAATAAGTAGATTCAAATGATATTATTAATAAAATGGTTATTGAAGCCCAAATTTACTCTCTGGACATTATAAAATAAAAGGTATACGTCAGCAAAAGTCAACTTCACCCAGATCCCCCTCCGAGCTCGCACCCGTTAGGCAACCCAGGATCCATCAACCGTCGAAGTGTACTAGACATCTTCTGCGGCGGACTATAAATATCGTCTGTTGCTTTACACCATGACAGCGAGAACTGCTCTATTAGACTTGTTGCACAGACTGTACTGTGTGAGATTACTGTGTGCAAATATTAATATCATATTTTAATCTACATTTTCTATTGTTGAAGAGGCTAAATATTAGAATATAGTTGTAAAAGTTTGGTTTCTTATCGTGCGTAACACGGGCAGTTACCTACTTTATCGACATATTAGTTCAAGCCAAACACAACAGATAGCGCAGCGCTTAAACTGCCTTATCGGTACTGTTGAGTAACTAATTCGGAAATAGACACCACAAACAAGGTTTAGCATTACAGTATTTTTATGAAATAATTATCAAACACAATTTATGCATTACTTCACGTACATTAATATTCAATTTGATTTTCTTACGAAAGATATATGTCTCAGTAAAGACAACGATTTATTTGAACGGCCAATAAGTGTTTAAAAAGAAGGAAATAATTAGAAGATAGCCACTTCTGTTTGCCATTTAGAATGGTGTAGGGAAGTTGATAAAATAGGCATATCTGTGTATGTTATTTTTCTTTAGAAAAGTACCAAATGTAAAAAGCAGAAACATAAAAAGTTATTACATAATTCGCTCAAGAGTACAATATTACCACAATAAAACAATCTCGTCCAGATTAAATGGAGAATACTATTGTTTTTTGAATTATGAGTCATTCCATTCATATCTAGTTTGTTTGATCCATCACAAAAAATGTTGAAGATGAGTATCTAAAATATGATGATCTACATACATACAATTATTTAATCGTATTAAGAATCAAGGAACAGAAATAAACAAATCCATAACTTATTAATACTAATATATTATCCTAGATATATTTAAAATTAAAGAGAGGCATGCTTTTGAGAGTCTTCAATGTCGAGTGTTTTATACGTCTTAAGACGGACGTTGCCTCCAAATTCCGAGAGTCGTCTGTGACAGCGACATATTTCAGACGCTGGATTAAACGTAAGGTGATATTGAGCTGAATTCAACATTCGTATTTAGCTATTGTGTAATTTCTTTAGTGAATATCAACAATGTAATTGGAAGTCAGTTTTCAGTTGCTTTCTGGTTAGAATTAATTCTTTATGTTAATGACTTGACAAAAATGAGTAACTTAAATTATTTGTTTCAAATCAGTAATTTCATTTCACATCTGCTTAGTTTAATGAACATGTGTTGTCAGATCTCAAAACGAACTCTCAGACATCGGAGACACATATGTAATCAATCAATGATTAATTGTAGTATAGATGAGCGGTGTTCTCATTGTCTCATCAAATGCACAATTGAGTGCACTACGATGTTTCAGACACGATTCCAAAACGGTGGAGCAACCGAGTTTTCTGCACATAAAGTAGCTATGGTGAAAAGGGTTGATTCAATGAGAATGCTGAGTTTCGCTCCATTATTCAATTTAGGGTCAAAACGTCAAAGGGTAGTTCATTCGTTGAAATTTCCGTCCTTCCTCTTGTGCCATAAATCTTGATAGAAAGTTCCTAGAGGTATGAATCTTGGTATATAGTTTCCTCTAATTCCAAGAAAGCAGGGGTGCGGTATCTGGGTTCACAGGATTGTGAATAAAAGCTAAATAGCTGTTGGTGGTCAAGAAAATATAATATAGTTTGGGTAGTTAAATCGTATATTATAATGTTTATATTACATTATATAGAATTAAAATACAACCAAAACGTCACAAACTGTTGTTACCTCCTTGTTTTCGTGAAGTATATTATTTGACTTATTTCGTTTCAGCCAAATGTATTACTCTATGGCCAATGGCGGGCGAATGTGCGGCCCGTTCGTGTATTTGACAGTGGCGCAATACAAAGTAACATCTAACCTACAAACAGTCACAAACTGTTGTTACCGCCTTGTTTTCGTAAAGTATATTCTTTGACTTAGTTCGTTTCAGCCAAATTTATTCCTATGGCGAATGGCGGGCGAATGTGCGACCCGTTCGTGTATTTGACATTGCCGCAATACAAAGTGACATCTAACCTACAAACATAACCTACATTGTTACTATTCGGTAATCGTCAGTATTGTCAGTTGATTTTTACTTCAGTCGGATAAGTGATAAGTGTTACACTTTAATTAAAACTATCAAGAGACAAAATATTAAAAATAATTTTATGCAGAAAACTAAGAGTGGCATAAAGCAAAAACCCCGTTCCAGCAAAGATATCAACGATTGAAAGAATATACGGTAATGAACCATTTTGCGTTTGCCTAAAGTCTAAAAGCTTAACCTAAATGTTTTGTCTAAATGTAAAATAGACGAAACATTTATTTTTACTGGATTGTCAAACTGGAAAAAGTTGCTGAGAAGTTTTGTTCTCATGAAAGCAGTGAATTCCATAAAGCTCTTGTTACAGCTATGATAGTTTTTAACCAAACTCCTATTTGGGCTCTTCATCCAAGCAAATGCTCAAATGGTAAACATATCCCTAAACTGAAGGAATGTCCTTTAAAAAAGATCGTAGTTGTCTCAGGAGAACCACTATGACATACTGGAGATTTTAGCTTTTGAGGTGATACGAAAACTAAGAAGTGATATCAAACATTATTTTCCTTAATATCGGATGAGACAACTCACGTAAAAAAAAAAAAAAAAAAAAAAAAAAAAAAAAAAAAAAAAAAAAAAAAAAAAATTATGTCCTTAAGCCTTGTACATGTCAATGATGATTTTGTACATGTCAATGATGATTTTGAGGGTTATGACGATTTTATCGGCCTATATGAAACAAATTTAACAGGAAAAACTCACACCAAAATAATACAAAATGTTTTATTAAGATTTAAATTTGGCTTCAAAAACATTCAAAGACTCGGCCAAAAGAAATAATTCTATGCGCCATTACATACCAAATGAGAATGGCAAAGCTGCTCTGACAAAAACACTAAACTAAAACCTTTACGCCACAAGATGGATTAAAATTCTTACGAGCAGTGGCGGATTTGAAGATTTTCCGCCCCTGGGCTGCCCATAATTTGCCGCCCTCCCCAACCATTTAGGCTTACCTTGGTACCGCGTGGGTCGACGCGACGTCGGCGGCAGCGAGGCGGCCACGCTAAGCTTGTAATAAAACTCAAATAAAATAGGTTGAATTGTCATCATTAAAGTTACGCTTCTTATAGTTTATATTTATCTTTTGAAATAATTTATTTTTTACTTTTCAACCAAAATTTGCCGCCACCTGAATTCTGCCGCCCTGGGCTATAGCCCATTCAGCCCATATGTAAATCCAGCCCTGCTTACAAGTAGTGTATTTACAATATGAGATAACCTTAAGACCCTTAAAGATTTTAGATCGGTAAATGGTTACTACAAAGACTGAATATTGTATCTTGTTGTGTAGAAGTTTTAAAAGTTAGCTCTTAGTTGCTTTATTATTTCTTAATATGACTGGATTTAAAAAAAAATATTTTTTTAGATACCAATTCTTGTGCAAATCTTCTATGTGGTATTATCCCTTGTTTAAAACTATAATTACGGAGTTTCAGAAAATCAGAGTTTACAATTTTTCCGAGGCCCGTTATTTTTCTGACCTCCAAGAAACACTTACCTTACTTAGTGACCTCTCGGGGGGGGGGGGGGGGGAGAGAGAGGTTTGATCTGCTACCCCTACAAGAAAGCACTTTACAAGGAAGAGCAGTAGCTCCGTCCATCTGTCCGTCATCAGTGTGATAACTTGGTCGGAAAGTCATAAAGAAAAGTTATAAAGAAAATTGGTCTAAGGAAGTTTATCCCCTAACTCAAAAGTCAGAACATTAAAAACCTTTGCAGATGATTATTATGGTGCTGAAGCTCAAGTGCAAAACTCGAGTGTATATAACGATCTTTGACTCATTAATATGTAAGTTGTCAAGGCGAAAAGCAGATTATACGAGTACACATGTAGCCAACAAATTCGAAATACTTTCGATTCTCTTACAAAGTGAAACGCAGAAGAAGCACATATCACAGCCTTCAAACAAACTTTATGAAATGTACCCTAATGATAATAATGGCTTAGAAATGAGTGCCATCACTTTAAAATGTATGTGGGAGAGGATTTTAAAGGAATATTTGACTTATATGATTACATTACAAAAACATTATCTGAAAACTACATTTTCCAATCTTGAAGTGTAGGCCTACATCGGGATTCTTCTTACATCACCTGTTATCAACTGTACCGAAGAAAGAGGGTTTTTTGTTTTGACCCATGTCAAGAATCAAGAATACGAAGAGTCAACTCTTTCACAAGTCAAACTAAATTCTCTAATGTTGTTGTGTTGTGATTAAGACTTAACTCTCAGTACAGACTTTTCATATTAGAGATCATTAGGCTTAATGTGTAAATAAATAGTAAAAATAAAAAATCATTGAAACTGTACCTTTCCTAATGTCAGGAATTCCATAAATTTATAAATGCTGGTGAAAGGAGTTGATCAATTTAATCAGTAATCGTTGGTTTGGGTAATTACAATCAATGACGGTTCTTTTTTTGTAATAATTAATCCATGAAGTTTTAGTAACACAGCTATTTATTTATTTTTTTGATACTTTATATGATTCAATAATTAAAACGAAATTGTCTTTTTAAGTATGTATCTATTAAATAATTGTTTATGTGTGTTCAGATTGATATTAATAGAGAATATGGTTCATGAGACAGACTATTAATAATTCCATAATTTAACTACTATACCGGTTAGTATATGGTTTTTATGCGATTTATGGCATATTTTATTTAGATTAATTAAAAATAAACGATTGACGACATACCGTATACGAAATAAAATGTAATTAATTGTATTGTTTCAAAAAAGGGGAGAATGAATAAATGTTACAACTCTATTTTGTAACAATTAAAAATTTTAATTAACGATAGCAAAAAGTCAACTTCACCCGAATTCCCCTCTGAGCTCGCACCCATCAGGCAACCCAGGATCCATCAACCGTCGAAGTGTGCTGAATACGGCTAGCAGTCGACTATAAGTATCGTCTGTTACAATACAACATCGCAGCGAGAACTACTCTAATTTAGCTGTTGTGCTGACTGTACTGTGTTAGGAGATTATCTACAAATGTTATTTTTATGTTAGAACTTACATTTGCTGTCGTATTGGTGTTTAAATAATACAAGGTGCTTGTAAAAATTTGGTTTCTTGTCTAACATACAATTAGTCAGTGACCTGTATTATCGACATATTAGTAAAGGCCGAATCCAACAGATAGCGCAGAGCGGAAACTTCCTTATCGGCACAACTCTATTACTGCATTTGACACAACAAACTCGGTCTAGGTTCGAGTGCACTGTTTTTACGAAAACAAAATGAAATTGTATTTTTTTTAACACTACTAAAGTTGTGTGTAGTGTTGGCACCTCAAACGCCAAATCGAATGTTAAGTTTGTTAAAAAGTTTATTTTGTTTTACAGCGTTTATTACTTTCATATTTATTTTTGTACATTTATATTTATTATTTAATAAGTATTTAGCAAAGTAAAAGGTTATTAATGTAATATTTAGGTTTGAATTAATGTTTGTCTGATTAACAAACATGTATTTTATTATTTACAGTAATAATAAACTTTATTTTTGTTAAAAATGTATGTTAGGTCCATGAAAATGATTTATATTAAGTTTTTCTGTTAGGCACTTAAAAGTTTGTAGGGAATGAGACAAAGAGGCATTTAGGAATCTGATCCTATTAACTCGTATTAAGGAGTTTACTTCAAATATTATTCCTTGCTTCATAAAAATGCCTGTTTCTCCATTTTTCTTATATTTATGCCAAAGAAACTTGCAGGTAAGCACTCAGTGTGTTTAGAATTTAATTTATAAATTAATGGCTATTTCCCGTGTACAATTATGGTTATCCATAAGACCAATATAAAAATGTTCACCAGCCCATGGAGTGATTTGCATCATCACCATCAGTATCATTTAAATATAAGTTACAATTATAGGCATATTTTATACGTACTATGGAACATAGGCTGTATCAGCAAACACAGGTTTGCTAAATGTATTATACGTACACGTATAATTTTGTACACCTGCATAATTGTATGATACTTTGTGCAGAGCTGCCTTGTCAAGTTATTGCATTTAGTTAGTCGCAGGTATGAAATTTTGATATATTAATTCTTTAATTGATCAATGACTGTTTCATTCAACCTTTAAGATTTTTCCTACTGTGAGTTTTGAGAGTCTTAAGAGCAAAAACAAAATATTATTTTATTTGCTTTATATACTTGCTATCTATTTCTTGCTTCCTGGTTAGAAGTTTGAAGTAACGATAATATTTATATTATTTATCGTAATAAAATTTATAAATGTATTTATCGCAATAAATTTATAAATATATTTATCGTAATACATTTATAAAAAATTAAGATGTCTGCAATTTTTACAAGGAAAGTACACTGTGTGTGTGTGTGTGTGTGTGTGTGTGTATATATATATATATATATATATATATATATATATATATATATATATATATATATATATATACACACACACAACTGATTGGAATCTTGTTGTTTATGGTATTTATTTGTTAAAATTTTAATTTGGTTACGTCTTTCGTTCTTGGTTTGAGTTCTGTTTATATGTTTTAATTCAGTGTGGTTCTGATGAAGGGTTCTGTAAACTCGAAAATTAAACATGAGCACTGAATTTTTGTTTCTGTCTATACTTTAAAGTACTTAGAAGAGTGTATGTATATATATATTCTCAAAATTGCAGAGATTTAGATTTTTTACATTACTGTTTATTTAAGCTAATTGTATTAACATATTTATTAAGCTACACAAAATGAATATATAAGCTATACATATTAAAAACCTTTTACACTATTTAAATAATTTGTGTACATTCATTTTTATATCCGTTACGAATATATACTTATAAATAAAAACTTATATTATTAATTCAAAAGCGGTTTAATGTGAAAGAACTTAAAATTGAACAATAGTGTAAAACAGTAAATATCTGTGTTTAGTAACGCATTTAAACGTCTCCCTGTACAGCCACTAGACTGCGGTATAATATAAGAGTGGGATTTATCGAATAATATGTTTATTGAATTGTCACAAAGAGAGAACTGTATTATGCTTCAGGGGCTAATGCAAGTGAAGTATATTGTGAAATCGAAATGCAATTTATAATGATGTTTTATAGCAATATAATAGCTACAAAATCACTTAGGAGTGGTCCTTTGTTGTAGTGTCAATATAAAAATAAATAACTTTAGAAACGGAAATTTTTCTACAATTAACAATTTTCTCTAAGGGTGGTGCTAAGATGACACCATATTTTATTATTTTATATTTACACAAGCTCAGATCGGTTTTTGAAGCCGTTGATTTTGATTTATTTAATGTTGTTCTATAAGCTTATAATATTTTTGTTATAATTGGAATTTAGTATGCAATTTTCAGTCTCAATACATGTTCTTTTTTAATAATATTCAACCTACGACTCTAACTTGTTCTTTATTTTTAAAAAGAAAAGAATTTCCGTATTTATATTGTAAGAATACATATGTAATATGTATACACTATTTTAACTTGTTTATTATTATAAGAATTATTTATTGATCAATTAATGTAATTAACGTCAATGTAGATGTATTAATGTAAAACAATATGCATGTAAAGTATGTTTAATATAATAAAAAAACTTTTTTAATCAAATTTTCTCTCTCGATTAGGAATACTGGAGAGTTAGATATGGTTACACCTATTCTGCAATGTTAATCAATGTTTTTCTGAAAATAAACGAAACGTATGTCCTATTACTTATTGACTCAAATTTCAATACATATATAGTTAGGCCTATATATTCCTAGCTTGTATGATTACTGTAACATAAAGTAATAATTTATCTGCTATCACTAGTACAATAATTAATTATATGAGAAATCTCAAAAATGGCTTAAACTTTCTCTTCGGCAAATAGTTAAGCCTTTACGCAACTTTGTGAACTTTTGACATTGAATATAAGATGTATTGTATGTTGCGTCATTAGCAATGGCTAGGTTGGCCCTACCGCGCTTGTTTCGTTTATGCAAGCAAGGTACGGGATTATTTGTAAATAGGTACTCAGTGGGAGAAAACTGGTTTCTTTCACTTTTATATTATTTCGTTCAAATATCCATCCCATGTTTCAGACCACCCATGCAGTATCTATAGTCTAGCAACCAAACAATTCGAGCTGCATAATTCGTTTCAACCCCCATTTTTGACCCCTAACTAGTCAGTAAACCTTTTTTAACCCAGAAAAATGCCCAATAGGGCACGTTTTGGTGGGTACGGGTCTTTTTTTTTTAAATTTTCAAATGGGAACTTCAATTATGTGATACCTCATTTTAAAGAGCTAGGTACACTCTTTACTAAAAACTCAATATTATGTGTATTCGTATATACAGGGCGTAAAAGAATGTAGGCTATTTTATTTAGATGTTAAAGGTAAATTCTGCTGTTAACACCCCTTAAGATCTAGGAGCACCATTACATAAACTATTCATGACATATAGAGTGGCGTAACGTTTTATTTCCTTTTCTAACTAAACAAAAATGATGAAACATTAAAAATTAAAAACACAAAAGGTCAAAAATATAAAATAGCAACTTTTTTGTATTTTAAGAGTTTTTCTATCTTGCGTCGTTCAATAATAACGCTTAAAAACGTATTTCACCATGTTTTGCTAGTCATAAACATTAATAAGAGTCACAGCTGTATACCAAACTTGAATTATATTTATATTAAATATATAATACTGTTATAAGAAGAACCCAGCAGGCAAGCAGAAAACTAAAATTCTTGTATATTTTGGTTTAAAAAATGATATAGTAATTCTTGGTTGACTGATGTATGGACAATCTTTATGTACGCATATAGATAAATATACAGATAAGGACAATTGTTCACATTTTTATAAAACATTAAACTAAGAATAGCTTTTGGTACAAAGATGAGGGAAGCAGATTTGCCAAAATTTTCCAGAACTTCCTGTCATGAGGGATTAGGAAAGTCATAGTTTTAGAAATTCAACACAGAAATCCAACAAATAAAAACATACCATCAGCCTGTTACTATCACATAAAAAATAGTTTAAATGATTGTTTTCAAAATAGATTGTCGTGTATTTTTTGAGCAGTTTCTCATGTTTCTCTCAAATAACTTTTCCTCTGCTTTTTTCAGTCAACCTTATGTTTCTAGTTACGTGTTATCAATGTGTGTGAGTGTATATTTTTACCTTGATACGAACATGTAAGTAAATAATTATATTTTAAGTATTAATATAATGTATTCGTTATATAATTCATAGTTGTAACAATATAACAAATTTTGATCAGTCACACACATGCGCCTTTTAACAGTGCCTTCCCAAGCTTGAAAATCCTTTTAATCAAAATCATTTATGGCTGCTTAATTTGCTGCTCAAAAGTGTAAAACGATTCTGTTCAAACGAAGAATTTCAAGAACCAACCAGGTTGGATGCTGGAAACCAACGAACTGTGTGTCACTAGGGGTGGTGTTTAACGTACACGGGGTTTACCAAAAGATGATTCACGCAGTCGATTCCAAATTCACACTGTTGTTTTCATCTGGATGATTCATTCGATTTATTTCTGCGAATACACTGCTATCCTCACACAATGCCTTTTATGTGAAGTTTTCACAACTGATGAATTGACCTATTTGCATTTACCTAATAGTGTTCGAGAATACCTAGAAGAGTAAACAATGTAGACTTCCACAATTAGTTTACCTTAATTTAGGTTACATGGGTAATCTGTTTTTATGTATTACTGTTATGTATCACGTGTATCTTGACGATTGTCCATGCATTTTATGTTTTTTGATAATAAATGAATTGAGTTAATAGGTTTAAGATTATATTTTTAAACGCAATTCTAAGAATTATAGCATAGTAGTTATATAAAATATAGTATGTATATTTATGAAATAATATAAAAGTTATAATGAACTTCTCTTTTATTATCTCTAGGGGACTATCAATTTTGATGGATTAAAATTATTAAAGTGAATAAGATACGTTTTATTGTATTTTATTAAGTAAGGCTATACTGGGAGCAATATAATAGTTTAACTTGTTTAAGTTCATAAACAACTAGTTCTTTCGTTACTGATAAGAGATTAGATTTATTCACTTATATGATTGATACATTTGTTTATTTACTCGTACAGTAGTTCAAGATTATTTTGTAATCGAATATTTATGCAAACATTCAAATAAGTACAAGTCCGGTACTTGATTTTATTAGAACTTAGTTATTAGAAAGTATAAAAAATACTGATAACCAAAATAAATTTAAAACTTATCTGGAAAGCCTGTTGGTGTCCATTGCGTTTTATTCTGCTGACGACTTCATGATAAACCGCTGAATATTTGAAAGTGCTGGATGTGAAATGCGATTGTGTCTGAATGAAAGTGTGTACAATTGTGTGTGAATGTCTCGATGAGGGGACTACATATTATATTTAAGACATTTGTTGATGATTGTAATATAGTGTATGTCTTATATTTCTTATAAATAAAAATGAATCGCAGAATGTGTTGCTAAGCGCTAATCTCGAGGACTACTGGACCGATTTGGCTAACTTATTTTTTAAAATATACGTTGAAGTCGACGGTAAATTTACATGAAGACAGACATTGTGAAAGTTTCCCGTAACACTTTAGAATTCGTAAAATTAATGATAATATTATTTATATTTCATAATCAAAATTTAAATGGCACTAAACAGCTCTGTAAACACTTTTAAACTTTCTTCGTCGTTTCAGCTCAATTCGTCATAGAAACTGAACATTTGTTTACATTTCAATTTGACAATATAAGTGCGATTGAATAGTAGTGTAATGCAGATAACAAAAGGCAAAGTTATTCTATAAATTGAATTCCAGGTTACGCCAAGGAAAAATTGTTACTGTACTATGTTTCTGGGACCTATTTAAATTGGCTTGACCTGGCCAACGGAAATATTATTCATTCGAATCAGAAATGCCCCTGTACGCGTAAAACCTGGTATAAGAGTCAGTACCAACCTAGGATAGTCTTAACTATGAACAGTTAAATAATAATTATCTGATGTATGGTTACATACTTTTAAGCCATATCCCGGGACGGCACCATCATAAGTGGTTTAACTAAGTAGCTATGGTAGTTAACTAAGAAGATATATTTCAAAAATTACTTGCGAACCCGTGGATAATAGCTAGTTGTGAATACAATGTAATCACAGTATTACTATACAGTGTTGAGCGCGTGTTTATGTGTTTATTAGTAAACTATCTAATCGCCAACTGTACTTTCTCTGTAATCTTTCCCCGAGATCCCAAGAGCGAATTTGCCTCAAGAAGGTTCTTTTTATGGGTTTATTTATATACAATACTTTTCATACAAAAAAAACGGACCATAAAGACCGACCTGGATATTGACAGAAGGATCAGCAGCACGAGTGTTTACGAAGGATCTTTTCTTTACAACTCTGTCTGATCTACTATTTTGGGTTTTGTTAAACAAATATTTTCCATTCTAATCAGTCATACAATGCCTAAAAAAAAAAATCAACAAAGTATTATTTAGTTCTTTTTAGTTTAAAAACTATCTTTTTAGTGACTATGAGTATACGTTGATTTAAAGAAACGTCTTTAGGCTTTAAAATATTGCTCAGTACAAAGATTTTTGCTATTTGCAAAAGTCATTTCCAAAGATTTTTAGATGTGAAAATAGTTTTTGGCTATACTTTATGAGTGGTCAAAGTAATCCCATCCAACGATCATACACTTTTGCATGCGTTTAAAAGAGCTACTATCGTTATTTTTATTAAGTCGAAAGATTCAGTAATATTTTCGTTAATGTCAGTTTTCGAAGTAAAGCAAAAGTCACACAAGAGTGTTTTTATATTTTATTTTAAGCATCAGTTCTTGGTTATGCTGGCTTGTCTGGGTCACTTTGGCTGTTATTCCTGTATGATTGGACCTCCCCAGGATTTGAACCCGTGATCTCTTAATTAGAGAACCGTCCGTGGCTACATCCACTAGTCTATGGAGGAGAACCACAACAGTATTAATGAGGTAGATCTTTTATCGCTGTGATGCCAAAATTTCTCAAAATCCCCTCCCCACACGTCGTACTCTACAAAACATGCCAAACATTGTTGGCCATTCCGACTTACTGTGATGTTCTCTCACCTTCAAACCTTATAGTAATTCCGGTGCTCTTGGATAGTATAACGTACTTTACCTAATTCTTAGTGGAACAATGTATGGATCACTGGATCAATGGATCTTTCTGTTTGTTCACTATTGTTGCAGAAGGCATTGGTTCAAAACCACAACCGCGACTCTCCTTGTGAATTGAAAAATCATAATGTCATATAGATATCATCACCTGTGACAATATCTCAGCACTTGCTGCGATATTGCACAGTAAAAGCTCCATGTAAACAGCAAAACACAAGTTTTATTGGATCGAGGAGCGAGTTCAAATGGTAAACGGACTGTAGGTCCACGCCATAAAACTGTCAAGACTATTTCTTACCTACTTCTTAAGGGGCGGACAATAGGTCCACGGTCACGGCCTGGGACCTACTGTCCGAGTTACGGATTTCTTTAGACGAGAGGTTGACAAAGGACTTTACTTACACTGCAGTACTTGAACGGGTGTTTCGAGATCCAAACAGAGCTGCGTAATAAAATAATCTTCTTTCTTTCAGTACATTACTGTAGGCTTGTATCATTTGTAAATATTAGTAAAGTATTGAATAATACAATTCAAATATAGTAGTTTGTAATATGATATTATTGGGTTTAAATAATTTGTGACAAACTGTTTTATTTTGGATTTTTAGACCGCGGATATGTTTAATTTAAGAATATATCTCGGCCTAAATAATTAACCAGAAATTTGTTACAATTATAAATGTGACAAGCTGAACATGATTGAACAAATATAGAACATAATTGAGCAATTTGTTGAATTATTGACAATTGACGTGTAAAACTCATAATATATACTGGCACTATACCAACAACGGAACGTAGCGGAAACAGAGTTTTACTCCTATTTTATTAAAAATATCCATGAACAATTAAACGTTATTAGGAACAATGTGGCGGTCTTAACTAACAGCAAATATTGATAATTAAATCTAGCGTACTGCGAAAGCGTACCTGTACGCGAAGTACTATTGTAGACGCATACTACATTAATCATTAGTATGATTCTGTATTACACAGATAGCAATATACTGCTGTTTGCGGTTTGTTTCAAAAAGTAATCATATTAATTAATATTCCAAAAACTGGGTTCACAACCCATAAACGTTTTCATTTTGCTTTTCTAAGTGCTCCACCTTTTACTCGAAAACAAGAAAGTTTTTTGGTTACCGTTCCTGAGATCGTTGAAACCGACAAAATCTTGGCGCTTTAGCACGAATCTGGGGATCTAGAATTTGTTTTTCAAACATTTTAATTAATTAATTTTAGTATAATAAAACTTAGTTTTGCAATTTCAAATCCAATAACAAAATAAACGGGTCAGTCATAATTAAGAAACATATTTTTATGCGGTTGTAACTTTTATTCATGCAATGATCATTGTATTCCTACTACTACAATTGTATTAGTCAAATACTGTCTGCTTGTCTAATATTTACTGTCATACAATAGCCTATTTCTCGCTCGTAATTTCACCGAATTTGGGGATATTTTCACTAAAATACGCGCTTAACTTGGATGTGAATACGATTCAAGTACAATAACTTATCAACAAACTGAACAACAAATAGTATATACAATATCACTTTAATGCTACTTTGAAGATTAATCAGCGATTAGTGTACCATAGAACAATTAGGTTGGACGTGTAAGTAAATTATACATTTCTAAGATGTCTTTCTAACCAAAATAATTGTTCTTTGGTTACACCAGAGTGAAATGGATTATTTAAAATACATGCACCATCTGAGTAGACGATCTGTTAAAATGGACGTGTGTATTATTACTACGTATTGAATATGTTAAGCAATCAAATTTGTTTTAAGTGAGTAAATATCACAACTGCGTTAGTTAAAACATTTCATGTTACATTTTATGACTTATCGTGCCAATATTTTTTTTTAATAACAACAGTTTAAATATAATGCAAGGACTTGTTAATAAAAATACTAATTTAAAAATCAGAAAATTATTTCTCATTTTTACTTTACAAAATTCTCAATAGCCATGGCGCGATTAGGGTGTAAAACATATTTTGGTATAATTTAGCTGCTCAAAAAGTGCCTAGCTAAAATCTAACACCGTGCAATTTTGGATTATCTGTCCTTTATAACGTTGACACACGATAATTGGCGTTTTGAATTTGCTTTATTTTTTTAAAAAATAAGCTGTTATTACAAGTGCAGTGGAAGCAGCCCCAGATAGAAGAAGGTTCAGGTACAAACACGAATGTACAACCAGGTCAGTCTTGGAAAGTAGGATTGGTAGTCCACGGGTGTCGGCGTGGACTCTCTGACCAACCCTGTGGAAATGTGACGTCAGCCACCCTCGTCTAAAGTAGTGGAACTTCAGTCCTACATTCAGCTCAAATAGATAAGTTACGAGTGCAGTGATGGGAATAACGCACGGTTAACCAAGAAATAAACACAACTTCCGGATATGACGTCATAAATTGTGGTGCAAGGAGCAATTACAGGGTATTCCAAAAATAAAACAATATTCTCAACTTAAATATTCTGAGTTCTTTGTAACGGATATGAGTACAAAGTTTCCAGCGAAATGCGCAGAGTAAGTCCTAAATTCCCGGGGAGAGTTAGTTGCCGGGTGTTGTGGGGGGGGGGGGGTTAACAACTAACAATTCTCTCTACCTCTCCCTCTCACTCCGGGTACAGAGACCTGCGCAATGAGCCCCGGTTTGAGGCCAAGGTTACCACTGTTGTTGCCTCTCCCGCCCTACCCCACCGTGTGCTGATCATGAGCTATTCCTGGAGTGAACACTATCCAACAACTATAATCGAGTGAAGGGGAAATCGGAAATTGAAGGGGACTGACTCGATGGGAAGCGGTCGAAGATTCGATTGTTTAGTAAAAGTGCATGGACGGCTGATCGGTTCTAACTGAAATCGATTGTATTAGGTTCTATACAGCACTGGTAGAAATCGAATGTTAATATACATATACAAATCACACATTCGTATTGCAGAAGTACTTCAAAAGTAAATGTTTTGGTAGGAAATTATGTTATTTTATGGTTATTACTAATCAGCTCAATCGCTTAAATGAGACTTACGTTTTGGAAAGACCCAACCCAGACCTTTGCCTAAATAAAAAAAAGAAATTAGTTGGTCCACAGAAATTGAGTGGTACATTTCTTAGGAAAATTTGGATTCATTAAAAGTGAGAGCAACTTTTCAAAGTGTTACATCATGAAATTTTTACTGACGTAATACAATTATATAATTTGTAGTAGGCAATAATAATGTGGTACAAAATATAAATACATTTTCAAACCAACCAAATTTCAAACTGATATTACAAAAGCGTTAATTTATAAATAAACATAACCACATTAATTAACACGTTTGTGACATTATTTATGCAATTTGGTTATGTTTATATTTATTCGATGTTAAAGGTTTAATACTTTAAGTGTTACATTTTAATTAAAATAACAGCTGTTCAATCACTATCAAATTATGGACCACTAGTTTGTATGTGTAATACAAAACCTTATTTTTTATATAGATTAGTCATTTCTTTTTTGTGTATTGTAAAATTTTGATAAAAGCCGTGGTTCATTAGATATTTCAGAAAACAAAACTTAAATTCCTGCCATTTTGAAAATATTAAAACTGATTAAAATATATTCTTTCTGATATAATGCCTTCTAACATGGGACCGATTTACCAAGTTTTATAACAATCGTGAAGATAACAATATAGATCAAATTGTTTTAATAAAAAATTGTGTATAGCTGGCATAAAACGGGAAATTGTAAACAAATTATTGGTCATTTTTAGCTTAAAATCACACACAGAATCTGAAAATGCATGGCCAGCCTTTTGTTACACCCTGTAGATCTTACGAGAAAGAATTTTTAATATTTCAGTTGACACAAAATGTACTTACTTCTTCCAGCTGAGCCGGAACTGGTCTACTATTGATATCGCAATATTTTTGTTTTTTTATGGACAACACCTATTTTAATATTATTGAAATTCGTAAATTAAATGATAAACATAAAACGATATTAGAGATGTAGCCTCGAAAAGTGTTTGATATACAATATACATTACACAACTTTTAACACATTTTGATAGATTTTATTTTTGTATATTGGACAAACCGGTCGATCCTTCAAAATTAGATTTTATGAACATATAAAGGCATTGAATACATCAAATTCAGAATATGCTGACCATTCAAATACATACACAAACATCGAAAACAATCTTGTAATTTTACACACACGCAAGAAAGTCACCAACTTTAGAACATTTTGAAATTCACAAAAATGCCAAAATTAATCCTAATGTATTATAATAAATTACAAATATTTCTAACAAAAAATTTATTATTCGATAGACATTTAAACGATATAAATTGATTACATATAAAATTAAATAAAAAAATTTAAATTTAGCCACCACGGTAGGTAAAAGATGTGGCAATTTGGTTTCAATGATTTATTTACATAATTTACCTTAACCTACAAGTAACTGATGATGAATTCATTGAATTCGAAATGTACATTTTACAAAAATAAAATCAATCAAAAAGTGTTAAAAGGTGTATTGTTGTATATTACATATAAACGAGATTAAGGGGTTTCCCAGAAGTTACTGGGTGAGGGGTGTGGGGGGGGTGATATAATGCTATAAATCCCAATTCGACATTACACTTGAAGCTCGGTACGGCAAGTTTCGGCGTAAATACTGCAGAACACGATTGTTAGCGATGGTGTGGGTGGTAGGGAGGACGAGAGGGTTGGTTAGGTCAAGGGCAGTGTCCCGGGCACCTCCCTCCCCTCCCCATGACCCTGACCTAAGGCACCCCTCAGTCCCGTACAACCTTCCGCCATTCACCCGGCCGCAGCTGCTGCACATTCCGAGCTCTCCTCCTTCACCTACATATTATACATATTATATACGTGTTGTATACATATTATGTATACATTGTGTATATTATGTATATATTGGGTATATTATGTTATATATAATACAATATATACGTATTGTGTATGTACATAATACACATTATGTATATCATGTATATATTGGGTATATTGTGTTATATTATACAATATATACGTATTGTATACACATCATGTATATTATGTTATATATTGTACAATGTATAAGTATTGTATACACATCATGTATATTATGTTATATATTATACAATATATACGTATTGTATATGTAAATAATACACATTATGTATATCATGTATATATTGTGTATATTATGTATGTATTGGGTATATTATGTTATATATTATACAATATATACGTATTGTATACACATCATGTATATTATGTTATATATTGTACAATATATAAGTATTGTATACATATTATGTTTATCGTGTATATTATGTATATATTGTGTTGTATATATATATATATATATATATATATATATATATATATATATATATGTATGTATGTATGTATATAATGTTATATATTATACAATATATAAGTATTGTATTTAAGAAACCTGATTATTGGTAAATGTCTAGGGATCGGCCACAGTGAGTTAACGTTCATTAAATCAAATCAAATCACATTTATTTCAACAAATTACTGAAAAACACAAAACAGAAGAAAATTTTTGTATATCCTAAAGGAAAACAAACGTAGCATTTGGATATCTAAACGTTAAATAATGTAACGCTATATAATATTTAAAAAGTCTTATATCACAAAGAAATTAAATCCATATATTGAAATACGAGTTAACGTTCATTAAATAAAATCAAATCACATTTATTTCCACAAATTACTGAAAAACACAAAACAGAAGACAATTTTTTTATATCCTAAAGGAAAACAAGCGTAGCATTTGGATATCTAAACGTTAAATAATGTAAAGCTAAATAATATTTAAAAAGTATTATATCACAAAGAAATTAAATCCATATATTGAAATACGAGAGAAATTAAAATTAAATAGTATAAACCTAGTGAAAACGGCATTTACGATTCAGTTAATTTGCTACCTAATTTCCGTATAGTTAAAAATAACATGGGAAAAGAGCCTTCATGAGCTACGTTAGTTTCGTAGAATAAAAAAACGGATATATATATATATATATATATATATATATATATATATATATATATGTCCGTTTCTGTTAATCCTACATTAACAGAATCAATAATTCCGTTTCTGTTAATCTTATTGACCTGATTACTTCACTCTTAGCTTGCCGTTCTCTCCAACATACAGGGTGTGCAAAATGTCTGGGAACACCTAATTTTTAAACGTTAGCAGTTAAAATTTATAAACTTTGCAGAACATTATACGGCTGTCTTATCAACTGTTTTATGCAATAACCATCACGCACCTAAGTTGGGAGAACTGCCCGTGGAAAGTTTTATGTAAATCTGCGCCTGGGTCAATATGCATGTAACTTTGAAAATGTTTATTATTAGAACATAATAATCATTACAACAGGACATTTGTTGAAATAAGGTCAATATTGGACTTTAAATGACCGCCATTTTGTGGACGATAAACCAATTAGGAGTCACTCTATTAGAAAATAGAGTGATTTCAGTGCGTACTCAAAATGCTCTGTACGTCTTAGGCACTCTAGATTTGACGAGAAACATATCCCCACAGTAATACAAAACAACAGTTTTGAGATTCTTTTCAAAATTTATCAGGCATGACCCTTGGATCCCTTCCCCCAATTCTTCTGGAGGATATTCCACCCCTCCCTTCGACTGTCTGAGATTACAGCTCCGCTACCTTAGATCTAGAAATCGAGCACTGGGTATTATATATATGAACAACCGTATTAAAATAATGTATTGCCAGTCTTCCAAAAACATGTAAGTTTCGACTTAGTACAGCGTTTGGAACCAGACGCTGTTGCAAACTTGACTCCTAGAATCTGGAGCCATGTTCGTATTAAGAGATCCTAGAAAAGTCGGTGACGAAAAAGCTTAAAATGAACTCTGTAGATCGTTTCGACATAAGAGACACCTAGACTACCTAGAAAATATAGTGTGATCTAGGTAAAGGTGTTCTCGTTGTCTCATGAGGTGCACAATTATCACTATATATTGCAGAATATCTTTAATTTTTAAACTTCTCTCTTGTTTCCAACATTGTGCTGATATTGTTGTTGTCAGCACATACTGGAGTGCCATGGATAATTCTTGAGTGATAAATACTTCATTTCTAAGTATTTTACATCCATAATTATGGAATGAATTTGTAGTTTTCTACGTAATTTTTTCACTTATATTTTTTCATTCTAAAATAGATAATAACCAACATTTTTGTGCGCCATCTTTAGTGATGAGGCAATTCTTAAATAAAAACTTACTCCAATAGTAAATTATCCAAGTGGAAATGTATCTGCTTTAATTTGCAACAATGATCCCTATTGAAGGATATGGTAGTTATAAAATGGTAGGACCACTGCTTATAGCAGCCGATATACTTTATTTTACATCAGTTACTGTTTAAATCACTATTATATCTTACATATACATTTGGGAACTACTTTACCGCTAATGAATAACTAATAAAAACGGTTTGCGATCAAGCTACTCAATGCGACATAAAAATTAGGTTTAAATACCACAACACAGCTTTCAATTTGAAAAATATAAGCAGGCTGGCCAACATGACGGAGACAAATGTAGTGGTCGAAAATGTTAACTTTAACATTGATTTTAACCACTGCTTAAACATTTTTAATCAACGACGAACAAAGAAACAAACAATGGAGATGTTTTGGTCTCTATATCTGAAGAGTGTAGATACAGTCAGAAAGAGGTGTCTCGTTTTAAACTTAACTTACACAATTCATGGATAAGTAAAACAACAAAATCAGGTTTTGGAGAAACTTATATTTACCTGTTATGTCTGTACATATTATTTTACAAACACTCATGAGTAGGTGATTGGTCGACGAATGCAGACATATTGTGACCTGTATTTTATTAAGTGAATGTTTTAGAGTTAGTGAAGTTGACCTACAGCATGGTGGTTGTGATTTCTGGCTTACGCGTGTCACAACACTCTGGTATGATTTGTTTATTTTAACCTAGTTTGTAATGGGTTAGGCTAGTTATTTACCTGAAGAAGAGTTCAGATTGCATATTTTGAAACGTAGCGGTACTGATTTCTTTTGTACCAGTGAACGACGGCAAATCTTCGGAAAAATTCCTGTTTCATTCACAAATCCAAAAAACAAACTTTAAACAAAGGAATGAAGTTTAGTAATCTCGCAATTCACCATAATAAGACTGGCAGGGGATAGCGGTACACTACCATCTCATAAACAAGATTACACTCTATAATAATCTGCAATCTATAAATTATAGATTGATTTCCAAGCTCCAGCGATTTCAAATGTTTTACGTTCCATTTGATACTCTACTATTGTGTAGCTACAACTAGTGTTTGGAATCATTGTTAAAACATGTCATAGAGATCATTCATAAAATTAGCCGTCCCTAAAAATAGCTATTAAGAACCAGCTTTTGTTAAACGACCTTCAGTTAAACCTCAAGCATTTTTACGCCATTATTTTGAATCATAGAACTAAAGGGGAGTTTAAAGATACGCATCCAAACGCCTCTTAGTTTTACAATAATTTTATGGATTACTCAGAAAAAAAATCGCTAGTTTTTTTGTACTTAATAATTAATATCATTTAAATATTGAAAAAATTATTCACATAAAAAAACTAAAAATCTTTTGGATGCGCATTAATTATATTTGTTAAACGAGACATCCTCCATAAAACTATGATAGAAAAGTAAGGCCGTAAACTGCATTAGTTTAAAATAATCGTTTTTATGGGGAAAAAACTAAAAGCAATTTTCTTAAGAGCCAAGTTTATCATACACGTAATTACCAACGTATATTTAATATAAATCATTTTATGTAGATGACTCTGCATGAAATGAAATGAAATTATATTAAAATACTTTTTATCGGATGTATATGGTATAAAACCAATGATTGGGTTTTATATTAAAAATAACTAAAAACAAAGTTGTATTACAACTATTGTGTTTTTCTTTAATTCGGATATTTAACTAAAAACAATTCCATTACTAAGTTTTAAAACACGTTTTGTCCTTACACTTGCATATTATCCTTGCATGCGGTGGATACTTGCATAATTAATTGTTATCGCTTGCAATCACTCTAATATTGACGACCATCGATCTCATTATCTCTTACTTCTACAGCTACGCCTTAAGATCGATTGCTATCCTTCTCTCGATGGTTAGAAAGTGATATAAAGACAGTCAATGAAAGAGGGCTATAAATGTTGTTTGTACTACAGCCTGACTAAAGCCAGGCCCATACTGCTGCGGAATCTACACCTGCTCTGTGTAGTGTTCCTCTGCTATTGTTACATATACCAACACTGTCCCTCCTAAACATACCCGATCTAATGTCGCGGATGCTATGCTAGAGATAATAACGTAGGTATATAACGTATTAGTGTCGCTAAAATCGTTATCCAGTGGTAACCTATTACCAGGATTACGTGTTACCAGTAACACCCTGTTATTTGAGAACAGGTGGGCTGAATGATTTGGCGTTCACATAACGCCGTTGTAGTATTAGGTTGCTCAGTAACTAGATTACTGAGTAACAGCCGAGGCTATTACCGTGCAAGCAATGAGGCTAGGAAGGGAGTTCTGGTAACGCTTTTCTTGTATTACGTTACTGAGAAACCAATAACGTAGTGGAGTGAGCTGGATGGTACGGGGGGGGGAGCAGGTAATAAAATATCAGATTGAAATAATGATAAATAAATAAAATATATTTATCAAAATAGAAACATACATTTGTTTCTGGAAAAGGTCAAAACAAGCCTAACTTATTCTTATTCAATTTGTCGTTCTCATTTATCATTAATTATAAGTAGTCTACTAATCTAAATATTAATTTGTAGTGAGTTAGTTAAGTTTTTGTATACTAAACAATAACTGTATTGGGCACTGAAAATTTTAAATAACCAGTTTATAATTAGTATATTTCAAATTGTCTAAGATTACATTTTACTGAATTAGTTAAGCATATGATTTGTCTATATAGCTTCACACATGTAGATTTAGTCTGCCTTATACTTGCAACTTAATAACGTCAGTTCAGTAACAGCATGGTGCTAATACCGAGCGTTGGTCGGCTGGTAACAGGTTACTGGAACGTAACACCAACTAACCACGTTATTTTGGTAATAGGTTATTGACAAATAACGGTATTTCCCATCTCTACGCTATACCTAATTGGAATTATTCAATGGTAACTCAAATAAGTTCATTTTACATGAATTGACTAAGAACATCTTTCTCTGTAATTGATATTGACAAAAATGAATTTTCATATATTTACATTTCTGTTATTTAAGTCTTTCCTTTCGTACAGAGACCGGATTCAATGCACTGCATTCTTCTTTATGTCAAACGTAAGTCTCAGAACAAGTACCACTGATGATCTTGTCAGAAGAGTTCTAGAGTTCCCAATTAAGGTATATCTAGTCCTTCAAAGTTTTCTAATATTGGTCCCGCGTGCTTTTTGTTTCCCATTATTTTACAGGTACATTTTGAAATCCTAGAAGTGAGGCGTGAATGAATCCTTTTCAACTCCGTGTTTAGAGACTCATGATCGGTTCAATGCCTCGTCAAAGAACGAGGATGTGTTAGACATTTATATTTGGAATAATCTGGCCGTACACTTTTAGCAGCAGGTGACAAAATACCTTTTCGGTTCAAGCCTGGATTGTAGATCCTTCAGAAGGTTCTATATTCTAGGGTTTAAATTTGTTGAGAGAATCCCAACCTACTTCCTGGTTCATTCTTATCAACTGGGATACTATCAGTGGCTAATAATGTATATTATAAGGAAATACAAATGTAGGACCATGTTAACGCAGAATATGTCCTTCTGGTTGATTTGTCACATTGTATGTTTATTAATATAGTTTAATGAAGCCCCCCGAAGAAATTAATTTATATCAGAGAGTGTAATAAAGACAAAACAAGTATATTGTAACTTTGACTATAAATTGACTATAATTACTTTGGATAAATTTCCTTGCCATAATTACTTATGGAAGATCAATTTTCAGTATACGCTCATTCAGCGTTTAAACAGTTTTCCGCAGTGATGAGTCAAATGTTCACTCAACATGACTCATTTAACAGGGCACTCATGTTAGATACCAGTCGAGCACGTTTATGACACGTGGTTAAAATTTAAAAAATTTATTATAAAAAGAAACTTGACTCAAAAAAAGTTCCACTTCAGAGTTACCAATGTTTAAGAACTGTTATAACTCTGGATGTGAATATTGAGTTTAGCTCCAGTTCACTTTCCTCTTAGTGCAGCGTCTGAAACCTGGCGTTGTCACAAACGTGCCTCCTGGAATTTGATATCCAAAAAAGATCGATGATGAAGACGTTCATAATGAACTCTTTTGTATCGTTCGTCATCAGAGACACCTAGATGTCAGTGACAGCGTCAAATTTTAGACGCTGCACTAAGAGGAAGGTGAAGTTGAGTTAAACTTAACATTCACATTGATTCAACCCTTCTCACCATACCTACTTTACATATAACACTGCCGAACTGTCACTTAGAGTCTCTACACAAATTACATTGTTAAACAATTTGTTAGGTTTGTAACGAATGGTATATAATTTAGCCAAGATTTACCCATAGGAAAGTTTACAGGCTGAGCGCTAGCGAAGTGTATCACTAGAGTTACTGGAAAAATGTTATTTCTCATCATGAATCAATGAGAGCAGTTAAAGGGCCAGCCAGGTAGTCCCCACGCACGCACGCACCTGCACGCCCACGAGCGCAAAGGATTTGGACTAGCCAGGTATGAAAACTGCCACACAAATGTGTTTCATTTCGTTCCGAAGTGATAATTTTAATACATTATAGTGATATTCACAGTCCACATATAATATTCATTTCATGGTGTAAAAAAATCAATAAAACCTAGGTTTGATTGCGAACTAGGTGACAACAGGGTGGAAGTAGGATAAGCCTTAATCTCCTGAACTTGTGTGTGTGTGCGCGTGCGTGCGCGTGCGTGCGTGCGTGTGCGTGTGTGTGTGTGTGTGTGTGTGTGTGTGTGTGTGTGTGTGTGTGTGTGTGTGTGTGTGTGTGTGTGTGTGTGTGTGTGTGTGTCTAACTGATACTGGCATGTATGTCTGTCTGTACTAAGCACGATATCCGACGAATGAACCTATAGACTAAAAAGTTTTCATTTCTGCATAAACAACATCGAGTTCGATGCTGTATGTCACTCCATGGAATGTGGCTGAGCGTTAGCGAACATACTACATTGATCTTGTGGGTAACCTTTGGCAACGAAATAATCGAAGAGTAAATAGATTTATAAACAAACTGAGTACAATCGCATGTTGCATAGTAACACCATGTGCCTAATAAAATTAGCTGTGCAATTTTGTATGCAACCTGAGCGAAGCCTGTTACGCGACACGTGGTGTAGCTACCGTACTTTGCATTACAAACCACCATCGTCAAATTCGACGCTGTCTATATAGTAATGAAGCAGCATACGAAATACTAATTAGTTTATTAGATATCCTGCTGACTGGTGGACGGACAAAGATATTTTGGAGTGATACCAGACCCCTGAGTGATAGGCTTAGCTAACGCTCAGCCAACAGGTCATTGTACCCATCCTCTATCTTGAATACTTTATACCTTATCAATGTTCCAACACAATTATTTTATACATCGATGGAAAACGATAACTGGTAACTCTGTGATCTAGATATATGTGGGAATTAAAGCACCTCGTTCGTCTCTTCATATAATTTGAGGAAAGTTCGAAGAGAACAAAGCCTGAAACAAGAGAAGAGCTTAACTTATAGGAATTCTTGAAAATAATATACAGTATTTTACCATGTCAAAAATTCAAAAGTTGTTATGTTTACGGATGCTGCATTTTTGTATCTCTTGAAGGGCTGGAAAAATTTGATTTCTGTCTAACTGTCAGTTTATGTGCACGACATTTCGAAAAACGAACTGACTTACAGACTTGGAATTATGCATGACACCTCATTTGGTATTTAAGGTACATTGATTTCCATTATGGTGCATATCGCTTCTTCAAATTTTGTTGAGGTTTTGCGAATTATTTTACATTGGTCTTATGGGTAACCATAATAGTAACAAGAAAATGTAAAATAAATAAATGTGTAAACAATTTGATCACGTGGAATTTTAACACGTGGTATATTAACAAATACCCAACACATACAACCTCATATTATAGTGGTTTTGTGCGTAGTATTTCATTCATAGAATGTAATGACAAAATAATAGAGTGGAAGGTCAACGTTAAACGTCGGTGACAATATTTTATTTCAACGCAAGTTCCGTTACAACTACAGTACCCTAACTCACAGGAACTTTTATTACTTAAACACTGCTACGAAAACTAATTACTGAAAAGATCATCCAATCTTATACTGAGGCAATGCTGTATGTTTTGTCTGTATACAACGCAGACACTAGCCTTCTGGTTTTGTATCTCAAGTAATATTTTGTATGTTGTAACATTTAATTTTAACCAGTTGGATGCGGCAGTATAAATTATTATTAATTTCTTGGTCATTAATTGTGGGGAGTTTAACAGAAGCATGCGAAAAGCACAAAACCCTGCATTTTGGCATATGAAGGCCACAAACAAAACCAAAATGGGTTTAGTCATCATTGAATAACACGTGATCTATAATGAAATATTATTTTTTTTTTCAATTTTACATGACAGCTACAGGACATGATATAGCACAAACAAAGTAGAAAACCTTCAATTATTCCCAAAACAGTCACCCTAACTAAAATTAATGTACTCTTAATATGAACTTTACATAACAAACTAAACTAAACTAAACTGCTGGCAGTTACACAAATTAATATTTAAATTTCTTTACACAACATAAATAAATGAACTCTATACAATTTAAATAAAAATAAAAACTTGCTACATTGTACACATACACTTCTACAATGAACAATAAATTAAATCAAAATAAAAGGTTGCTGCATATCTTTAAAATATTTTCCAAATTATCATTAAAAATATCTAAGTTTAATTGGTTTAAATTAAGAAACCGTAGAGTCTTGTACAAAGGAAAATTATAATGAGAAATGTTCTACATCTAGGTAAATAAAATAAATTAAATTCTCTAAATATATGATGTGGTACATGCAAACCCATCTGACTTAACAAATACGAACTATCAACTGAATTATTAAGTAACTTACATAAAAACCTATTGAGGCTAGTTCCCTTTTTATAGACAATTTTTTAATATCAAACATTTCCCTTAAATTAGAAGTGGGCATGTCGTAAGAACATACATAATTATGTTGTTTGTAAAATAAAAATTTAAGAAATTTGTTTTGTATTATCTCTAAATTGCTAAACTCTAACACATTTATTGAATTCCAGATAACAGAACAATACTCTAATTTACTTCTTATCATAGTTTTATACAAAGTCATAATTGTCTCAGTATTGTGAAAATATCTTGAATTTCTCTTGACAAAGCCCAGAAGTTTGTATGCAATCGACACCAGCATGTGGACATGATCATTAAAACAGAATGAAGAACTAAAAATTACACCTAAATCTTTAATTTTAGAAACATTTTTTAAAGCTTTATTATTTATGAAGTAAATGTTAAAATCAGGAATCCTCCTCTGTGAGTATGACATGGCAAAACACTTGTTTACATTCAATTCCAACTTATTAGTCGAACACCAAACATACAACTGGTCTAAAGAATTTTGTAATAAGTTAACATCAAAATCATCTTTTATAGGCCTGTATAATTTAAGATCATCAGCGAATAATAGACATTTACAGTCAGAAAAGCAACGGGGGAGATCGTTAATGAATATTAAAAACAAGAGAGGTCCTAAATTTGAGCCCTGAGGAACACCCGAGGAGCTTGTATAAACACAAGAAGATTTGTTTAACATTGACACAAACTGAGTTCGGTTTTGTAAATATGACGCCATAAATATACAAAAATCAAATGAAAATCCTAAGAGAAATAATTTGCGCAGCAAAATATCATGATTTACCCTGTCAAATGCTTTTGAAAAATCAGTATATATTACATCTAGTCTACCACCACTATCAAGTTCAGCTGATATATTCAAAGAAAGCTCCATTAAGTTTGTTGCTGAAGAGCGTTTGGGTAAGAACCCATGTTGTTCTGAGGAAATCCTAGACTTGATTGCACTAAACATCCGCTTATACAAAAGAAGCTCATAAACCTTTGCAAATGAATTTATCAACGAAATAGGACGATAATGCTCAATTTTATTTTTTTCTCCAGATATAGATATTATAATGATCTATCAATGAACAATAATTCATTTTGATTAACTAGCAGTTATAAGGGTACACACCATGCAGGTTAGCTCCTAATCGTGCAATCTGGTACTTTAATTCTAACATGGGGCTGGTTTTTATATATACGTGAGTGTTTGTCTGTATGTCCTTTACAGACTCAGAAACTATTTGACCGATAATTATGAAAATTGTATGTATAGGTATTTCTCCACGGATTAGTTTTATATGCTATGCACTTGATGTAACTTGTCACCAGCCGGCGCTGCAAAAAATAAGTTTTCAAATCGCCTGCACATTATAAACTGTAATTACGAGACAGATACGTGTATTAAATAGCCATATACTAATTGAAGGCGCTGTACCATAGTTCTAATTCTTTATGCTGAATCGCGGTAGGAAGTAGGCTCCTGTTAACTAGACGCGGTGCGTGGACATTGTTTGTTTAGTTGGACCGGTAATCAGCTGATCGGTCTACGTTCCGACCCGGCAAGCCTGGAGAGAGAGAGAAGCAGTCAGTCCAGTCTTGGCGATTCGAAGAGAGGGTGTACCGGTCGAGTTAGATGCTGAATTTCTTTCTCTAACCCAATAGTTGGGATTTAGAGTAATTATTTATCGCGGGTAAATTCAATTTCAAGTATTTAAATTTTAGTGCGTTTTATTTTCCGATCTGCCTCCGTAATCTTCAAAGTAGTAAGTCCCGTACCAGCGTATAGTTAATATCTTTTATTTTATAATACTGTAATTAAAATTTCTAAAGTTTCCCATCTTTCAGAGTCTGAAAATTTAATTCAATTTTTTGAAGTATTGTGAATTAAATTTTGGTCATAAAGTAAATATCAAGTTTTTGTGTTATATTAATTTTGAGTATTTTGAGAAGAGAACTTTTTATTTTGTTTTGTTAATTTAAACCATTTTTGGAGAAGTATACATTTTTAGTTTAATTTTAATTTTAATACCTTTTAATCAGACTCTTAATTAGATTTGTTCGATTGAGTGACATTTGAAGAAAATTGAATCAAAAGTTTGTAAACTTTGTAAACTTTTGGGTGAACTTAAATTTCGGAATAAAGCAAGTATTTCCGAAAAGTTGTTTAATTTATAAAGTATTTGCTCCATATAAATTTTAAAATATATGTGCTATAATAACGGTACATAATTTGCGCAATCTGCTGTTTCTTTTTGAGCATAAACTTGTACAACAGGTTATTTACAGGAAAGAACTTGTAAACTGGTATAAACTTGTATAATTCATGAAAGTGTGTGTAACTTGTATAAGACTTGTATGAACTTGAACATTGTGTATAAACCTGCATAATTTTGTGTAGTGAGTAAGACTTAAGACTTAGAATAATATTGTGAGTTTGGAATATTTGATTTATTTTAAGAAAATTATTTTAAAATAAAAATGGAGCTAGCGCATGTGGATCTGTTGCTCAAAAAGGAATTAATATTTGAAATAAAATTTTAGGGACGGAAATGCTTTTAAATGCGACACCGTCATAATCTTAGGAAAATGTGAAAGTCCACTTTGAAATTTAATATTAGGGACAGGGCTTGTAATCTGAAAAGGGGGTTATAAAATAATTATGGTTGAGAAAGGGTCAAGAACAATGAGGGCAGGAGATAGGAATATTGTGATAGCTTCCTGTGTAAAAGTAAAAAGGTCCGGATGTTCCCAATCCGCAATAATTCAGCCCGTTGTAAAAGTATTTGTTAGAAAGAGTCCGTATCGTAAAGTTTTATTACAAGTGAACCTGATAAGTGAAAGCGAAGTGAACCTGATAAGAGAAAAGTAAGTGAGCCCGATAAGTGATAGCATTTATGACTTGATAGTAAAGAAAGGACTGGGCAATATGATTGAATATTTTCATGTTAAATGCTTATCGGAAATAACAAGGAAATATTGATCCTGGTAAAATGTGTTTTTTTGTTTTAAGATAAAGATAGGTTGTTTTCGTCAAAATGTGCATATTTCTAAATTTAAATTTAAATATAAAATGTAAAAGTTGAGAACTCTATAAACATTAGCCCGGGGCAAAGGTCAGTATGTGTTATTTTCAGGAAAATTATATTGTCGAAAAGGAATAGAAGATGGGTCTAAAACAATAAAATTGGCAATATAATTTATTTCTAAATTAACCTCAAGAATTGATTATATATTTATGTATTAATTTGGCCCAAAACAACAAAACAAGTTAAGTATGAGAGTCCAGTAGTTTATTAAAATAGTAAAAATAAATAATGGAATATAAAAGGAGGATGTGACGACGTTTTTATTTCAGCAATTGTATGGCTAAACAATGAGAAGTCGTGATATAAAATGCCAGTGTAAGTGTGTGATAGGAGTGTTGTAGTAAACCATGTAATTTTCAGGGACAATGAATGGCATTAATGGTGTATAAAGTAAATACACAGATGTATTCTGATGTATTGTGATATTTTCCCCTGTTCCTTCAAATGTCGAAGGACAGGGTAATTTTGGTAATGTTGTGGTATTGTTGTCCCCTGTTCCTTCTAATAGAGAAGGACAGGGTAATATTTTTGGTATACAATGAGTTGTATTGATAGTGATGTTTCTTCCCTGTTCCTTCAAATGTCGAAGGACAGGGTAATATTGTTTTTTATCACTATATGAGGTTTATTGTGTGTAAACAATTGATTATTGTGCCATTGTAATCCCTGTAAATTGATTGTATTGTAATTAACAATATCTGGTAATGGTTTACATTCGTGACACTGGCGCAGGCGTACAATAAGAACACCGTGAAAGACTGACAGCCATACAATTATACGGAGGGAATATTTTGTAAAAGGAATGTCCTCCAAGAGCTCAATGCCTCGCTGGCTGAAATTGTTATTAGATTGGAGGAACAGGTAGCAGTGCTATTAGCGAACCAGAGCCAGCCAACCACGAGATCAACGAGGCCGCCGCACTGCACCGGCCGCACAATCATTGGAGAAGCTACCTGCCTCGACTCCTCACCTACCACATCCCTCTGCGATGGCTACCTGGGGAGCCACACTGGACGTCGGACATTCTTACCACATCACCCCTCGGACTACACATCACAGCCTCCACGTAGTGATAAGTACAAAAGAATTGTTATTTAAAAGTGTGCATGTGGAGGGATATTATCGTACTTAGTCCGGGATGAGTGTTTAAAGGTTTAGGTTCCTACCGTGATTGCAGCTTCGGGCTAGGGAAAATATGTACCATAGTTCTAATTCTTTATGCTGAATCGCGGTAGGAAGTAGGCTCCTGTTAACTAGACGCGGTGCGTGGACATTGTTTGTTTAGTTGGACCGGTAATCAGCTGATCGGTCTACGTTCCGACCCGGCAAGCCTGGAGAGAGAGAGAAGCAGTCAGTCCAGTCTTGGCGATTCGAAGAGAGGGTGTGCCGGTCGAGTTAGATGCTGAATTTCTTTCTCTAAACCCAATAGTTGGGATTTAGAGTAATTATTTATCGCGGGTAAATTCAATTTCAAGTATTTAAATTTTTAGTGCGTTTTATTTTCCGATCTGCCTCCGTAATCTTCAAAGTAGTAAGTCCCATACCAGCGTATAGTTAATATCTTTTATTTTATAATACTGTAATTAAAATTTCTAAAGTTTCCCATCTTTCAGAGTCTGAAAATTTAATTCAATTTTTTGAAGTATTGTGAATTAAATTTTGGTCATAAAGTAAATATCAAGTTTTGTGTTATATTAATTTTGAGTATTTTGAGAAGAGAACTTTTTATTTTGTTTTGTTAATTTAAACCATTTTTGGAGAAGTATACATTTTTAGTTTAATTTTAATTTTAATACCTTTTAATCAGACTCTTAATTAGATTTGTTCGATTGAGTGACATTTGAAGAAAATTGAATCAAAAGTTTGTAAACTTTGTAAACTTTTAGGGAGTGAACTTAAATTTCGGAATAAAGCAAGTATTTCCGAAAATTTGTTTAATTTATAAAGTATTTGCTCCATATAAATTTAAAATATATGTGTATAATAACGGTACAGTTAAATCACAATAGAAAGTTTGCGATACTTACATATATATATATTTATGTATTTATTTAATTGAATTCTGTAAATTGGTTAAACACGTTTAACACAAGAAATAATGTAACAGTTGGGAAAGCATTTGGCCTGCTGAGAGTTTACTCATTACGTGAATGTAATTTCTGCAGATGTCGTATAACACCTTTACAGTTTATACAGTAGTTATGGTACGAAAGACATCTTGGTGGGGCCATTAAATTAAATTTTTTATCTCTAATATTTGTTATAGAACTGTCATTATTTTTACAATATATGAGGAAGTCTTTTATTTCTAAACTTATTTTCATTAAAGTAAATAAGTAGGTTTAAAAGCTCAGTCTTTCCGTGATGAGCTGATTGATTATATCTAAAATAATAGAGCATATATTTAATACAACATTACTTAATTTGTCTCTTGTTCATAAGCAGTTTATTTTGTAGAATTACATCCTCTCTGGAGTTTACAATTGATACAAAAACTCATATTACAGTATTGCGAGTCGTTATAGCATCTTCTACACACAATTTGTAACATCTACCTTTAGCCTTTTATGTCGTAGTTTAAGAGAAGCAACTGACTTTATTGTCTTTCCTAAATTTGATTTTTTATGATGTGGGAAATGTCCGACACCGTTACAAAATCCTGGGATGACAGTTAAGCATTTCACATGTCCTCAAACATAGAGGTCACTTGGGATTTTAGTAGGAGCAGCAAAATGTGTGTAATATCTTTGAGGTAATTGGGGTCATTGGAAGAAAAATCCACGTCTGCAACTCTTATTGATCTACACCATGTTCTAGGATTGCCAGTGGGATGTCGCATAAAGAAAAATATCAACGTATCATCTCTGAGGTCATTCTATACAATTAAACTATGAATAAGTACCAGTATTTGCATTCTATACTATCTCGTTAACCCATGCAGCATGTAACAAAGGAGTAATAATCTACCTCTCGTTAAGTAAGATGAGTTGTGATCATCAAACGAAAATCAGTCTCCTCAAATGAGAGGGCTTCATAGTTCAATGCGACATCACAGTTTGCGGCTGAAGAACCACGAAGGTCTCAATTTACTAGGACGGATTCCATAAATCCCGACACGGATGATATCCGGTGTATCATCATCAGAAAATGTTTCTCTGCGTCAATCTACGTAATTTTGATAATGCAAACATGCAGTCTATGCAATCTACCGTAACTAGTACTACTGATAAGTATAAGACTTCCATAGGACGGAATTATACTAAAGTTGTAAAAAAACCAGGAACTTTTTTAAGTTGACTCAGTATTTGTATTTCTTACGGTATCACTGTTCCAGGAGACACATGACCTATATTTGACTCTTACATTGGACCCCTTTACTTTGAGGTTTGTCTTCCCACACCTTATAATGAAAATTTTTAATTATAGAAGCCATTACCAATATGGAAGAAAACTCTTCAAACCAATCTCATCTAGTTGCTTTTCCCATATATCAAAAGCCTTGGAAAGAGTTTTAGCGATCACTATACAAGAACTTTTATATTAATAGTAATTTTATCTGCCATCTAATTTTTTAAATAAATTTTACCTCATTAAATATATTAGGAATTTAACTAAAAATGAAAGATCCCAAGAATTTTTATTTGTAATAGCAATAATATAAAATTGGAAATGATCAGAAAGCGACCTGTTCCACAGCTTATGATGGAACACCCTGTTTGTGTCGCTTCTTATGATAATTAATTAGAGTAGACGTTGTAATGTTCAAAGTTCTGAGTGTTTTCCATCAAACAGAGGCAAATATACACTATTTAAATTTTTACGAAGTACTTTGTACATGTCATATATCTAAATAATAAATTAAAAATATATTTTTTGTATATAATGAGTGATTTATTTCATGTTATTTTACGATAATGTGGAGTGCACACACTATTTACAACATACTTGTGTGCAGTTACCTACTGAGAATCGCGTTGTTTTTAAATATATAATATTAAACAATAGGGTGGCGTTTTTACTTTTTGTTACAGTTCAATAATTGTAATTCTTTTTCTTTACAAGCGCGTGAATAAGGAACAAGGAAATGGAACTATAAAACATAAACTATTTTAATTGTGTTTAGCTTTAAGGGGTTTTAGAGATGTTCTCTAAAAGAAGAAAACTGAAGGGCCAAAGATGTAAAAAAGACCATCTTCGCCAACTCCGAGTCCACTTCTACCACTTACTTAATTTCTTTTTGTTTTCCTAAGTAGAAAATATCCGATAATACGAGATACAAAAGTAAAGTTTTCAGTTTAATTTAGCGTAACTCTTATAATTATTTAAAATACATTTAATGTCTTGGATATTCTTTTACTATTTGACAATAACATTTTACTTCTTTCTAGTGCTATAATTTGTAAGAACCATAAAAAAGAAAAAATTAATTTATTCTCACAACGTCTACGTTTGCTACCAAATACGGTAAGTCCTGTAGCTGGCTTCTAAAAAGCTTCATTAAAATTACAAGTTTGGATATTACAAGATGAAAATTAAACTTCAAAAAATTGTTTAAGTTTAAGGTATAAACGTCAGTCATGAGTCAGTCACGGCCGCAGACAGACGTGTGTAGCAGTGCTCGCTAACATAACCTCAAAAGTTCCAAGTCATTGTGTTCTGTGCGATGTTTTGAGCTCAAAACTCGTTATTTCGGTTGTGAAGTATACTTTATTTGTGACCTATTTATCTATTGTTGCTTGTTTATTTTCAATTTCTGTTAGCCTAAGTCTAATATTTGCCTACATCATGGCAGATTGTGCTAAGTGTTTGAAGCCCATATCTAAGACTGGCAAGAAACTCTGTTAAAGTGGACTGTGTTGAATGTAAAAAGCCTTTTCATGGCAAGTGTGTTGATCTGACTCCTGAAGACATTAAATATTATGAAGATAACCAATCTATCTGACGGTGCTCTCCCTGCTCGAAGGAGCGTCGTAAGAGTATGGCTATTGAGTCTAGATCCGGATCGTCAATAACGTATGACGATATCTACAGTCTTGTGACTGACCTCAGAAAGGACTTAAAGGGGATTGAAACTAACCTAGGTAAGTCAATCAACACTGCCTTTGAGGAAATAAAGGAAACTAAAAGTTAGGCAGTAAACAGAATGAAGAAATGGCGGCTTTGCTAGAGCTCGTAAACAAACTAACTGCTGAAAATAGCGAACTAAAGAACAGAGTGTCTATGCTCGAAAGCCGTATAGAGGACAGTGAACAATATTCGAGAAGGGACACTATCGAAATACATGGTGTGCCAGTTGAAAAAGGCGAACAAGTGTTGGAAGTAGTCAAGTCGGTGGGGAAGGCATTAGATCTAAACATTGAAAATTCTATGGTTAGTGCTTGCCACAGGTTACGAAGTAGGGATGGAACTGACAAACCTCCCGGAATAATAGTTAAGATGACTCGACGTATGGACGCTGAATCTCTGCTGCAATGAAGACGTGTGAAGAGGAATTTTTCTACTCACCACATAGGCCTAACAGCAAGCCCTGCTCAGCCTATCTACATAAATGAAAGCCTATGTCCCGGAGGCGCCGACTTCTGAATGCAGCTAGAGTTGTGAAAGGAGAAAAACAATACACATACTTATGGATACGGGGAGGCAAGATCCTTATGAGAAAGGCCGAAAAAGCTCCTGTGAAAGTGATAACTTCTCAAGCAGATCTAGCCAAAACTGTGAGCTTAGTTTTGTTTTCTCTGTTGTATTGTAAGTTAACTTATTTTTTCACATGTATTATCTTATATAAGTCTGGTAAAGATGTAGGTTTTAGGTTTATTCTGGATTATATGAGGGATGAATACTGTTTGAATGTTTTGTTTTCTGTATTAATTAACAAAAGTGGGCCTATATATTCTGCTTACTGTGTAGTGGGTAGGCCTACATATTTTTATTCCTGTTTAAAGCTTGTTTTTAATATACTGAGGCTCCAAAACAAGTGGCTTAAGGTTTTTTTTGTTTATTTTAAAATTTTTATACCGATAATAGCATGTTTACCATAGTTAATCAAAACATTAGAAGTATGGGGCAAGACTTTAATATCTTTTTAAGCGACCTGGAGTCAGCTAGCCTATTCCCTGATATGATTCTTTTAACAGAAACGTGGATTAGTAAAGTAGAATTAAATCTATACAAAATAGAAGGTTACAACGCTTTTGCAAAGTGTAATGAGGAGTACAGGGCAGGGTGGGTACAGTAATTTTTGTCCGAGACTGTTATCAGTGCAGTGGAGTGAGAGAGATAGCTGTTCAGTCAGCTGACATTCTACAGCTGGACGTCAGGGTCAATGACCGGGAAGGATTCACCGTACTAGCTGTCTATCGCTTTCATAGTAAATCACAATTTGAATTTATTAATGATTTAGATACTATTTTAACATACTTGAATGGTCGTAATATTGTTTATGCTGGGGATATTAATTGCAAACATTTTGTGTCAGACCGTAAATATTGATAATTATTTAAGCCTTTTAGCTAGCAAGGGTATGATTAGTTTAATTAATGAGCCTACTCGCATAAGTGGAAATTCGGCTACTTGTTTGGACCATGTTTTTGTACGGTTCTTGAATAATAGCTCCATTAATTTTGAATATAAAGCTAAAGTTTTTCACTATGACATCACGGATCACTCAACAGTTGTTTTTTTCTATTAATTTTATCAAGTCTGTTTCAAGAAAGGTTGCAGAATGCTACAGTAAAATAAACATGGATAGGCTTGTGGTGGAACTCAGTACAGTGGATTGGGCTGATGTTTTTACTAAGAATAATGTGCCAGATGCGTTTCAATTTTTCTTAAATATTTTAGAATCAAAATTAGAAGCTTCAAAGTCCCAAAGGATATTAAATAAAAAAATATCTAAACTAAAACCTTGGGCTACTGACGGATTACTGATAAGGTTACAAAAGAGGAAAAAAATATACAGATTGCTAATGAACCATCCGAATAATGATAAATTAAGAAGGTATTATATTAATTTTAGAAACCGACTAAACTTAGACATAAGAGCTGCCAAAGAATTTTACTATAGATCTCAGTTTAACAATGCCTCAAATGATATGAAATCTCAATGGAAAGTAGTGAATAGTTTGATTGGAGAGCGACAAAATAGAAGGGATATAAATGAAATTTTTGGAGTGAATGGTATGGTCACTGATAGTTTTCAAATAGCTAATGAATTTAATCATCATTTTTTTAAGTGTTACACATAAATTACAAACACAAGTAAATAATGATTATCTTGATCTAGTCACTGATTATAAACAACACATTCATTCAAAGGATTAACTTAAAATCATTTTTTATGTGTCCAACATCTACTGTAGAGATCCTACAAATAATTGCGAGCTTGAAGAACAATAAAGCACCAGGTTTTGATATGATAGGCTCTACAGTTCTTAAATGTATAGCACCTAATATTGTAAATGTTCTAGAATACCTGTATAATTTTAGTTTGTCAACTGGGGAGTTTCCACTTTGCTTAAAAAAGGCAATTGTGACACCAATTTTTAAAAAGGGGGATTTTACACAGCCCAATTGTTTCCGCCCAATATCCCTGCTGTCAGTATTTGCTAAAGTAACTTGAGAAGATAGTCAAAAGGCGTTTAGTTGACTTTTTAAATAAACATAACTTTTTCAGTAACAACCAGTTTGGTTTCCGAGAAGGCATGTCTACTGAGGATGCCTTACTTCATTTTATGGAGGCTGTTTATAGCTCAATTAACAATAATAAAAAAGTTTCTGCATTATTCGTTGACATAACAAAAGCTTTCGATACCATTAATCATAAAATATTGTTGGAGAAGCTGTGGATAGCGGGTATTAGGGGATTATCACATGACTGGTTTTCCAGCTATCTTTCTGAGAGGGAGCAAAGGGTTCGAATTGGCAATACCCTAAGTGATGCAGGTTCTGTTGATTTTGGAGTGCCTCAGGGCTCAGTCCTGGGGCCTATCCTTTTTTTAATGTACATTAATAAGTTGTGTGATGGACACTTTAAGGGCAGACTCGTTGCTTTTGCGGATGATGCTGCTTTTATTTATGATAACTTTGACCTTGAGGCTTTGCATAGTGATATGTCAAGAGATTTATATTATTTAAGGGTGTGGTTTGATAAACATTTCATGATTCTTAGTGAAAAAAACAACCAAATTTATAATATTTAGTCTGAAAAATTTTTTAACTTTTAACATACCATTGAAATTTCATGATTTCAGATGTTTTCATTTACGTTGTAATAATTGTAATTGCTTACAATTAGAACAAGTTTAAAAGTATAAAATACTTGGGTTTGGGTATTGATAGCAGTTTAACCTGGAAAGAACATATAAAAACATTGAAAAAAGAGTTGTATCTTAGTCTAAGGAGCATGTATTTACTTCAGCAGATGTGTAGGAGTGTTGAAGTGTTGGTTGGGGTTTACCATGCTCTCGTTGGCTCTAGGCTTTCTTATGGCATTACATGCTGGGGAGGGGACCTACTGCTCAACTTTGTATCCCATTATAATTTTTCAAAAAAGGTTCATGAGACTAATCGTGCGTAGAGAAAAATTTGAACATACATGGCCAATTTTCTCAAACCTAAAGATTCTTCCACTGCGTCATTTATACATTTTTAAAGTACTAAAAATCTTTTATATTAGAAGCACCTCATTTTCCGTGGCTCGCCAAACGACCTATAATTTAAGAAAATATCAAGTAGTGTTTGTGCCAAAGTCTCATTTAACAGTACATCAAAAGTTTTATACTAGTGTGGCACCCCGCGTTTGTTTAATTTAATAACTCCGAAAATAAACCAATTTACAAAACTAAATGAGTTTCTTGAAAAATCTAAAAATTTGGTTGTTTGAGCAACAAAATATAGACAACTGGTTAAATGTCACAATTTAAATTAGTGTAGACTTGTTTGTGTAGATTTTATTATTATTATCTTTTTTTTATTCCCTCTGTAATAATAGTTTATTTTGTTATTGTTGTACAGTTACTTTTTTGAAGGGATGAATTTTAGTTGTGTAATTTAAAGCACCGAGTTATTAAACAGAGATTATTTTTTGAATAAAATAAATTTTTTTTCCTAATACGAGTTGCGTGTCGCTGCTAGCCGATTTTTTTTTTTGCTTTAGTTAAGTGATGGAGATCCCAATACTGGTTTTACCTATGGGGTTCCTATTTTGTCTTGTCTTAAATACAGTTTTTTTTTTTAAAGTTATATTATCTTTTATTGAGACTGTTTTTGCATCTTAAAATGGACATATTGTAGTTACTTAATGTAAGAACACTTATTTTGATTTATACTATGTAAATGTATGTATGTATTTTATTATGCATGAATATGTATATGCAAAATGTATATTCTGTGTTTTTTACAAAATAAAGAATTATTATTATTATTATTATTATTACGTTGTATAGCTTCATTTAATACTCAAAATAAGGAATTTGTAGCTAAAGTTTCATAAATAAAATATAAAACATTTGTTTATTGAAAATAAAATTTAACATTTTATGTTTTAAAAGAACATTTAATATTAATTTTACAAGTAGTTTTAGTGTAGTATAAAATCAGTTTTATCTAGAAAGAATAATGGAGTACGACTACTATATTTATAATTATTCCTTTAAACCCAAACTAACTTTCAAATGTCAAGGCTTTGTATATTAAAACTACCATTATGTTTCAAAAAAACAAGATTGTAATTTTTAAAATTAAATATGTTTTATTCAAAAAACCAAAATAAAAATTCAAATATACTATTTTTAGTGTTGTATTTTCAACGAAACCGTTTTAATTTTTTCACGAGCTTCATTCCTGCATGAATAACACTGTGTTCGATGATTGTACATGTCACTCTATGCGATTTAGCTGAGTGTTAGTGAATATTTTACATAATATTTCACATCCGATTATTAGGACCCTATTTAGTTTAAACTCATAACATCTTGACATTATACTCCTATCATACTTGTATATTTTACTCTTGTCTGAACTATTTGACTGATACTTAATATTGATATATGCTATTCATTCCACAATCTAAAATTCAGAAAAGTAAATCCAGTAACAAGTTAAACACTTATACATTGAAGTTAATAAAATCAATGTTTCGTCCATTATCTCTTTTGATACATTATTTTTTCCAACTTGGTCAACAAAAAATTTGTGGCAACAAAGTATACGGTCATACAAGTGGCTAACTTTTTACTACCATAATCAATAGTTAGACTAACTTAAAACAAATATTAAATTTATTGAGCGTTGATTATTATCTTTAAACAATTCAAACAAAATTGATAAGTTTCGATTTCCTATAACAAAATAATGATTTTTTATTCATGGTAATAATATAGAGAGGTGTTATAACGTAAAAATAATTTTGTGCTGGAAATGAGTTTAAGTACAGAAACACATAAATAAAAAATATCACAGTCAAGCAATCTCAGCTGTTATAATTAGAAATAATTCGTTAAATAAATGAAACGAATAATGTAATAAAGGATATGAAGCTTTCACAAGATGTAAAAAAAGCAGCTGTCGAGTCTCCCTACTTTCGTCTCCAACAGAACCAGCAGAACTCACTGTCACAAAATCTCATCTGATTTGTGATTCACTTCCGGTGTTACTTCCGGTCCAGAAGTGGATTATATTCACTGATGTGACAGCTCGCAAATTCCAAGCAAACAATTCTGCTCTGTATTTAAATTTCTATGAATAACTAATGAGCGTAATAACTAATAGTGAAGTAAATATTGTTATTCTCTTTTCTTACAAGTAATTCGAATAGTACTAATGATATATTAAAAAATGTTTCTGTATCTATTGACAGGCTGGAACAGAAAATTACTAATCAAATTTTTAAAAGCATTCGTTTATACAATGATTAAGCTGCTATATAATAGTTGCATAATATATCGGGGCTTAAAAATTGTAATTTTTTAAGTTAGTTATTAACGATGGAAGGTTTAAACGAGATCAGGATTCGGACATTTTCGATCGTTTATAGGGTATCAAAGGTATAACGCAACGTTTCTAGGATTTAAATCTATGCTCTTTGTCGGGTGGAGAAAGTATTAATACATGCAAAAATAAAGAACAAAATGAAGTAAAGAAGGGGAAGAAAGTGGTTTAAGCATACTAAAAAGCTGCTTGGAGTCCAGGCCAGGCGTTGTCACTGCACAGGATGCAAGTCCCCAAGCATCATTACACTGCTGTGAAATCTAAATTCAATGCAGAAAAATATGAATGTATTACATGGCGATATACCACGAAAACCTGTGGGCTTTAGGTTAGCATCAAACTTGATTAATACATAGGCAAGAATGGCGTCTATGGTGGTTTCATGATTCAACCATGAAATTCAGCTAAGTGTTATTGTATCATCAGCTTCTCAGTTCGTATGAGGAAATTAACTATTATGAAGCCTGCCGAGGGATGTAAAAGATTTGTTTTCTGTATGATTGTTTGTCAATACCAGAGAATCCTGTTACACAACACATGTACAAAATTACTGGACAAATTAACCTCCTGGATATTTATCTCTTAATACTCTCCTAGAGAAACACACCAAGATCGCGCTGTACTTCAAGTCATACATCTAAAAAGCAATTACGTCCTAATAGTACGTAAGAAAATATTAAAATGTAACACCGTAGATACTACCTTCCTTTAGAACTTACCCCGGTAAATTCCCATGATATCCTTCTCCCCGTAAGCAACAATGTTGACAAAACTAGTAGGCATAGTCTTATCTTACAATACTACAAGTCTAATTTTCTCTAAACCTCTAACTGTTCTCCGGCAAAGTTCTCAGAACCTACCTTACAAAGTTACGTAACAACTTTATAACTTATTGACACGATAAAGCATGCTAGTAGAAAACTTCGTATTTGGTGATTTCTTTAATATAAGATTGAATCGAACAATAAAAATGCCTCTCGACTAGGTTATGACGTCCAATTTCTCACATAAACAGTAAACATTTTTAAAGACACAGCTGAACAACAATCAACTAAGTTGCACAAGTTTCCATGAATTACAAAGTAGGATTTAAACAGAACACTTTTATATTAGTTCAGTTACTTATATTATGTTTTCATATAAGAGAGAGAGATTCAGCTCCTGACCAGAGACCTCGGAAACTGAGAAAATTTAAAGTTCAGCCTCCTGTATGGACGATAAGTAGGTCTATGTTGAGGTCTGGTCTTACGACCGTTTGCTTCCCCTTTGAGCTCTAAATTGCTGACGACTTCAAATTGTCTCGTTTAATTTATTGGAATCCCCCCCCCCCCCACCCCCCCCCCCCCCCACCCCCCCCCCCCCCCACCCCCCCCCCCCCCCACCCCCCCCCCCCCCCACCCCCCCCCCCCCCCACCCCCCCAGTGGTCGTGGTGCAGTTCGAAGTTGTAGTCGATGTCATCAGTCATCCATAGGAAGACGCAGTTGGGGGACCCTCGTGGGCGCGAAGCTCACGGATGTGATCCCACGGTGAGGACTCTGCAGCTTCCTCAAGGCTCGATGTCAGGCCTTCTACGAAGCTCCTGATGGTAGGGACGTTGGACGAAGCCCTGACTACGGTGTTCCTCACGAACCAGGGCGAGACCCAGTGGCCCGCCGGAGAACACACGCTCTGGACAGCGAGCAACTGCCTCCTTGCGGTCTTGCAGGTGAGGTGGTACCCAATGCTGGAGCCGCATATGTGAGCACTGGTCGTATCAGAGCCGTGTAGAGCAGGACCTTCGTCCTGGTCGGTAACTTCGTGGAGTTGAGCAGGGGGCCGATGCTGCCGAAGCCCTTCCTCGCTTGGCCACAAGATCCTCTTGACGTGGGGTGTGAAGGTCAGCTTGGAGTCCAGGTACTTGACTGAAGTCTTCCACGGTTATGTCGTCGCCGTTGAGTGATAGGTGACGGCCGTCCGCTTGTCTCCTTGTCCTCGTGAAGTTTATGGCTTCACATTTGTCAACGTTGACCTTGATCCTCCACTTGGTCAACCAGGGCTCCAGTAGGTGCAGCTGCCGCTGGATGTAGAACCCAGCCATCCTCAGGTTGGCAGAAGTGGCCGTGAGAAGCGCATCGTCCGCGTACAGGGAGAGCTGCACTCTCGGAGCGACCGGAAAGTCGTTTGTGTACCACAGGTACAGGATCGGGCCGAGGACTGATCCCTGTGGCACACCAGATGTCACTGGGCGGGTCGTGGAGGTGGATCGGGCAACGCTGACGGAGAAGGTCCGAAGGTGGAGATAGCTGCGGAGCAGCCGGAAAATCCTGCCAGGCAATGGAGACGATTGACAGCTTGAAGAGCAGTCCCTCGTGCCACACCTTGTCGAAGGCTTTGCTGACGTCTATCAGGACCGAAGTGGAGTGGTGCTTCCTTCCTACAGCTCCGGTGATGTTGTTCAGGACTCTGCGAAGCTGAAGGATGGTGGAGTGGCCAGTGCGGAAGCCGAATTGTTCTGTCCTGATAGACGTGAAAAACTCCTCAGGGAATCTCGCCAAGACGATCTTCTCCAGAATCTTGGAGAGCACAGGCAGGAGGGAGATCGGCCTGTGGTTCTCCGGGAAGAGAGGGTCCTTGCCGGGCTTGGGTATCATGATCACCTTGGCATCCTTCCAGGTGGTCGGGAAGTGAGCCAGGCGTAGGCATGAGTTGAAGATGCAGGTGATCGTGGCGATCACCCAAGCCGGCAGGTTCTTCAATGCTGGAGTTCCTAAGGAGTCCGGGCCAGGGGCCTTCTTCGGGCGAAGGCGGCGAATGTGGTCTTGCACTTCAAGTGTAGTCACAGTGGGGCAGTAGGTCGTCTTCGTCAGGTTTGTATTCCTCCAGGAAGTTTTCAATCATTTCGCACGGACCCCAAAAAATCATATGGTATAGGGTTTTTATTTATATTGATTAAATTGCAACCGAGATTCAAAAAACGTTTTCTTATTTTCTCAAGCGGTTCGATTTATACAAATAACTTTTTCTTTCTTTAATATACTCGGACTAGTTAATCACACTAATCCTTTAAAATCTGGAAATCACAACGCTATTATAAAGTAATACCACAATGTTTAATAAATCTCAGGGAGAATTTTAGAATTTCTACTTTATTCACTTGTCGTGTACATACATATTTTTTGCGGTGGATGGCAGCACGTGTAAAAGACCTATATATCCCAATTCACTAACTTAGTATGAGAGGGGAGCATTACATGGTAAAAGGGCGACGACCTGCGCAAGGATTGCCCCTAGTACTACGTAATGCCCTAACCTGAGTGAGTATAACAGTGCAATTGCAACCACTGCTGTTGGTTCTAATAACAGTAGTGTATGCACGGCAACAGTTTTAGCACAGACAATCTTTAAAATGATTAGTTACATTTATATATATATATATATATATATATATATATATATATATATATATATATATAAACTTTTTAGAATCATCACCAATCACAAAGTCTTACGAGAGTATCACGCCTACTAAGCACATACAGTACCCATTCCTGAAAAGGTTGGTAATTTAAACCGTTAAAGTAAAATGTTAATAGATCTCGTAAAAATTACTTTAAGTCATTTATTGGGATTTTTTTTTAATTTTCACCAATAATTATGTGATACGAAAGTAACATGCTAAAAGGTTAAAGCTTTTATTACACAATTTTAAAAATTCATATCAAAACACATGCTTGGATTAAACATTACACATTTGTTAATAATCGTTTACTGTGTCAGGAGAAAATTGTTTATACAATTTACAAATTAGTTCTATAATAGGTTCAAAGAATATTATACTTTTGAAACGAAATCCCGAATACGGAAGGGTAGCATGTGACTAGGCCACTGCTTCTTGTTAACAACTATTAACTGTGTTGGGCAAAAACTATAATTCTGCCGTAATAATGTAAAAAACAATGTTTTTACTATGATTTTTTTACAGCATACCAAGTTGGTATATTACCGGATAGACAGATGAGTCACACATGATGTCTCTTTCTTCATATAGCACGGGAAGCCATGAAGAACCATGAGAGCTCTGACACAACCTCTAACTCAACAAAGTCACGCTTCTATAGTCAGTACCTCTTGCTAATAACGACACGTCCTTAAGTAAATATTCATCTTACTTAGGAATATTCTTAATCCTCTGTACGTAGAAAAGATCAGATTTGATTACGGTGAGTGTCCTTGAGTGGATCTCTTCATTCAGCCAGGACGCCGTCAAACATTCGCCTATAGCCCTCAAAGAGTACTAATTCAATTAGATGATAGCGGCCTGAGGCTTAAAGGAAACTTTTTTGTTAAAAGATAGAGCAACGCAGCTTTTTTGAAAAACATCCCGTCAGGACTCCGTCAAGAAAATACCACATCCGGAATTTAGGAAAGCCTGTCACGTGACACGTGGTGTGGAATTATCCAACCTTGTACATAAAAATATATGTCATTATGAAATAAACCCAAAAAGATAAATTACGTTTTATTTGGATAGAATTACTAAATAACGTAATAAAACTCTGATGAACAAGATTCTGATTATGTTTTTTAAGGATATGCGAACGAACTGGCATTTGCAATGTCAATATCAATGAATATCGGTTATATTTAACTGTATATCTAAAATCCACTACAGGGAAATGTTGTTTTGGAAGAAAAGGCAAAGTTTAAATACCTTATACATTAGCTTATAATTTTTTTATTTTATTATAGAAGGGTATTTTAGTTTAATTCTGTAATTTTCAAGAAATGAAAAGAAATAAGCAGAGGAAAATGATATTGTACATTGTAAACCTTATAATCAGAGAACTGATGTTTGAAATTAATCTGGGGTTCTTATTAGCTGGTAGTTCTAAGAGTCAAGATCGATGAATTTTTTGTATTATCAGCCACAAGTTAGCGATATGTGGCAGGTTTGAAAACGCTTGGATTAGATAAGAGGATCAAGTACGACAAAATTAATATAATAAATTATTCACACCAAAATTTGTTATTCTATTTTCAAATATCTAAAGATTTTGCAACTCAGACACAATGTGTATATATATTTATTTATTTATTTAAATTTACTAACCTCAAGCCCAATTGCTTAACAGACAACATATAAAGTCGTCATCACACAACATCTACATGTGTTGTATTCAAAGATTAATATGTTGTTTTCTCTCATCCATTTGAAGAATAAACCAGACTAAACGGTAGGGGTTCATTTAGCCTACACTAGTATACGAGTATAATTAAATGATAGTAACACTTTTTGGTTAATATTGTAGTTTTAGTTTAACTGCAATAGTAAACACAATTTGTTTTATCATTAAAAGTCAAAATAAACAAATCCTTGTAAATCTCTCACGTGATAATCTCTTTGTGAATACATCAGCATACAACATGCGAGGAATAATAAAATTATAAAAGCTTTTATTTATAAGAAGTATACTCAAATTATTATGCAGCTTGCAGAGAAGAACAAATAGGTATGCACATTTATAGATTTAACAATTTAAAAATTGTGACAACCATTAAACCTTAATTACTTTTTATGAATAATGCACACATAACAATTTCAAATGAACTTCCAAATTGTGTGATAAATACCCTTTCTTATTTATTTTAATTATAATTGTTAAACTCATCTCCCTGAAAAATAAAAAACTTGAATCCCGAACGAGGACCTAAGACAAGTCCAGAGATTATCATAAACATGTACAACGCCTGCATTTCCAAAGGGGTATTTCCTCCGCAATTGAAAAGAGCCAGCCTTTTTCTAATCAGTAAGGGTAAACGTGATCCTAACCTACCATCGTCCTATAGACAACACTGTATGTTGGATACGACAGGGAAAGCTTTTGAAAAGATGATCGGCTCCCACTTGAATTTCACCATAGAAGCTAATGGGATCTTTGACCACGTTAGTACGGCTCCAGAAAAGGGCGGTAAACTGTTGACGTCATTGTAAAGGATCAAATGGTAGTCGAGAGCTACAGCCGCTATTCTCGTCAGGTGGTGATTATTGTTACGCTTGATGTCAGTAACGCACTCAACTCGGCGAGAAGGCTTTGCAGAATACCTTTCGCATACCCATGTTCTGCTCCAGTACATCAATCCGGTTCCGTCTCCTTATTTATAACACCACTGAGGCCCTACGGATAATGGCTGTAACCTGTGGCAGCAAGCAGGGCTCGATTCTGAGTCCTGATCTCTGAAATGCCACGTATGACGTATGAGTATTTTGAGGTCTGTGATGCTAGATCAGTCAGTCTCAGTTGGAAAAGCCGATGATGTCTTGGTTTTGATCACTGCACGAAACGTTGAGGTGGCCCAGTTGAAGCTGAACGAAGTCATGCGCGTCATTAACAACTGGGTGGCAAATATAAGGATTGTCTTTGGATCTAATATTAAGACCGAGATCGTGATCCTCACCAAGAATAGAATAGAAATTGACAAACCGCTCCACGTGGGTAGTGTGACAGTGCAGACCATTCGAGCCACCCAGTGATTCGAGGTAATGGTCGATTGTTAATCTGACCTGCAGATTTTCCTAATAGCGGATAAGGCCTCTAAGGAGATCCAATATTTGGTCAATGTTAGTGCTCCCATGTCCAGCTTACAAGACTTCTGATGAGAGCAGTCCAGTTCATTCTCCTGAACAGAAATGAGGTGTGGCCAGGTGCGCTGAAAAACGAAGCGCATATGATACGGCTCTGACGAATGCACATGTGGAAAATATAAGAGTATTTATATAAAACGAACGGGTTGGGACGAAAAAACTTATTATTTTCTCGGTCATTATTTAAAGTATATAAGTAAAGACGATATGCATTTTGATTATCAGGTGTGTTATTTTGAAGGACTGTACCACATCTTTCGAGTGCGCAATGTGCTGTCTTGTGAGATATATCGATGATATTTATTATACATAAGTTTCAAGGTATATTAGGAATTTGATAGGATAAGCAGTACAAGTTCATCAAATATAAAATGTTAAGTCCATTGCTAAACAACGTTCTAACCTTTTAAAAATGTAATAAAGCTCACAATTTTTTGAAGACAAATAATTACTGAAATTATTATAGAGTTAGTTTCTATAGAAGCTTTCTAAAAATGCATTTCATACTTTAGTTAACGTCAAAGAATCTTCCCTTTTAATAAATATCCTGAATTAATATCCTCAGAGATTTACAATTATGTAGTCACTTTGTAAATAACAGTTTTTAGTGTTTGTGATACTTCCCAATATTCGGAAATTGTTTCTAAACATCCAAGATTATCAGGAAGAGCCATCTAACAAAAGATTTAACTTTATTTTTTAAACGCCTTTGCATCTCGGGTAAACACTCTGTAAAATGATATGTTTAAAACACTATAAGCATCCAGAAGCATGAGACGCACCGGTGAAATCACTCACTCAAACTATAACATTTATTTGAAACGTTAAGAAAAACAGTTTTTATTGTTTAAAACATTATTTTTCATTAAAGGCTGGCCTTTATTTGACGCATTTTTTAATTAACTATTGTTGATAATTACCTGGAGCTCACCAGGCCCTCCGTAACACAAACCTTACCGGTGAAACCGACACATGGCACTAAATCAAGGAATACGGAATGCTACCAGTAGCATTATTTTAAAATAATGCGAATTCGTAGAAACCAATTGCTTTAGTGCCAACGATACACAATTTTCGTTCATGAAATTTATTTGGGAAGGTTTATAATATAAATAAAATGATCTAAATATAATAATAAGGAATATAATGATATAAAATATAAGAAACATTGCACATGATCTAAAAATAGAAGAAGACAAATGTGGACTATAATATACTGTATTGTAATGGTAGGTTGAGAATTAAGTTTTTTTTTTCAAATATACTAATTATGATAAAATGTTTGAAAAGACATAATAATGATAAGACATAATATAACTATAACATATATAAATCATTGAGATCATTTATATCCACACTTCATTCATACTTGAATTTCAACATTAAATATACTGAATACATTCTTCATATTTAGATCAGGATATACCTCAAGGATATAGGTTTTATTCTCCTCTCGTAAATGCATTTTAAGTTAAATACTCTGCTTTTAAAGTTCTAGACTGAATTTAAATTGCCAAGGAAGATGTGTAGGCATTATGGTCACTCAGGTAAAACTCACTCCAGCAGGATGCGCTCTCGATATATAAGTTTAGCTAACACATTATTCTCCAGAACTACTCACTATATTTAACTATGAAACAGAAATAAAATTAGTAATACTTACAGTGAGAAAAGTAAATATTTAAAGGTGATAATTGAACCTAATAAAGCATTTCTACTACCGGAAAGTGGAGGAGAGCTCTGTTGTTCATTTCAGTAACTAAGTGAAGAACTCCAATATTATAGAACATAATTATCTTCAAAACTGTTCAACACCATTTTATTTAATAACTGAATTTAAATAATTTAACTGTATTTGGTTAGGAATTTTAATCTTAGTCAGCTAGCATACACCAATTTCAACTCATTACCATTATTTAACATACTACAAAATGCAAAATAGATTCCTTTTACTCAAAAGCTAGAATATAATTCTCTTAATAATGTTTGTAGCTTTTATAAAATATGTATGAACGGAGCCGAAATTTCTATAGGATGATGGTCGATGCAACTTGTAAACTGATTCTGTCTGTGCACTTAGAGTACAGGGAGAATTAAAACAGTAACAAACATACGATTTTAGGTGTTTAGACAAAACGTACAATCACAATCGGTACCTTGTGATAATATTCCCAAACCAAGAAAATACTGATTTAAAAAATAACAAGTATTCAGATATAATTTCCTTTGTAGTGAGTTTTCATTACATATGAACTGTTCTAGTGTTTTGTGCTGTGATTGATAGTTGCTAAAACTTGTAATGTAAACTGCTTTGTGTAACGAGATAGCGAGAGCTGAAACTTTGATTTATAAATAATAAAAGTAACTCATCCAACGTTGGTCCCTGGTCCTACTCTCGTTCTTGGACCTGGTCCTGGTCCTGGTCCTACTCCTGCGCACAGCGTTGTGGTAGTAGGTAATTGTGTGATTTGATGAGTTGAATTTTTGAATATAAATCTCAACTGTGAATACCAAAATTATGATAATTTCTCATGTTGTTTCCATGGATATGATTACTTTTGATGTGTACTCTTGGGTGTTTCACTTGGGTTCCTAATTTAGTTTTTACTTTCACTTATGTATTTACTTATTTTTTGACAGTGGCACAATGTAGTGGGTATGCAGATTATCGAGCTTAGCTGCTGCTTGGACGAGGTACCGCTGAGCGATCCCATCCTTGTCAGCAGTATTCCCGCCCAGACATTGACTTTGATTCGGCAATCACCTTTGAGCCGCTGGTCCTCGATTAAGTGTTATAGGGTTTTTTAACCCTAAATTCGCATGGTCGTGACCCTTCAACCGACTACACCAACAACTGAATAGTCATTCATTACAGTGCCAGCGGTGTACTAATCCATTTGATCTTTTGTGCTTACAGGAATTTGGTTGCATTCCCAGTCAGATCGCGTTCCAAGATGCAATACAGTTTGTTTAAGGCAAATTCAGTTAAATCTGAATTGCCTTAACATAACAGATCCACCAGAGCATCACACCAGTTGATCTTTTACGTTTAGAGAAATTCGGATTCATTCCCAGTCGGATAGCATTCCATGATGGATGTAATTCGTTTTGATTAAGGTAAAATTCAGTCTGTATAGGATCGATGCCATCTCGAAGATTTCATTTGAAATTTGGAACAGACCCTCCTCAAAAGCCGACAGCCTCAATCTATAATGCCGTCTTGGCCGACTTTGAGGTGGATATCTAGGAGTAAACTGGACTAATAGGATCTCTGTCAAAGCAGTAAATTCTCTAAAATGGTGATGCATGCCAGTCTGTGTAAAATATAAATCTCTAGAACTTTTCCAAGGCCAAGCCTAGACACTTTACTGTCCCCAAAATAGGAAGAATAACACCATTATAGGGGAGCTTGTCCTTCAGGCAAGCTCATTTTCTTTGTAAACGCCACACGTATGGTCTTAGCCAGTTTTATGCATAAACCCTGTCTACTGCACTACGCTTGAACCTCATAAACATTCACGATATTCACCACAGTACTACATAAATAATCATAAAAATTAATTCCTCTAAATAAACAAGTAATACAAAAATTTAAAAATTTTCATTCAATCGCAGTATAAAAATGAAACAATATTTCATTAACAATATTCTACATTTTGTCTCGCCTTTTACGACAATCAAGGGATACTGCGGATTACGGATAATCGGGATATCGCACGGCTATCGTTTTGAGACAGTACTCCTTGCATGCAGGTTATTACGTTATATTAGTTCAGCAACGGCGAAGACTGATTATTCAGGAGGCTACCGAAAATTCCAATCTGTCTACGACTTGACTTAACTAATATATTATACATACAAATTTTGTTAACCTTTTTAGTACCACTGGCATATTTCCAAGGCATATGCCGGGCTGATATTTTTGCATATTTGAAAGCTTTTGGGAAAAGAGCTGTTGTATAATATCTAAGATTTTCATAATGTTGTTGTTTTTATTTTTCTCATTAAATGCAGAATATGATACATACACAAAATTTGCTTTATACAAATTTCAGTTTTATAAAAAAAAGGAAAAAACGTTTTTTATAAAACAGTTAAGTTTCTACCTAATTTGAGTGATTTTTCTTTATACCATGATAAAGGCCATATACTTCTAAATAAAACCCGTGTATAATACATTATTCTAGAATAAAAACAAACATGGCATTATATGTATAAACAAAATGCTACCCGGTACCAACAATTTTATAAATTGTACTTCATTTGACGGAGTTTAGAATAGTGCGTTTCATAGACTTAATTTTGAAACGATTCTTTCTGCACGCTCTGGGTACAGAGAGGATTACAAGCATTCCTAAACACAAGTTCTTTCTGGATTTACATGAAAAGTAAAACCACAATTTATTGGTTAAGGATACTCCACGGAACAAGAAAAACGTGAAATTAAAAATATTTAACGCTGTAAGAAAATAATTATTTTAACAAGAAATTGTTGACATTAAATTTACACTATTATCATTAAATAAATCGTTCCAGTGCTGTGATTATTGGTCGCAAAAACTAAGATTTTAAACTGATTTGTTTAACGAGATATTATGAGAAGAAACTACGCCTTCTAAATATTAAAAGTAAGTTATCCTTAAAAGTTCTGGTCCTGGTTCTGGCCATTGCACCATATTCTTGGTGGTGTTTCTCTTACGTACGTGGTTGAACTAATTCTGCCACAAAGCTTTTGTATGATCTAAAAACCTGTCCTTTAATGTTTCCATCGTTATGAAATACGTTTTTGTATGTCTGTTTCGCGTGTTTACCTAAATTGTGTTTCACCAATATTGTTTTTTTTTTACATCAACACTTGTACTTATATGAAATCGAGTTCTTGTTTATAAGCATATTTGAGAAGCATATTTGACATATTTCAAAAGTACTTTTACTTTAAATGTGCCTTTAAATAACACAAAAATAACATAGCTGTTTCGGACATATGTTCCAATTTTTTCTTGTTTGGATGCCCTGCATGGACTCCTATAATATTGGTAGCTCGTTATGAAACACTCTACATACAGGATCTTCAGAAAAGAATGTAATAGATTTCTGTAGCTGGTAGTACTCATGATTGCAAGCAAAATATATCATTTAAACATAGATCGAGAAATATGATGGTTAACTCCTAGCCGTCTTTTTGAATAAAAGACTATTACCTCTAGAACTAGTAATATTATAAACCACAGTGTGTATATGATATGTATATATGAGTAGGTGACGTTCAAAAAGTGTTTCATCACAAACAGACATGAATTAAGCTGAAGGTGAATTCTTGTAATTTTAGTTGGATGCCACAGTATAAAACTTTTTCACTCAACAAAACAAATTTATTCCACCTAAAATATTATTGAAAGATTTCATTTTTTGTTCAAAAAGAGTTTATTCCAACAGAGTGGTCAATCAAAAAGGATGTATTCCTCTACGACCAATCACAGAGCTGTATTGCTTTCTCTCATGATCCTTTGCAACAATTGATGACAGTACCTGTAATAACTTTTTGCTGTCTGCTATGTTGTTGAGGTTATCCTTTATGCAGTGTGTTGGTGGTGGATATTATCTTACAGTTTTCGTTAGTTTTATTATAATTTCTGTGAAATGAGTGATTTACAGGATGACTTAGTGTTTGATCTGCAACAAATTCAACCTCTACCTAAATCTGCTATCCAAGAAGCCTACTATTCTCGTCAGATTAGTTTTTACTGTTTTTGTATTGTTCAGGTCGAGGGAACCAATCCTAATTTTTACGTATGGACAGAAGAGCAGGCGGGTAAAGGATCTGATTGAGCATCTTAGTTCTATGCAGCTTGACAATGACGTAAAAACGATCAGACTGTTCTGTGATGGCTGCGGGGCGCAAAAACAAAAATAACTACGTTCTTCACAGCCTTACGCATTTCCTACTGAAGACAGAAATGAAAGTAGAAAACAATTCAATTGGTATTTTCTGTGAGGGGCCACAGCTTTTTGCCCGCGGATAGAGTCTTCGGCCGTATTGAGAAGCTTTTACGAAAGCGGCCATCCATTTTAAACAAAGAAGAATACGGGGACATCTATAAAACTGTTGGGAATGTGAAAATACTGGGATCAGACTGGAACCTTTACGATACAAAGGAACTTTCAAGTAAAGATGGCTGTTTTCCACTCGAATGGAGGGAATTTCAGGTAAAGAAAGTACTTATTCAAAAGGAAGTTAAGATTAAAGGAAAAAACACTGTTACATTCTTAAAGGTTAAAGGTCATCAATGTTTCAACTTTGAATCAGAAGCTGAGTCTTGGAAAACATACAGAAAAAAGGGATGGAACATTGACCATGTAAACATTCGAGTTGCGTAGACTCGCCTTAGAACACAACATTTCTGCTGCCAAGAAGAAGGATTTCATAAAATTACTGGAGATAATATTCGGAGAAGAATGGCAAACTGATGAGAAATTGGAGTGGTACAAATCCATGTTACTTTCCAACAATGAAGAGCATGAACATGTGCAAGATGATGATTCAGAGGATGTGTGTGATTGACTCGAAGAAGATTGTGGTTTACACATTTGAACTGAAAGACTCATGAACGGAAGTGATAGAAAATAACACTTTTGAGTTATCCAATGTCATTCTTTTACGGTACGTGTTTTTCCCAATGTTTTGTATAATAAATATTAAACAAAATAATACGTTGTCTGGTATTATTTTACCCAGAAAAACTGTCATATAAAATGCTCAGATGTCAAGGAGGGGTTTTTCTAAAAAAATACACATTCGTTATTTTGAAGTATAATAAAATAAAATTTCAAAATTGAAAAAAGTCTAACAGTAAAAACACTAAATTTGAGTTAGTTTGATCACAAAATCTTTATTGCCATGAAAAAAAAGGTTTAATCCATTTCCAGTTCAATCAAAAAAGGTTTAATCCTAGCAAGTGAAACAAAACTAACTTATTCCAACAATATTAAAGGTAAATCTTAATTATTACTCATGTTTTAGCACTTATGCATTTGAAATCTTAATTATTATGTCAAAAGAAAACTTAATAAAATTATTTTAATGAGTTTTTACTTCACAGATGATAGAAACATTTATTTGCTTACACTGAAAATTGTTAAATTGTTAGGCCTGTGATTAAACTCTTTTTGAACGCCACCTCCTCATATATATATATATATATATATATAATATATATATATATATATATATATATATATATAGTATGTCATATCTTATATACATATAAATGCGAATGTTTGTTTGTATGTTCCGTTATAACTCTGGAACAAATGCACGAAACATCGTGAAATTTTGTACAGTGATTCTACACGTTCCTGGAAGTAACATAGGAATACTTTTAGAGATTTTAATAGTTTATTTCATTAATTTTTTAATTATAAATCGTTGTTGATGTTAGAGTGTTTTATATTGGATCCGACAGACTGCGCTACGACACATAATACAAAGCAAACTGATACTTAACAGCTGTTCAGCTGAAGTTCATCAAAGAGGGCAGAAAAACATTTGTTTACATTTAAAATTTAAAAAATTTTTATTGTAAAGTGCTTGATCAGTAGTGTAATGCAGGTTGCATAGAAGACGTCAATTATTTTTAACAAGGATTTATAAGATATTAAATACATTTTAAACTTTTTAACTGACTTCTTAATTTTACATAAAACATATATGCCCTCTTTCTTTTTTCATACAGGTAGGTACTACGCGGGCGAAGCCGCGGTATAAAGCTAGTACAGTATAATACACAGCCGCATTTGTAACTCACTGATAGGGTATACAAAATCTTAACCCACTTCTAGAAGTGCTGGAAACACGCAATTTTTCACGTACGTAGCTTTTACCTTAAACCACCGGGAATAGTCTGAAAACCGGATTGTTTTACTTTTAAATCCCTCAAAGATATACGAAAACTATCGCATTTTTCACTCTTTCATTTATTTGAAGCCCGATAGCGGGCGAACCGTTAGAGCTAGCTCGGACCTGAGAAAAAATTGTTAGTCGGGAATGAAGTGATCTACAAAATCTCTATCTCTATTGGTTTGGCCGCAAAACGCAATTATGTGGAAAACTTTCGCAGTTTTCACTTAAACATTTACCTTCTGCGCTTGGTAGCGGCCAAACCGTTGGTCGCAGCTCAAAACAAATTTGTAATGGGATTTAGAAAACAGCGTGATCTACAAAAAAGGCCAAGTAACATTTTGCCATATCCTCAATGGTTTGGTCAGAAAACGCGTTTAAATACATTACCTTTTTACATGAAAATTGTCCTGAGCTACATTGCAACGAGCAATTTAAGTTTAGCACAAAATAAAAGTGATTTCAATACAAAACAATGCGATCTACAAAAAATGTTCAGTGACTTTTTACTCTAACTTCATTGGTTTAGCCGTAAAAAATGAACATGTTGAAAATTTCACTTAAAACTTACCTTCCGGGCTCGATAGTGGCCGAACCGTTGGCCCTAGCTGAAATTTCAAATTTTTTATAACTACCTATTGATAGGATCTACAAAAAAGGTCGTTTATCTTTCCGTAAGCCTGATAAATGCTATAAATGGCAAATTCTTTGTCGTCAATTTTAGGTGTTTTTAATTTTTGCAACTATAATTAGTGCAAATCATGCTGGTTCCAGATTGACCTTGTATTAGTACGTTAACGAGTGACTAAACAACCCCTCCGCATTGGGAGTTGGCTGAGCGTTAGTGAAGCTTTAATAGTAGATAGGGACGGAGTGTGTTTTTTTAATTTCATAAAATAGTGGTTCAATATCAAAACTCTGGCGTGAAATGACAATCTCCTGAGTTAAATAAACTCCCTGATTCTTTTGATAAAAACTACTGTGCACATATTATCGTAGTGCAGACATAAAACCCTTGTTGTACTGACTTAATCATATTATACAAAGTCTAGCCTACTTACTGGTGTACCAGAAAATTTAAATTCGGCATAATTCTAGAATCCGTGTATCCATTAGAAAACTCCTAAAACCAATCGATTTCTGCATTGTAGTTATTCTTGCAGAAGCTAAATATGCAGTCTTCTCTTCCAAGCTCTGTACTGCCTAAACCAAAGGTCATAGCTAAAATCTGATAGCAAAATCCTACTTCAATTTTAAATTTTATACAAGAAAATTCCAGTCAGTTTTTTTGCATCTCTAACGGTTAAACCAAAACTTTAATTAACACTGGAAAATTCAATAAAATAGGTCTAATATAAACTCCCAGACCCCTAATCTAATTCTATGATTTAACCAGTCATCGAATTCTGCTTGTCTCCGAATTTTGCCAACACACATTTGGCAAATTAGCTGAGCGTTAGCGAAGGTGAATAGTAATTAGGGAGGTCAGAGTGATGTTTTTATGCTCACAAAACACAACACCTTCCGAAAGGGGCCCACGTGTGTCTTAACCCCCGGTAACATTAGCCCCCTGAAATTTCCTTGTATGACCAGATAACCTCCTGAGTAAATTAAACCCACTGATGTCTTAACCCCCGGTAACATTAACCCCCCCCCTGGAATTTCCTGGCATGACTAGATAAAATCCTGAGCAAATTAAAGCACCTAAACAACGTTAAAATACTGACTTAGAGTCGGTTTGTTATTATATTTACACTAAACAATTCACAATAGCTGACCAGTGCAGACTTTTCTTCTAAGCTCTGTACCGGCTAAACCAAAAGTCCTACTTCAAATCTGAGGGCAAAATCGAAAAATAAATTAAATTTCCAACAAGAAAGGTCCAATCACTTTTTCTTGACTTCTAACGGTTTAGCCACAAATTGCACTTAAAGTCAAAACTTTGGTTAAATTCAGAAAAAAATCAAAAAACTTCTAATTCTAATTCTCTTATTTAACCTGTCACACTACTATTACTTTTAAATTGACTGTACAAATAAAACTGTTTTTTAAACAATTAGCTCTATATTTAGGTAAAAACCGTCTTTAGGCGCATAAATTGTTTACAATATAAAAGAACATAATAGAAACAAAAGTAATTAACAGTGAATAGATAATAATAAATATAGATGACAAGAAATAAATAAATAATTCTTCCATATATTGATTCCAAAGTTAGACGTTTTTGGGTAAGTTAGCTGATGTTGAGTCCATGTGGAATTTTACTCTTTAAAACCAATTGGTGTGCTTGTTCTAATGTTCTGAGGTAAATTGGTTTTGAATTTTGTTCCACTTGCCGAATAAGTTTGACAGAATAGGTGTTTTGAAAGTGTCATTGTTATTTAGACCATGATTAACAGTTTTCTTTTAATCTTGGTGCTTTTACACATATACAGCAATACAAAAAATACTTCATACATTCCTTTGATATTTCAAGGAATGATCTCAATAAGAATAAAAATATGTATACAAGCAAAGAATGAAAGTAAACATATATTGAATTTTAATTATCAGCTGATATGTTATAATCTAAATTTATATTGTAATTCAGCTGACACTAAAAATTAATTATATATGTACTTGTATTATTTCCTTGTATACGTAATGTCTTTATCCTTTTTGCTTTTGCTTTTATTATTGTATGAAGCCTCTGCGCATTTATTTTCTGCATACAGTACATCGAGCCCTTTGGTAAGTTAGACTTCAATCACAAGATCTTTACTGTCTAAAACAAATGGATAACCTAGACGAAAATTCACATTCAGTGATGAAACAGTTTCAATATCACTCCCTAAAAATTGTTCTACTAAACTGCAAAATTATATTTTTAACCTTGTTTACAACTCGAATTGGTTCCCAACGGCTAACAGCCAAAATATCCAATATTTAGTTTTCCACCACAACTTTGAAACCAGGTTTTTCGTATAGTTCGTACTTCAGTCATCAAATTAATGTTGTAAACGTAACTTATATCAATTGTAACTAAGTTTTAACATCGCATTTCACGAATAACTTGGAGGAGTCAGATAATTCGATGGATCTACTTATATTAATTTAAACAAATCCATATATTTATATATTTATGAACAAATCCATAACGAAATATACAACTTTCTAATAAAATCTTAAAAATCTCATTCGCAATATTAGGTTGTTTTGTAGTATTTCATTTAACATTTTATCTTTTTGTATAACATTCGTGATGTGTTTAAAATCTTTGTTCCTCAAATTTTTCACTAATTTTTCAATAAAATACATTTATAAATCTAAATGTTCATTACAAATGAAAATTTAATAAAGGTACTTTGGGATTATACCGACCACACCAGTATGAAGAACACAAAAATAGAAATTTATAGAAACAAACATGATAGAACGAAAAAACAACTCTTCAATTACAAAATTACAAACTTACAAGCATTTCCAGGTATTGTGATCGGTATTGTTGTCGCTGTTATCTTATCTTTCTCGAGAATCCTGATTACGGCAGGCCGCGCGGCATCACGTGATTTGCACGGTACATCATTGCCTTTCCATTACAATTCAATTTATATTTCTGATTAGCCCCTCTAGAATTTGATATTTTACTGATAGGTACTATCTCGAGGGATGTTTTTTCTTTCGTCGACATCAGCGCGGGGCAGCACCCCAAAGGTGCTGCCCCGCGCTGATGGCCGGAGGCACTTGCATTTTGGGTGGCGGAGTGTAATCAAGAATAAAAACAAGTTTCTAGTGTTTTTTCAATAAAGAGTTTAGTTTTAGTTTGGTAATGTTTGTTTTTGTTGAATTTTTGTGTTTGGAGAAATGTAGAGGTAAAACACGGAAGTACAACAAAGCGACGCACCAGCTAAACGGGCGGCGAACTCTGCAATCACGTTATCTACTAGACCGCTCGACTTTGACCTCTGTCTGAGGATGGGGAGGTGTTTGCGATAAGACAATTCCTGTTTTATATTGACGAAATATTGTTCTACGCTAATCTAGTAATCAGTAGAAACGAAATGTGAAATAACGATTCATGTCTGGGTGTGGTCGGTATAATCCCAAAGTACCTTAATAAATTTCATAGGTTTATCACGTTCGAACTAGTATCCATAACTATAACTTACGGAATAATTTATGTATTTCTCATCTGTTTTTGCAGTTAAATCAACCTGTCTATATTGCTTGGTCATTTATTTGATGTACAAATTAGTATCGTATTTACATGTTACAACAGTAAAACTGTATCTAACACGTCAAAACAGAAATTGGAATATTTTGAGGTTATTTAGATTTAAATTACGAGATATGTAAGCTCCATCTCTAAATTTTCCAGTTAAATGGCTATGATCTCTAAATTATAATCTGTTTTCATTATCGAATCATTCAGTATCGTAAATGTTAAAAATGCTTTTTTTTTATATAATTTTTCATTTTCACCAGTAAATGTTATAGACTTTTTGTTTTTAGAAATATATTTTTTCGCTATGTATGTATTAGCCAAATCCTCTTCAGATTTTTCTGAAAACATAATATGATTTTACATTCTTTGTTACATTTGAAACTATATAGAGCAATACCATCTGAATCTTAGTTATATTAGATTTTTGAGGGATGGTTTTATAAGTGAAAATTATTTCTTAAATGCTTTAAAATCCATCAAAATTAACACGCAGACCAGGAAATTTCTTTTGATAGTTGGTAAACTTTGTGGCCTGACCTGGATGGATAACGCATTATTGGCCTACAAACATCGTGTTGTGTACAAATATGTAAATATTCTTCTAAATCTCCAGACATAAATATGACTTAAACCTTTGACATAAGTATGTTTTATGTTAATTTTCAGATAATTGAGGGTAAAACAAATTTATTTAAATCTCCCATAAAAAATTAATGAGATTTTGTTCGTTCTTATGGAGGTGAAAAAGTAATTTTTGGTACAAAATATTTTTTGGCTGAATATTGTTAGTTTAATTTTTAACAAGAAAACATAACTTTATAAAGTATATGGATGTGTTTGGGACTAAAAATGTAACTACTCAAAGCCCTGCTAACTTGGACTTACCAATTAGCAGAATGCTGTTACTTCACACTGCAAAATAAGTAGGTGTACTGTTGTGTTTATTGTTTCATATAGCCTGGGTATTCATTGCCTAGTTTTGATTATTTGCCATCAGAACGTCTGATTTCATACCGAGTTCTCTGTGTTGCTGAATCTAGTCGTACTTCTACATATGAGTTTTTGTGATACATTGATATTAACCGGAGACCACTATTTTTAAAGAGTAATTCCTAACGGACAACTGAAAGAACTGTATTGTTAGAAATGTCTGAATTATTAAAAATTACGAGTAAAAGTAAACACCCTTTGACGCGTAAAGATTTCTGTGGGAGTTAGTCACTTGAGCTATGACCTCTAACAAAGTCACTAAAGTGTTATATCTGATAATATCCCTAGTTAAGTTTAATACACATCATAGGGGACTATCATATTATTAATTCACAAGGCTCTGACTAAGTAGGCTATGGATTTTGATTATTTTTAATTCGTTCAAATCCGCTGGTAACAGTTTGTTAAAATGTATACAAAATGTTTGGATATATACTTTCTGGTACACAAACAAACTTTAGATTCTTGAGAAGACAAAAGTAGTAAATAATTTATGTATTAAGTGTAAATAATAGTTATTAAGAATGTTTTAAATAGTTTTTACAAAGCATGAAAATTGCCCATCTTCTTCTAATAGCCAGAGCTAGGTTTAACGCTATTATAAAACAATACTAAGCGGTTTCTTAGCATAAGTTCATATTTCAGTGTCATTTTGTATTTGTTTCTCAAATAGATTACTTGCAAACTGTTTGACTTTTTCAAAAACTTTACTTACCAAATTAGAGTTGTAGTTACTGGCGTATTGATTGGAGGTGGCATATATCTGCACATAACGTATGAAATAAATACTATATATTAAAAGAACTAATTAGCATATTTAGGTGCTTTTGGCCCACGAATTTAAATTGGCCAGTTCGATCGAAAATTCAAATATTTTTAATTTGTAGTGTTGATAAAACAATCATAACTTTTTGAGATACATGACAAAATATAACATTTTGTTGTATGATTTTCAGATATAGTCGAGATGGACCTGGGCAGACCAAACTACTGAGCCAGCCACTCCATTTTATGGATGAAGAACAATTGTAATTAATTGTGGAGAATCAAAAATAAATTCAAGTGTAGATCTCTTGACTGACAAACAAAATCAAATGTTAAGTGTAACCCTTAAATTTTGATACAACATCGATAGTAGCCATGGCAGGAAGTCTGGAGCGCCTTAACCAAAAAATACAGGTATGATTTAATCATTTATCCCATTCAATGTTAGGAAAATCTCACACTTTCACATTTAATATTTCTAGATTAAATAAATTCAATCCCTGCCTAAATACAGTGAATTTCCTATTTGTGGCAACTTTCCTGGACCTTAAGGATATGATTTAAATAAGAGGCAGTGGATTGTTGGGTTTTTTCATTTATTTTATCGTTATCTAAAAATATTTTTCATTAAAAATAAATCTCTTTTGAACTGATAACTTAAATCCACATATAACTGAGACTAATATTATTTATTTTTTTATTTTCAGAAACGCCAACTGGACTGACGTTTATTACCCTAAAAATCTCGATAGAAACCTGAAATAATAAAAAACACCCGATTGTGACAAAGAACCTATGGATGTGACATTTAAATCCCGATAAAGACTGTTTACCCCCCATTATGAATTAATAATAAATGAGACATATAAAAGATAAACTTTGTATTTACTGACATTCATATTTTAATTTTACCAAGGCGTAACTTACGATAATGTTCAAAATTACTTTTCAGTCTCCGTGGTATGGTTCCTCATTGAGAATTGTGTTGTTCTACTCTACAGGAAAGAAAACATTTCCCTGAAGAATATATTAGTAATTACTACACAACTCTACTATATCTCATAACATGTACCATACCGGAAATTTAATTTTTGTTTTTAAATGTATTGAAATAGTTAATGAAATATGTCGATCTCATGAAAATATTCAATGGGTAAGTGCACTATGTATGAGACATGTTAAAACATTCAAATAAGATTCTATTGTAGCCCTTTACTTTATTTGAATTTGAACATTACTATTTTAAAGTATATCATACAAAATTTTTAAATATTTCGTTATGAAGCTAACGTATATAATAGGATTAACTACATGTAATAACACTTTTTAAACTTTAAAATTGGGAACACAGTTAATGACTGAAAGGCCATTGAGCGTGCAAGAGCGCGTGTTAAAAATCATAACTTTATTTGATAAATGATAACATTTTGCTATATGATTATCAGATATAGTGGAGATGGTCCCGGGCCAGACACAACTTTGGTGATAGCCACTGATTCTGCCTACATTTTATTCTTAAATACCAGTTGGGATGCTGAAGGCTCAAAATCAAATTCAAATGTACATCTCTTGACCTAAAAACAAAATACAATTTTGAGTATAAGGCCCAATTTCGATGCAGCAGCAACAGTGGCCATGGCAGGCAGTCTGAAGCGCCTTAACAAATAAATACAAGTTTGCAACATATATATAAAATGATTTTCCAAATAGACCCAGCTTTTCTCTAGATCATCGCTTGTCAGCACAATTATTGTTTATAAGATAAACACCTTTACTTTGTAATTTTATATTACAAATTCTGAGAAATTCCGTCATACAACACAAGAGAACGCAAACCTATATTTTGAGTGTGCAGATGTGCCAGAGAGTATGTAAGAGAGATGGTTGTTGACGAAAAGGTCAATCTTTTCAGACCTTTGCTGAGGCTTTCTCTGAAAGAGCGATTCATTACGATACAGTAAAAGCTACAAACGGGTTGTCCTTGTTTAGTTTGTTTACTATGTGAGCATGCTAAATTCTTTCGATGGGATCCATTTATCTTTCTGCAAAGTATCGAATGCTTGATTATTTCACCTCCTTCTCATTAATTTATCAAATTTATTAGATAAAATACCCTTGCTAATTACAATTCAGAATTGTTTAATGCGCTAACCGATGAAGTTCTGCCCACTGTTCTCTTCAAATAAATTTAACTTGTTGTCGTGCTCAGGGCAATGCCAATGGGTCCAACATGCGAGGTCACAATAGTGTTGTTCGGTTTAGGATACTTGAAAAAAAAACAAGTCTCCTATTTCTTTCTCCCTGTGAAGCACATTCTCCATTAGAGTGTTAATACCTCTAAACTGAATTCTGATGTTATGACATTTTTTTGGAAACTGAAAGTTTTTACTGTTCATTCTCTAGCAGCCCTAGCCGTCGGGAATTGTTGAAACAAGTACCGTTGCTTTACAAAGCCTTTCTGTAAACTTGTTGGAGCGAAAGCTGTGCGTCCAATTGTGAAGCACTATCTTTCAATCCTCAAAGTGTTAGACGAAATCCTTGAAGATGTACCGTTAATTGGTTAATTAAATTTAATATAATGTAAATTTCACAACCTAGTCAGCCAGTATAATTTAATATTATTTTCATCCAATGTTCCGGAACTAAATTATTGGGCGGAGTAACTACCTAATTGGCACGCGTATGAATATTTTCTTCTAACCCTTTGTAGCAGCCCAACTATGTGACCGAGCAGACCTCGCGCGCTTTGCCCGTAAGTAAAATTTATTTTTTCGTATTATTAAATTAGCCCTTTGATTCCAAACGTATAAAAATGAATATAACGTAAAGTAAAGTTGTAAATGGTAAAATAACGTACACTTGAAGATCTTTTATTTGCTTGATTGAGATAGATAAAAGTTGTGGCGTCGTCCTTATGGCGAGCACGTTGTTATAAATACGTAGTAATTTGTATCATTAAATGGCTAATACTGTCGCGAATTTGTTTTAGGCGAGTTTACGTGTCCCACGTGTCTCACGGCTCACAAGGCACATATTATTTGAGTAGATGGCTACCAATTTTATAACTTCTACTCATCTTCTAGTAACCACCGACTAGAAGTAACCCTTCTTAGACTACAGCGCCATTGTCGCGTGCCAAGACGCCGACACACCCGGGTTGTGAGTCTACACATTGCGAAGGGAAGTAAAATCTTAATGTTTTATAAAGTAAAACATCATAGGCATAATTCCAGAGAACATTGGATATTTTAGGCCCACCTATAAAATATACGTTTTTAGTTCTTGTATTCTAAATGGCAGCAACGTGGCATTACATACATTTCCTGTGCCATCTAAAAGTGGTGCTTGTAAGTTTTCATAATTAAATTGAACTTATGAGTAAACTTTGCCATTCGATTATTTATTACTACGACCTCAGAAGTCACCACCCCCCCATGTGTTATTGTCATTCGGTACAAAGATAAGGTACCCACATTAACTCCATCAGCAAGAAATACAGTTTTAGCACTCAAAAAGTACTTTGTATCTTTCAAAGGCCTCGATGTCATCATTTTGGCTCAAGATCTTGGTTTCCATTGATGAAAATAACGTAATAATACAAAAGGAATGTATCTTCCTCAACGTCGAGACACAACTAATTAAAGATGAGATGCAGGCTCTACGAGATTCATGTGTACCAATGAAGCAAAAATAGTCGAAGACATATTAGGCATTCCACCTGAGTTTGTTGTAAAAAGGAACCCGATAAAAAGACGGCTGAACCTGAACAAATCCAGCTAGAGGTATTCAATGCATTCAAATCTTCTGTTCTTTTTTCTCTTTTCGATTTAATTTTGGCTGATTTAAAACCAGATCTGTAAGTTTTGACCGAGTATGTAAACTGTTTTCACCAGTTATATCATTTATGAACTTGGAAAATGAGGTATTTAAAGTAAAAACAAGCGATCTTGTATCTAAATATCCCTCAGACTTTATAGGTTCAGACAGCTCAGCCGAGGAGATTTTTTATATGAAGACCGTTCACAGTACAGTATTCCAATCGTAGGAATTCTCAACTCCATCAAAACCTTCAAACGATTTTTTTAAATCGTTGTACTGCAAGAAGATTTTTTGTAAAATTCCAGAAAAAATATCTACGACTGATAAGTTCTAAAAAACTTGGAAGAGAAGTACAACAGGCCAAAGTCGACTAAATCATTTAGCACTTCTGTCGATTGAGAATGAGCTGGCAAAGACGATTGACTTTTCTGATGTGATTGACCTTTTAGTCAGAAGAAAGCGAGACCCATTATTCAATAGAGTTACTGTAATGTAACCCGTGTTTAATGGCAGGTGAACAGCAGTGACCGAGTGACCTATTGTAACTGAACTAAATATTTGTTTTAGTCTACTAGTGAGTTATATAAACAATAAACACGTGTCGTTATCATTGAAACAAAAATGACGTGTTATAATTAAACTTGTAAGATATTTATAATTATAACCTATATTTTCAGTTTAAATTAATTATAATAATTTTATTGTATAATTTTGTTAAAAATAACCACGAAATTATACTTTAGCACACGACCGCGAAAATGGGGGGGGCATTGGTTTTGGGGACCAGGGCTCTTAGTCATGTGGGGCCATGTCTGATTGTTTGAACAATTACATCATCTTGTTGCCATGAAAACAGTATTGTTATATTTAAAATTATTTGATAAATTTTCAATATCATAGAATGGCTTCCCGAGGGTAATCTGCTGAAGACAATATGCCGCTCGCTTTACGTTACTCCAAGCTGCAAGCTGTGGCGCTAACTACCGGACATCGGACCTGCGTGACAGCTGTGTTGGTTTGGTGGGAACATTCTTCAACATGATAAGTCAAAATTATATATACAATAATATGATTCGTCTATGTGTAGTATATAGATTCTAGGTAGTAGATGCTATTTGTATATTGCTATAACAAGTATTTAGCGTGAGTGTGTAATTTGTGTAAAAAATAGGACTTACTCTGTTGGTTGTTTTGTGTTAACCTTTGTTGACCTAATCTTAATATATGCTACTCACTGAATGTCTAGATGTGATATGTATAATTATCTCCAAAACGTTCACTTTTACTAGTGGTTGGTTGTTTTATGAAGAACTATTTTGACCTGTAATATTTGGTTCATTTTAAATAGTTAGTGCTTGTTTTATTACGTAGCGCTTTAGAGATATTGCGCATAGTGTTGACACACAACTGGTTTGTTGTGATTACTGACATATGCGTTGTGTTATTGCTCTGGAAAGATTTGTATATTTTAACGCATAGTTATGGGTTAGACCAGTACATTAATCCACCTAAAGAAGAGAACAGATTGCAGATCTCGAAACGTTGTATTACTGACTTCTTTTATCAAAGAATAGTGGCAAATGTGTGAAAAATAATTGCACTCTCACAATCTATCTATTGTCAAAACTGAACTAAACAATGAATGTACAATAGCTCTTAAATTACGTGTTATTACTAGTTAAATTTATTGTACTGAAGTATGCAATTGACAAAATGCAAAAAGCGCTAAGTTGTGTTCACTTCAACATTGCACCTTACACATTCAACCTAACATTTGTGGATTGTCCGATCTATATTCTCTAGGCACATTTAATGTCATGATTTGTAATACTATAACTTACTAACTCTGATGCACTGACTGTTTAGCCTGCTGCCTCTAGTCCCCGAATTTGTTTTTTTTCTCTAGCCGCGTTTACTGTAAGATTTGTATTTGTACGATTGTATGGGTATAAAGATATCTTTAAGGAGTAGCTTGGAGAGTTACCAGGCTGATTATAGTGGATTTCTCTATCTAGAAGTGTGTTGCGGGTATTAGATTTTTAGTTACGTATATTGCGAAATTATGTGCAATCGAAAACTAATGTACGTTTTGACTTCTTATCTGGTAATTGGAAGGATTTCATATGAATTCTGAGAATTTTACTATAGGATTTGCAAGGATAGGTAATGTGAAAGCGAGGTGGATATGCGCATGCCAGACACATCTTTGCAAGATGGTTAATATATTTTGCAGAGCCAAAATTTAATGGAACTAGTTTTAATAACATCTAAATGAACATCTTGACGTAGTATGAATAGGAATTCGTAGATTTTAGTTACGATAATGCTATTACTGAGTGCTTTTTAATTCACCGATTCAACTGACAAAAGGAGTTCTAAACTGTGTTCATTTTAAATTGTGTACCCTACATCTTCAACCTCAAATGTAGAGATGGTAATATCTGCATTCTATAGGTTCATTAATTGCTACTTTGATAACATACTGACTCTATTTTCCTGAATCTCTAGCCTGTTTTCTTTAGGCGCGTTTACTGTAATAATTTGTTAAGGCTGATTACCTACTGACTCAAATACACAGGATGACCCTACGTCCAATAGGCACGCTTACTATTACATTAGTTTGCAATAATGGTTACCAACGGACTGTAGTCGGCAAATTGTCTCGTCTGTTTTCTAAAGTCGCGTCTACTGTTATGATCTGTATCACTGATATTACACACGGACCCTAGGCCCCTGTCGTTTATACCTCTTAACTGTAGGGAGTTTTACTGTGATAATTTGTAACCGTGATGACTGCGGACTCTAATGCCCTGACTGTTTAGACTCTTTCGTACAGTCAAGCGGAACACATGGAACTGTAACACTGTTACAGACTCTAGTACAATAGCTGTCTAGTATTTTTTTACTGTCGCGTTTACTGCAATTATTTTTACCGCTGATTACCTACTGTCTCTTGTCCCTTGACTGTTATTATCTTATTTTAACACGTTTTACGGTAATTGTAATTTACAACACTTATTACCTTTTTGACTCAAAACCCTGGCCTGTGTCCTATAGGTACGCTTACCGTTATAATAATTTGTAATAATGGTTACCTACGCATGCAAGTACCTTGACTGTCTAGTCTGTTTGCTACGTTCGCGTTTACTGTAGTGATAAGTAACACTGCAAACCTACCCACTCTATTATTCTTCTGACTATTAAACCTGTTTTATTTTGTAGTTTATAGAGCTGGAATTTGCAATACGTTTTACCTACTTAAATACTCTGACTGTCAAAGCTGCTTCCTATAGGCATGATTTTTCTTTATTATGAGGAAATGAAATTGCTGGTGTGTAGGACTCTTACCAACTCCCACTCAATCCCAAATCCCACCTCTCGGGGTTTCTTTCTGCATTACTTCAAGAGATTGCCTTCTTAAACGTACAGAGGGCTCCTACAGTATCAGGCCATCGGTTGGTCAACACTGTATTACCGTTCTTCTAATTTCTTGGTGTTCAGCGGATAAGTAAACGTACTATTGCCTGTCAGAGACAATTTTCCTTACAATGTTATCCGGTGACGTTGACCTATGGCAATCACGAGACCCACTCTCATCACTTGCATTTCCCATTCGACTGCCTTTGCGTTAAAATCGCCGGCGATACTCAAATGTCCTCCGAGGGGTATAGTACGTCCCGGAAATCGACGACACTTTCATTGGCTGTGAAATAGTATCTGACTAGAGACACCCGCTACTCACTCAAGCGAACCCCTGAGGCTGGCACCATGGCTTTTAACGACCACGTTCAAACGGTGCCTAGGATATCGCGGAATCAATACTGCTCGCTTATTGTGATAACGTCGATTTTTTGCCCAGACGAGTTGCGAGCCCTCTGCAGTCCACTGGAGGTGGCAGAAACGGAAGCACCAGAAGCACTTCGTTACCTCCAACCTACAGATTCTGCAATTGTACAACCAATTTTTATATCCTGCTAGCTTCGCGCTCCATTAGGTGCACTATATCCAGTCGAGGTCGCGGATTTCTAAAGTCACCATCGACTCTAGACCGAACGGTTTCGCTTGCCCCGATCGTATCCTTCAGTTCAGCACTGAATCACGATTTGTGATTTTCCTGCCAAGTTCCAACAAGACACATCCTGTTCTTGTCTGCCTGATGGTCCGAACTTCAGTGCCAGAGTCACCAGGTTTAATCTGAATCTCCTTTAACAGGTCGGCAAAAGTCCTACCAGCGGGCCGGTCTTATAAGAACCGTCTGAGGACAAACCTACTTTTGAGAATTTTGTCTTGATGGTGTCATCTTGAGAAAGGTGCCTCCCAACAGTTCTCATCACTTTAGCCGCCCGCTTCTCCTTTCCCGCTCTCTTTCGGTCTGCCGAAATAAGATGGAAAGTGTACAGAAACGTTTACTGTAATGAGTTTTAACCCTGGTTACCTACTGACTCTAGTCCCAATATTGTTTAACATGTTTTCTTTAGCGACATTTAATTTCATGATTTGTAACACTGACTACCTGCTTACTCAAATACCCTGACTTTATAGGCTACTCTCTATACACGCGCTTACTATTATAACAATAATTAATTCTAACATATACGCTATAATAACATTTCTAGATATGAAATGTATAATTATCTCCAAAACAAAAAATTTTACTGGTGGTTAGTTGTTTTGAGTCGACCCTTTTTGACCTGTATTCTTCGGTTCATTTTTAATAATTAGTGTTTGTTTTATTAAACGTAAAGTTTAAAGTCAGTAGAATGGAGTTGACATACAACATATATGTTGTGATATCTGACTTAGATAAGAGTAACCCTAAAACCCGTTATAAGCCTTTGGCTTCCAGAAAATAAGCTGTAAATAAACCTCCTGGGGTAGTCGGTCTTCCGACCTAATTCTTAGTAGGTAGGTTTTGTGACGACTGAAATATTCTTAATTTATTCTCATCGGATTTATAAATAAAAACAATATCTCGAAAACCATTCAAGATACCAAAACATGGTTTATTACAAAATTTTTAGTAAATCTTATATACATTTCAGATCACCTGTTGTTTCGTTCTCTTGGTTAATAAATAACGGATTTGTGGATTCCTTAAACGTTTAAATGACTGCCATATTGAAAAGATGTACGTACCTTGATGGCTAAAAAATAGTGAAGATATTTAAAATGTAAATTTTCACCCGTTCAAGAGGATATAAAAGTTATAATAGGATTTACATGTAATAAATAACTTAAAACCATTTAAGGTACCAAACATTGTTTATAAAAATGTTATAAACATTCCAGAACAATTCTATTTATTCTCTTGCTTCATAAATAACGGACTTGTGAGGTATTTTAAAAGTATTAATAACCACCATATTGAAACGAAATGGCAAGATTTCCAACGAACTTAACTAATAATAAATTTCAAAAAATCAAAGTTTACAAATTTTAAACTTGTTTAGACTTTTTTGACAGTTAATCATTACACAATTAACGTAAATATATATACACTGAAAAGAAATTTCTTGTTGAAAAGAGGGAAACCGCGGCCATATTCTATTTAAGTGAGATTCTAAACACTTCTGAGATAAGTGATAATCACGGAAAGATATTCCAATCTCCTGAAAAATTTTGATTTAAGATCAAATAGCGGAATTTTAGGATCCTGAAGTCTGAGTGTGAAACAGAGTTCATAAGTACTCGTGAAATAACTCCATTCCACGATATTTTATAAATAACATTTTTAGTAGCTATTTTAGACCTGTGTGGAGGAATCCTTAAGTCGAAATCCTTAGTTTTGCTGTTAACCCACTTTATTATTAAATAAAAGATAATATGTAATTTAGAAACAGAATTAGGGACATTGTATGTATATATTCTTTTATTTTTCTTTGTTAAAAGCTTCAGATGTGACTCGAATTACGAATGGCTCGTATTGTAGACATTACGTGAGGTATGAGCACTTCCGGTTTGAACGAATTATATTTACGCGCCATGTTTGAGTATGGTTTATTGGCTTCCCAATGTATAAATATACATACGTATATATAAGAAAAGATTCTCAGAATTTATTTTTTTGCTGTAAACCATGTAATAAATTAATAAATAATAAATGTGGTACTTGCAACATTATGAATAAGACCAGTCAATTCAAAAGTAGCGTCACTTAAAAAACATCCAATAGCTGGTAAATTGGACTGCACTCCAACAATGCATTTTACCAACTAACCTGTATGTGTTTTCACAGGAACTACATTGGCCAAACCTTAAATTCTTTGCACCTAAGGATAACCGGTCACATGATTTTAATAAATGAAAAAGAAGAAAAAAAAGCTTTTGTTACATTAAACAGCATATAAGGCTATTTACATAAAGAAAATCTTTGAGGATTGCTCTGACTTAAGCTATAATCAAACGTAACCTTTTAAAAATAGTTCACGGAAAGATTTGAACCTAAGGACTAATGAATTGGCACATTTTAAAATCTAAACAACCATTGAAACCTGAAGCATTTGCTAAATTATTGTTTTTCACTTGAATTTACGATATTGCGTTTCAATATGGTTTAAATCTACATTGACGAAAATATCTTGATTATGTTGAAAAGAATTTTACTTAGCGTTAGATGTGTGCCTCGACGTTTTTATCAAACTATAATATTGTATTTTGTCTATAAATCATATTTCCATCATACTTCTTTAAAAGAGCCTTTCCCCCCTTAATTTTTAGTATCATATATATTAACTATTAACTTTCAGTGCAACGGCAAAGACAGGATTTTAATCTCACACTCAGATCCAAAGATCGACGTCTTAGACAACTTGGCTACCGGAACTTATATATATATATAATATATATATATATATATATATATATATATATATATATATATATATTCAATTTTTACCACTACAATATTATCTATACGAAGTATTATTTTAATAATTTACTTATTATGTGTTGATTATTAATTTTAAATCATGTTTCAGGTTGCTATATTACTCATCCTCAATGTAAGATGACACAGTATCGTAAGTATTTGGGACACTTCAGGTGTAAATTTAATGCCATTCTGAAACTACAGTTCTAGTCAAAACTCTTTTATAAGGTATTATAAATAAAGCAAACTACGGACTGGTGTCCATATTTGTGATTCGAGAGTTTTGTTCTGATTATTTTCAGGTGGCCTCGGTCCTGCGTTGGCTTGACGTCCCCTCTGCGACACTTTCACGTAACACTTCCCCCACGTGTGTTGCAAAACACACAAAGTATGAATGATGATTGAATGGAAGTGTGAAAGTCTGCGTGCGTGTAGAACTACATATAACTACTACAATAATTCTCCACTACAAAACACATTTAGGTATACTAAATTTATCTGCTTAAATTAGACTTAAGTTAACATATTTTTCCCATGAATATACTTAATTTTAATAATATTTATTTAATTAAGGTATATTTCTGTACTTACATTGGTTTTGGGAACTAAATGGTTTATAATATAATACATTATTATATGTTGTCTTTTCTGATCGTTACAGGGTGATGCGGCCAATGCGGCAGGAGGTCGCCCCACTTACACTAAAACACACACGACACATACAATAGGTAATGTATTGTTATACTTAAAATATTTAAGGTAATTTGGTTAAAACTGTTGTTTCAGAATGGCATACTAATATTAATTGGTTTAGTATATGTTTACAGAGAATAGTTCATAATCTTAATATAATTACAATTACTCCTGACGTTAGTAACAAATTGGTTAATTAGATTGTAATATAAATGTGACTCACTACCATAAATGAACCAAAATAATTATACTTATAATCATACAAATAAATTCATACTTTACTAATAAATAAATACACTATTGTTTTTTCAATCTCATTCCCTATTATATATTTATTACAAATGAAAGTATTGTAAAATTGCAGTGATTTAACTTGAAGGTATTTGTAATTTCTATTTTGGGGTTCTCTTGAGTGTATAAGTGTATTATTTTCTATCTCACAATAATAGTCTATGCGCGTTTGCAAATCTGGAAAGTTAAATAACAATATAAATTATTCAATACATATTTCTATGCACACTATTAGATTAATCATAGTCTACGTACAATCAGACGGTACATAATATATGACAGCAAAGCTGACACTTTTTTTATAATTAATATACAACACTATGTCTATAATTCTTATAATATCTTTTATATTAAGCCAAACTTTTAACCACTTCAATATTATAAAATAAATATTTAAACTTCATATAGTAAAAAAATTGTTTGCGTGGAATTGGGCATTTTTGAACAATCTCCAACTTACGTTGCTGTCTGCATTTTTAACGTGTGCAGCGCTTGAGTCTTCGATAGCACAAAATTATCTATCCTATTATAAGTGTATATGGTAATTATTCAAGAGCCTTAAAAATATATTAGCACAATTAGCAAAGCTAATATTTATAAATGTAAAATTACCAAATATTTCTTTTGTTATTACTGCATATATTTTATTAAAACACTAGGCAGCCATTGACATAAATACATTTACGTAATTATGTCTGCGCATTGGGATTTTTGAACCAAATGTCATCCAGGAAGTAAAATGTCTAAAACATGTACTCACGCAAAGTCCCTCGCGATCTTAGGTTTTAGTCCAGATGTATAATTTATTTTTTCCCAAAATTTGAACGGTCGCCTTCTCGAAATTGATTTGGAACTATTATTGAATATTATAATATTAAAGTATTTTTTTGAATAAGGGTTTCCGTCATTTAAAATTTTTTAATTAAATACCGTTGTTTAAAAACTCACACAAGCTAATTACTACTGTATTTGCTCCAACTTTAATCTGGATCTAATTACAAATACGGTAGTTATTAGCTAACGTTATATCGCATATAGCCATTTATATTTCATCAAGATATCGATTGTGGATATGGAATTCTCTCTCAGGATACATCAAAGTACATTATGTGGTTATGAAACTCTCCCTCAGCCTACGTAAAAGTACTCAAATATCAAAGTTCGTACATATTAGATTGCTACGATGAACAAGTGGCTAAGGTTTACTAAATGTTTCAAGATTTTGTTAAATTAGAAAAGAAAGAAAAAGAGTTCGGTCACTTCATATTTCCTGAAGAGGTATATAATAGACGTCTTTAAAAAAATTAATTGGTGTACTTAGGTCAAAAAAGGGGGCTGAAACCAGAATTTACTTTTAAACTTAAATTTTACTGTTAAAGACATTTTGTCACACCCTGTACATACCAACAACCATAATATTGATTTTTTAGCCCCAAAACGCTCTGCCTATATATACCTTTAAGACAGAAAATCATGTAAACATATATATTCCTATTTGAAACATTAGTACTAAAACGGCTACGACCCCCCAAAAAAAGAGTCATTTTGGGCCATATTTTTCGGCTTGATAATTTTGTTACTGAATTATTTGTTCAAAACTGCGGTTATCTGTTAAAACGAGTTTTGCAGCTTAATTGTTTTTGCTGTTATAGATAATGCACAGGTGGTCTGAAACAACCTATCATAAAAAAAATAAGTTATGGAGTTAAATTTATACTTCTCTTTATATGTTTTATATGTATATAATATTCATTAGAATTAAATTTTACTAATCCATAAACCTATTTGTATAAAATAATGTAAAAAATTAAAACTTTCTATATAACACCGTTTACTAATAACATCAAATGTTTTATATAAATTCACTACCTAATGGTTGTGTACAACACAAATTAATAGATAACTGTTTTAAAACCAAACCAATACATGTGTTTTCTTAATAAAATAATAAATCCTTGAAAACTTAAACTATAATAACCAATAAAAATAAAGATAAATAAATAAAATAATGCAAAACATTACGCTGTGTTAATAACAGCGTATAGTAACAGTTTTCTATAAACTCACTAGCTACTGCTTGTGAAAAACATAAATTTATACATAAATCTTTATAACCCAACGAATACGTGTATTTCGGTGTAAGATCATATAGACATAATATTAAACACTTGTGCAGCGTGATTCGTTGTAAGATAATATAGACATAGGCTAATATTAAAAACTTGTGTAACGTGTTTCGGAGTAAGATAATATAGACATAAAATTAAAAACTTCTGCAGTGAGTTTCGGTGTAAGATAATATAGACATAATATTAAAAACTTGTGCAAATTATCTAATGTAATACTGTGATTCCGTTCATTTAAAGTCTTATTCTATCGTATATAACATTGAAATGTAGCAGAGGTATTTGCTATACCGTGAAGCTGGCTGGCAATCGCTAAAATGAGGAAATATGTTACCTTTCCTTACGATCCTCCATACTCTTGGGCAGAGAGTCTCACTGGCCGCAGACAATCTCATAATTGTTCAGTTCAAATTCAACGTTACTGCAGACACCATTCATATTTTTTTAGTTGAAACGTTTTTTAATAAACAACAATATCAAGAAAAACACGAACACTTTCATCTCAAAAATCCTCAAAATGAAGCATAAATAGCATAGTACAAACCATAATCCGTACTTTTCCCAAGATATTTAAACAAACATGCTGATTGTGATTCATAAGTTTGCCGTAGATTAATCACAGTTACTAGCGAAATAAAAATCAATTAACTGCATAAATTTTCATAAATACAAAGTGGCATTTACCTATAACAAGTTCAAAATAATGCAGTAATTTAAATAACTTTTTGAGAATTACAAACTAGGGAAAAGTACGATTTGCGAAGTTACGAATAACCACCTAGCTGCTGAACAGATCTTTAGACTAAACTGGTGTTTCGACTCCTATTACAATATGAAGAGAAGGCATGAAATATAATATAATCTAGTCTTGCGTCTATCTGCTTCTTCTTGGAGCTCTTGATTGCTGACCACTCGGCATTCTTGGCCGCATTTGATGAGAACTTCGAATGACATTTCATTGAAGTGACATGAAACGGGTAAGTATACGTTATCCTGAAGTAAATACTTGTAGTAAAATTCAATTTCATTACTTAACACATTCACTGCGTGTCTGATCAGTAAGTGCTGTCCCCCGTGCGGCAAAATAAAAAATAACTAGACACAACAGAATTAGTATTTTTGTAACTTACTCGATATTATGAAGTGTACGTAACATTAAATTTTAATTAAATAGATAAAAAAATTATGACGCACAAGTGCTTCATCCGCACAAGGCGTAACTAATGTTCCCGTGTGCCGGCGCGTCATCATTTTTATCCTTGTTTCAGGTTAAAAATATCACATTTCGTATTCGTACATGATTTATTAGCTTAAAATATACATCGTAAAGTATAAAAAAGAATAAAATATTTATATAAAAAAAACAAAAATGTCATTGTTTTAGTCAGATCTTTCCACAAATGTTGCGTTCACATACTATGGTGTATTCTAAAACAATCTTCGAGACAATGCAGGTTTTCCAGGACATGCTTCACATTGATAAATTGTGTCCTTCCTTTTTCCTTTTTTATAACACACATTGCAACGTCTTCTTTGTGTTTTATTGTTTTTTCCCCAAAGGTGATTTGACAGGGAGATGCTCAACTATCGCTGGCTGAAGTCGTGCCAAGTCTAGGTGCTGAACATTTCGGACGGGCGTGAGCAGACGTTTTATTATTGTCATTCTAAAATCAAATAACGCAATTCCAATATGTGTATAAATACCTTCTTGTACCATCTTAATGTTTTTCTCTCGCAATGGATAGTAGCTGAGTGGCTGATCGTTGCGATCTATACCACTCATAAACTCATTATACGTATTTAACTACAGGGAGTGGCTTCCTAATTTCTTCACTTCTCCGGTTTCCTAACAAACAGTCATTTCATTTTCGTATTGGGTGGATAGGTACAGAACGTATCGTTTGTCCCTCCAACGTCCCACCATAACACCTTCACGATACTAGGCGCAACTTTCGCCTTTTTGGAAATTTTTTTAGTTAATTCTTTTGGATTACCTTTCAAATCAGCTCTTAATGTTCCTGTTACGTAGGTATTTTCATCTAAAGTCTTTTTGACAACTCAACACTGTTATAAAAATTGTTCATGTATAATGAATGTCCTCTACCTAATCGTTCTGATATCAAATGCATGACCACTTTGGCTTTGTGCCCCTCGCCTGATAAAATGTCATTTGCCTCAGCATATATACAAAACTTAATTACCAAACCATCAGGCTCGGTTTTATCCACTGCAAGTACATGTCATATTCATAAATATAATTTATCAATATAAAGCCGAGGCTTTTTCATGTCTTACTTTTTTCCACCCCTACTTTGTTTTAGGTTCCACTTTATTTTATTAATGGTACATGATCAACTAACTATGAGAACTCATAGCTCGTGTTAAATGTAGTATTTATAAAATTTAAATTAAATCGGTAATTCATCCATGTACTTATCTTTATTTACTCTTCGAAATATTTTAAACATGACCATTAGTAATTTTCATAATATTACCTCATCACTTTGTAAGTTCGTCAATAAAACAGTTGCGGTATTCTTTTAAAGATCAAACAAATTCTTTACTAACGCAATAATTTTTTTTACTTAACACTATGTAAATATAATCAATTATGTTATTACGTTTTCAGTTTACTTTACCATTAATTCTATGGAATAGAATTTTAATTATTATAATAATTTTGCTATAAAGATAATCCACATAATTCGCTGAACTATTATGGTAGTTCAGATTAATTATTTTTTTTAAATTTAATAATAGTTTATAAAATTAGACATAATAATAAAATAATTATATAATTATAATGAGTATACAATTTGTTTACTCATTTTCTTTATTCATGCGCAGGCTCATTGGAGAGTACGTAGAGGTTGAGTTATTTTATTATTAATTCCAGCAATTAGTGCAATAGATATGTTACTCTTAAGAAAACTTGTTCTACATCTTAAAAACTCTTAATAAAAATTGGTACCAGATGAATTTGTTTCAACTAATTTGGGAGGAAATGTAAATAACAATGCAGAAGAAACAGTGTTATCTGGTATAATTTGTAAAGAATAAAAACAAACTTCTGTTGTAGATTTGAAATATTTATTTACAAAAACAATGAGAGCTTCAAAGAGCTAAAGTGTAGGAGACTAATTTTATGGATGGTCTCGAGGGGCGGCTGTAAGGTGCAAGACAGAACATGTTCAGATCCTCCACAGCTGGATAAGAGCCTCGTGCAATAAAACCTGAGATATCATATCACTAACACAGACTTTAAATATGGTAACACTTGCGAAGAGAAACACTGTAATATCGGTATCTCAGTCATACTGTATGTGGCCAATATGAAAGGTATTCTTGGTTGTTGTGGATTTGTTGAGAAAGGCTAATCTTGATAACTTCAAGGTCATATTTTTTGTTATTAATTTGTGTACATACATGCAGTTTTATCTATTTCTGTTAGTCTAATTATGTCAATGAATATCACTTATAGATTTCCATGTTATAAAATACGTAAATTTCTATTACTATCAAAATTAGATTATATTATTTTTGTACGCTGTTTAGTAAACTACAGAAACAAAATATTAAATGTAAATATTATGAGCAGTAAAATTTGTTAAATTTCTTATAATTCAAATGACATTAATTAAATAAAAAATACGTCATACGATCGTATTATATTTACTATATTTTTATTTCAGTGTCATTGCTAAATAATAATAATCTTTTGATAGAAATAATAGTTGTGTCACAAATTTATTTGTACAATTCACTGAACATTGTCTGAAAAATTTACTTATGTAATTTTACAATATGTTAAAAAAGACAAAATATCTAATATATGCTAGGTACATCATTTAAATCTTACTTCTCATCAGGTGAACGATAAGGTCAATATCAATATACATATACAATATACTACGTGGATGCTGATAAACATGTTAATACTAAGTATAGTACCAGTGGCAAATGCACGGCTACAGGTTTAATTATTGTCAAGTTTGATCAGTTTATTTTAATCTAAATAGCCGATATGTAAAAGTACGGATTAATATTAGTACCAAGAGTACCTTCATCTTGAGGATTTAGAATTTTCTGTTATATTAGAAAGTGTTATTTATTTAGATAATCGATAGTCAATGAAAGATGGTATTGTGATATTTAACGAATTCTAAAATTGCGTTATACAGGGCAAGATCTATAATATGTTTATGCATCTAATATACAAAGTTATATATTGAATTTATGGCTTAATATTCTAAAAGTATTTATATACATCCACAAAAACCCACAATATGCACTGAAGATAACGACTCTGTACCTCACCACTTTCTCCAGTCCTAGCAAGCCTTTATAAAGCTGATATTCACAAAGTTCTCTATACGAGTACGTTGATGTAGCCTGAGAGAGGATGCCATATCGTTATGCCTAGTATTAAAGGATGTCTAGTGACAGTACATACTTTTTGCCAAGGACTCGTAACAAAGACCATATATTTATATTATATGCAGTGTATAAAAAAAGTATGGAATAAACGTTAATAAAATATGACCCGACAGAAACTATAGGATGGTTTACACAAAAACTCGGCGGCACCCAACACGGGAATAGGCCAAAACGTACAGAAAGAGAGTTTGGTTTATCACCAAAACTTCTTAGAAACCCTTCAAGGGCCAGAGAAAACAGAACAAAAGTTTAGAGTAGGGCTGGTCCACAACTCTTCGGGACCATTCTTGTAGGCCAAACCGAAAAAAAATTAGAGTTTGACTGGTCACCACAACTCTTCAGGGTGGTTCCTGTAAGCCACACCGAATAAAAATTAGTTTTGCTGATCAATACAACTCTTGGGGGATCTTCCTGTACGCCAAACCGAATAAAATTAGAGTTTGGCTGGTCCCAACAACCCTTCCATGCCCTTCCGGAGCAAATCTAAAATCTAAATTGAAGGTTGTTTAGTCACCAAAACTCCAAAGGACCCTTCAGGAGCAAAGCTAAAACAGATAAAATATTAGAGTATGAATCCTTTGTAACATTTAAACTAACCCAGAGATCCTGGGCCTTTTTGGATATACTAAAACGGCATAACCCACGGCCCTCCTGGAATAATACAGAACAAAATTAGTTTAGAGTGTTTCATAAAGTAAAAGAAAATATGTAAGATTGAGGCCTAAGTTTAAATCAGAATGCACTGAGGCCCTTACAGGCTAAGACACGATACAACATTACGTCCCTCACTGGGGCCTGACTAAAGCGGAGTAAAATGAAGCCCTACTGAAAAGAAATAACATTATAGACTCTTGAACCAAAATGAAAACAGGTCTATTTGAATTAGTTATAAGCAAAACTAAAGTTTACGCACTAGACAAGAATATAATATCCGTCTACATAACGGGTTGACTGAGGCGACGTGCGGGCCAGCCCGAACTCCCATTCTTGCGATTAGCAGACCCACCAACGGTCACTTACCCCTCCTAAACTCGACCGAAAATCACCCGACTTAAAAAATAATTTTACCCTTAACTATTATTACCCTTTCAATTTTGGTTCGTCAAAGTGGTCAATTTACCTAAGCTTTGAGAAAATATGTAAACATAGTAAATGACCGAATGTGGTGTTTGGTCGTAGATAAAGGAAATAAAACAAAGCTAATACTTCTACAGTTTATTACTGTAGAAGTATTATTAATGTAACCGGCTCGGATTAGAGCCTCGTTCCCGTTCAATTCGAAACAAGTTTATACCGATAGCATAAATAATGAAAATTGTAAACTAGCATATACATGCCACGAATGTTATACATGATGTCAAAAATATATAAGGAGATGTTTTGTAATTATTAATTTTTTGATAAAATATATGCATTAATTTTAAATGTAACTTGTAATGCCCTTTTCTTATAATATATTTATTAGTGAATTATACTATTTCTAAAATTGATAATCGTATTGTTTTTGCCTTTTTACACACTCCAGAAAGGTAGCAATTTATATGGCATAACATTGATAAAATCTTTGTAATTAGTGGAGCATTATTTCATATAAATTAGATGCAGTTATAAAATGATGATAGTGATATTAACAGTATGGATTTTACTTACTGGTTTTAGTCCATTTGCTAAATGACAATAATTATAATTTTGTTACCATGAAAACATTTTAAAACATAATAGTTTCATCAAATGTTTCAACTAGATTGTTTTCTTTAAGTTGATACCGACGAAGTTAGCAGTGTTTACGTTCGCTGTTCTTCGGACCTGTGACCCTGACATCACGCCTGAGCTTCTCTTCTTTTAGCTACAATATTCTTCTGCTGGATAAGTTAAAACATCATATTACTCATTTAATATAACTCATGTTCATTTTGTGTTGCGTGTATGGCTGTAGATGTTGTCTGAATATGGTGGGCAAATAAGCCTTTGGTTTTGATTGCAGCAATTTATCAGTTTGTCTTGTTTCCTGTAGGACAGTTAGAAATAATATGACTCACTTATTTACTTATATCACTTATACTTTCTACTTTAATTTCCATCAAAAGTAGCGTGGTTGATGATCATCTTCTTCCTGGTCAACTTGGAATATCGAATGAAATAAGTGTCATTTTTAAGATTTACCAGCAGTTACCCGCGAGCTTGCACGCAAATTTTGTAGACTTTCAACCTGTATGAGCAATTCTGGTTCTAGTTAATCATATTTATGACGCTAAATGGTGGGTTTGCCTTGTTGACATGATCAAAACAATATATTAAAAGTGTATATTTATGGTAATTTAAATACTATAGTCTCAGTATTCTTTGCTTGAAAGCTAATTTTGTCTATCTCTACCGTCTCCTGATCACACACATATATATACATACACAGCTCTGAGAAGCCTAAATTTGTCAAAAGACTACTTAGACAGTTTTTATAACGGTCGTTAAATGTATAGTAAAAGTTAGACTACTAATTTGTATTTTATATCTGTACTGCTATCTACTACTTTGTATGCAATTTATTAGCCGTTACACCATTATGATCACTACTGGTTAGAGTATATTATATTTCCGACACCAAAGTTGACAACCAATTGTTGACACGATCAATAAAATATGTCAAAAAGTTAAAAACAATATTAATGACAAAAGTTAATAACAATAATTGTCTTTGTAATTTACTTGATTCATTGCATGTTTTTCTTTCCCGACCAAGATAATTATATCACAAATCAGAGAAGCCTACGTCTGTCCAAATAAGACGGGTTGTGTATTAGTATTAATATTTATAGTAAATTTTTTTGGCTTATTAGAAATCTAAGAGCTGGAATTAGTACCTTAGTTCAAATTGTCCAGCGAAATTTAATCTAACATAGTTCTTGTCGAATGCTTCAAAGGTGTGTGCGGAGTAAAATTGTGATCTAAAGTTTACGGCATTTCTAAGGCAGAGTAGGACTTAGAAATTACTAATACTTATAAAAGAAAAATACTCTTAAGACAAATTACTATAAATGTAAACAAATAGAAAATAATAAGGACTTTTACGCAGAACATTTATTTACAATTTACAGTCTCATTCAAATGATATTACATAACTTTAAAGAACAAAATGACATTTTTCGTTAATTTAAATTCCAGTGGGGCGTAGTCTGGTGAAATTTTCAAAATATCAATAGGCCTATATTCAACCCAGGAACCATAAAAATGTTAATGTAAAGTTTCAGTACAATCGTTTGAGTAGTTTACGTGTGAAAACAAAACAAACAAAAAAAGCACTTTCACGTTTATAATATTATTCTCTAGAATATGAACAGTAGTCGTACCTCATTTTGCATTGTAACTATATTATCTAATGCAACTAGACATTGTTGTAAGTGCTGTACTAGATTTTTATATTTACAAGAACTTATAATAGAGCGTTCCTGTCAGGGTTAAATATAGAATTACAAAACATGTAAGCGATAAGAATATCTCATGTGAAATAAGGCAAAACCAAAACTACTCGTATAATGGATTATTTTGTAAATAAATCATATTTATATGGGGTTTTATAAAATAAAATATCATCTCATTTAACTTTGTTTTAATTGTCACATACATTTATTTTTTTCCTTATTGCAACATAATATTTTTATTATTAAATACTACACTTCTTTATATGTTCTGTTTATTAACTTGGATTATGTTTCAGGCTGCAATATTACTTATCGTAAATATGAGAAACACAGTTCCGTAAGTTCGTTGGACATAAAAAGTGTTTAATGCCATTCTGAAATTGCTGTTTTAGTCAAAAACCTTTTAGCTTGTTACAATATTCTCTTTCGCGTTATTAGTAATTAGACAGCCAAATCATTGGTGTGTGAATCCGATGAGTTTAAATACTGCTATTAAATTATGCAGTAAGTCAAATAAATTTTAATTTGGATTCATTAATAAATAAATTTGTAGATCATAGATTTATAAAGACCACTAATTTACCATATTTTTTAGTCATTTCACAACGAATTGTTTTGTTCAACCAATGTGGTGGTCCTATAACTTACTTATATTACATATTTCTTAAAACACTGCTGCCAATCTACATTTAGTGGTGACAATAGCAATTGTTATATGTAATGTCTTATTTGATAGCTTTGCAATGCTCTTTTACGTCTAATTTAGCCATTCAAAGTTACGTAACCCACCATATTAAAACTTGAGTACACAAATGAGTAAAATTAAAAAAAGATCACGAAGGGCAAGCTTCTAGACATTATCGACATCTTTTAAAACAAATTCTTCCTAACATTTAAACTAGATGAACTAAAAGATAAAAGCTCGAAAATGAAGTCCAACAATAACAAATCTTCTTAAGTCTGTATAAATTACCAAAGGCTATTTCAGATTAAAAGCCAGAGAGTGTCTCTGTAGAACACACAACTGTTGGTACGAAAGATTGCCACCATCTTCTCTTGTAAAATATGTTCTCTTGTTTGTTCTGTTGACGTTAAGATGCGGATATGCCAAAACAAAATGAAACTTGGAAAAAATTCACTGATTTGAAACGGTTGGAAAACATGTGAACTCAGTGACGCTCTTTCACATTGTCGCTCTTCCTCCCTCCATACCAAATATTTAAACATATCTCCAGAGGTAATATACTCCTCTAGATGAAGTGTTACAAAAATGTTGTTTTATTGAAAAAAAAATCATTATGTATATTTAAAATTTACAAACTATCTAATAAACTTTTTGTCTACAGAAAATCTGTAATATTGTAAATATAAATTGGAATTTGATTTTTTCTTTTTTATAAACCCTGAAATATTATTAATCCCTTGATTTTCGAATGATTTCGATACATTTGATTTAACATCTACTAAAGTGGAAAGTTAAACTGTATAACAGATCAGTACTACTAGTGCTACAGTATCACTACCTTTCGACGTTTTGAAATGTGATCTCCAGAGGTGTACAACTTTGTATGTGATATCGTAATGTTCTTGCAAACCAAATACAGCCCAGTCTTCCATGAAACACTTCTCTATTCTATATTTTCTAATAAATATTATAATGGTACTTCACAACTGACTCGTCTAGCGCAAGTACTCTTGAGATATTTCTTCTTTACCAATGTGACTAGAGTAGAGTGTCATTTAGCAATTTTCTACTAGCTCTTAGGATGTAATTGCTTATTATGTTTATTGTCATATTATATATATATATATATATATATATATATATATATAAAATATTACATGTATGTAAGCTGCTCTATCATGAGCATTGTTAAGGAACCGACAGGACCTTATTGAAATTGTGTTGTAGTCCGTCCGACCGTCCAACCGTCCTTCTGTCCAGTAAATCTCAATACAAAGGGGAATTGAAACTTTGTACAACTTGGTCTACCTGTTTGTGCGATACATGTTGATATAAGGAACATACGAGAACTCGACCATTTGTATTTAGTTTTTTTCTGGGTTCAACGCAAAAACACATTGAGAAAACTTAAATTTATGTTCTGTCGGATTCTTTAATACTGCGTTATATCGGTTTTTGTCTCTATAATACGACGATATTTAAAGAACATAAGAATACGTTTATTTTCTCCTTTTCTCAAAAGAACACATACATTAACAATTTAAGTATAGAATACAAAAACAACACTTGCCAGGCTGCCTCCTAAACAAAATAAACTTTTACACTTATATAATGCTTAGCAGCTAAAAAAATAAATAAATAAAGAGTAAAAATTTAAGTATCTAAACTAACATTTTAAAACATAATAAATTTTTCGAGACAATTAACTAAGGAGAAAATAAATAGGGCCCCCTAAGGTTTGAAAACCTGTTTTGGGGTTCCATCATAATATTAAACAAAATAACTAAGAGAAAATCCATAGCGGCAACTAAATTGTAACAACGTTGTTTCCCTAACATTACTAAAAATTATATGAATTATAACCACACCACTACTACATATAAAAACAAGAGATGTGTGCTTAGTTGTTAAAAAGAAAATATATAGAAAATTAAAAAACTATTCTGCTATAGTAAATGTACTTATAACATAAACGTTACAAGATATACCACTTAAAACTAACTTAAATTGCTACTGTTAAATACCCTTAGCGGTTTTATTTTAATGTCAAAAACAGATCTTCAATGTTTTTATAATTATATAGCCATTTTTTTGTTTCCTTCAAAAACTTATTTAAACCTTCTATCCTTATGTTCCTTTATCCTTTATTCTTATGTTCTTATGTTATTTAAAGTACTAGTAAAGTACTTAGTGTTCAAAGTCAACAACTAAAACAGTGTAGTTAGCAAATGACAGAGTGCGGCATTACATATAATTCATATGGCTGAATTCGAATATTTATGAAAGAAAACCTTGAACTAAAAAAATAACACAGGATTATTACAGAATCCGAGAGCCAATTTGATTAGTATAATCACACAACCCGCCTTTGGTATTTTTCTAAAAATCAGAACTAATCGATAGCCATACTATTTTGGCACAGGTTGAAATAAGAAGGGTCATAAATATAAAATAATAATTTTTCCTAATGTCGAACTAAAATATTTGTATTTTGTTTGTCTTATGCAAAATAAAAAAAACATTCTTTTACAAGCACGTTTAAATTTGCCTTTTAATCAAATTACCTTATTTCAACTATCCTATCCGTCCAGGTTAAATTTTCCAAAAAACATGTATTCTTAATGTGTTAGATGCAAAGCTGCTTATTTCCCCAACATATTTATACGGAACTGCTTATTTCCACAGATTATGTGCAAAACGTTTTCAAAACAAAAACAGACATTTGTTGTATTTTATTGATGGCCCAAGCATAAGTAACTGATGTTTTATGTTCACACTCCATTGTATTATTTAAATACACCATGAAAATGTAACATTTTGGTGTAAATATTAAGATTATCTCTCTTCCTGAAAATTTACAAAACTGACTTAAGTCTTAAAATTAGTCTATTTCTCATCTGACAATGACTATACCTCGTTACCATGAAAGCGCAATTTAAAAAATAATACTTTTCAAAAAAATTTTTCAGAACAGTAGCATCCTAATAAATATTGCTTCAAGTTGATAAGGAGAAAGTCACTGTGACCCTGGCACCACGATTGACCCTCTGCCGTTTTGGCTGCAATATTGTTCAACTGGATAAGGCAAAACATCACATTTTTATTGAATACAACCCACGTATATGTTTTTTTGCATGTATGACTGTAGATATCTGAATATTGATGTTAAAAAATTAAGGCTTGAATTAGATTTTACGAGTAGCAAGTCATGAATTTGGATTATTATCTGTAGGACAGCAGAACTACTATAACATCATTCTTTATTGTATATTTAGCTATACTTATTAACTCCATGGACTCCGGCCACTACGCTACATATTTTTCAGTTGTTATCACTACCCTTGAGGCAGTTGATTAAATAGTTTCATAAATTTAAAACATGACTAATTACTCTTGACACATTTCAACAAAGTTATACACGCGGTTGTTTTACATTATTCTCAATTCAAAAGTCACATGTATTTCCTCAGTAGTAATTAATTTTGACTTTACCAAAGTGTGTACAGTAATATAACCACAGACAAAAGACAAATAATAACTTTGCGAATTTACAAATCTAATAATACTCGTATTTAGGTGACAAATTAGCGCTATAATCTGTTGTTGTTAGAACTTGTCCGAAAATGTTGTTCCCTGTGATACTTACATTGGAAAGTATTCCTTCACTTGTTTATTGTTTAAGGCGGTGTACGTACAATAGCTTAAGCTAATTTTTATGGTTCGAATACACAACCTAGTTCTTGAAATTTATACTAAATTCTATCTTAAGAAAACATTAACTTTCATGTTTACGAGTCGTGGTGGAGTTCAAAATGGGAGGGTATGAAAAAGAACTCGGATCAACGTATGCTACCACGCAAACAAGAAAACGAATAACAAACTGAGTAAGATACGCCATATACTTTTCAGTTATTACCACTACCGCTGAGGCAGTTGATTAAATAGGTTCATTAATTTAAAACATAATTATTTAATCTTGACCCCATTCAATAAAGTTATACAGGGGGTTGTTTTACATTATTCTCAATCAAAACTCACATGTATTTTCTCAGAAGTAATTAATTTAAACATTTTGCCTTTACTAAAGTTTGTATAGTAACATAAACACACACAAATGAAAATAATAACGTTGCGAGTTTAAAAATCTAATAATACACGTATTTAGGTGACAAATTGGCGCTATAATCTTTTGTTGCTAGAAATTGTCTGAAAAGTTTGTCTGTGGTTTACACTGACATTTACATAGGGAAGTATTCCTTCACTTGTTTATTGTTTAAGGTGGTGCACATCCAATAGCTCCGAGCTAATTTTTATGGTTCAAATACACAACCTGGTTCTTGAAATTTATACTAAATTTTATATTAAGAAAACATTAATTTTCATGTTTACGAGTCGTGGTGGAGGTCAAGATGGGAGGGTATAAAAAGGGACTCGGATCAACGTATGCTACCACGCAAGCAAGAAAACGAAAAACAAATGGAGTAAGTTCTTTATTTATATTATTAAATTAGCAACTGAAAATTTTTATTTTTTTCGTTTTTATTTTTATTTCAAACGTCTTTTGAAAAAACTCTTTTCTTGTTTAAGTCTACCTGCACCACAATAATTATAAGATAATACGTAATCAAAAAACCTAAAATCGTTGTTACTCAATATTTAATCTGTAAATTTTAGTATGTCACGGAGGCAATTTAGAAATCTACATAAATTTCTTGTCGTCCATATTTTCTCCCTTACGTAGCAGAACACGTGATGTAAACAGTGATATACCAAATATCCAACCTAATAAGGGAGGGGAGTATTGCATGGTAAAAGGGTGACGACCTGCCCAAGGACTGGGCCCTAGTACCATGTAATATTCTAACCTGGGTGCGCATAACAGTGTCATTGCAGACATTGCCATTGCAGACATTGCTGTTGGTTCTAGTAACAGTAGTGAAGGCACAACAATTGTTTTAAGCACAGGCAGTCCCAATCCCTGCCAAGGTTGGATATTTTAAAGTAACATTGTAATAGATCTTATACAATGATCTACATATTTCTCTTCGTGAAATATTTTCCGAAAGAGTTTTTTTTTTATATTTACCAATAATAAAGTGTTTACGAGATATACATTCCCAAAATTGAATACACTTTTTTATAAAAAAAAAAACATGCCCGAGCAAACATGTTGCTTGGCTTAACATCTATACAATTGTTTATTATTGTTTACTATGTTAGGAAAATTATACTCTAACATATTATGCTATATACAAATTACTTGCGATAAGTACCAAAGAGGATGGATTTTGTAAAGAAATCTGAACTTCAACAGACTGGGAAATTTTAGGGTTTGGCCTATACCTCTTTTTAACTGACAACTATTTTATTGTGTTGGGATCAATTTTTTTTTAAAATGAAACATTCGCAATACGAGTTATTTCATGAAATTCTGGCACCCAACTGTCATTTCACAAGCGTTCAACATTTATTTTTTTTAACTCAACATTCTTGTCATAAGAGTATAATAATACTAATGTATTTCTAAAAAATGTATACATTTATAAAACATATAAACAAAATTAGTGCCAAAAGGTACCCATATATGTACTGTATTTAAATACATTTACTAAACAGCCGGGTCATTTTTCTGATTAAATAATTTAAATTATTTTAATTTCTCTTTCTATATTTGATACCAGACAGAAATTTGTTGCATAAAATTCAACTTTTAATTGAAAGATTAAATTAAAAGGTGAATGCCTTAATCATTACAATCTATAAAAAGAAAACAATAAGCAGTTAACTTGCATTAAACATTTTGCTTTACTGCTCTTCTTCTAAAATTAGTTAAATTTTTTCACATTTCTTTAAAATAACTGTAATGCAAAACAATTTTATTACATTATTCTTATTTAATATAGGTTAAATTAAAACTAAAAATTAAGAATTTCGTATTATATCAGTAACTGAAATGAGGTAAAATTTTTGACTGCCTTAGGGTTTTTGTACACCGGAAGAAAAGGATACATTACAATCCTCGAAATGTTCTGTTATAATTTTTTATATAAATTTTGAAATGTTATTTTCCAATTGTCCGTAAAGTTGATATCATTCATAGAATTCCTAGTGTTACAGCATTACTTAAGATGTTTTGCAATTACTAGTAATTTATAAACGTTTATTTGTTGGTTCTTTAGCTTACGCAAACCCCACATTTCCTAAAACATTGATACCAATCCACATCAAGTGGTAACAATGTCTAATGTTAGGGTTTTAATTGTCTAGCAAATGAGTAAATATAAAAGATCGTGTAGGCTAAAGTCCCAGACATAACTAAAATCTTTGGGATCAAAATTTTGGTAACGTGTGAACTATAAGAATTACAATAAAATAAAAAGAGAATGTCCAACAACAACTTCCAATGTCTGTGTGGACTCCCAGGGGCTATTTCAAATAAAAGGCAAGGGGTTGTCATTGTTTAAAACAACTGTTGGCATGAAGCTTGCCTATGTCTAACTGTAAAATATTTATCTAGTTTGGATTGTTGACATAAAGTTGGAAATATTTTAACAGTGGAGTTTAAAAATTTCAAACCAAGATGAATCTTGTGTGTTAAAACCAAGAGAAAAATTCTCTGATACGTCCTCTAGTTGATTTGAACCGGTTGGGAGACATTAGAACTGAGTGACGCTCATTCCCATCATCTCTTTTTCCTCCCCCTTTATACTAATCTATGACAAAAGGAGTTGCATGTACTCGTGGCTCCTACGTTTTCATTTAATAAAAACTATGTTGAACAATAACTATTGCACCCCTTTTTCCTCATAGTGTTGTATATAATTTGCATAATTTATTTATATTTAAACAACTTTACTTTTTATTCTCGATTATTAGTATTCAATATAAAATAGAATACAGAATTTTTATTCACGATATTTGATTAATAATTTTTTTAAATCCTTATCAGAACTATTAAATTAGATACGATTTTATTTTAGGAATTTTTATCGATAACCGAAATGTTTCTTGAACATGTAACATTCCTGTATATTCTCATATGATTCGTGACTTTAACACTTGAATGTGTTGGGAACATAAAACATATTGCAATAACTTTCGTGGCGTTCCCGTTGATATAAATATAACATTGTCCTCATAATTAAATAAATATTTTGCTTATATAACTTTGAGATACATACAAATTTTTTGCAATGTTATCACATTGTTCCTATAAAGATATTTTTGTTCGACAGTTTTTAAATTAAATGATACAGTGTGTTTTTTATGGTATTGCACTATATACTTTGTTGTATTAAGCTTCTTAAAACCTCAAAACAGAATAAAGAGATGTGAGCACAATAATATAAATTGTTTGAGTAAATGGAAAAGGATTTTCCTAACCCAATAACATATGCTACTTGTTGTAAATAAATATATTGTTTTCTAATTTTGAAACCATGAGGAGTATAGTTCATTTTTCAAAATCTTCAAAGATCCAACTTATGTTCCAAATAATTTTAAGATTTAAAAAGGTTTGGTTTATATCAATAATATAAATTTCAAGTTAGTAGTCGCATACAAAATTAATGTGGAATGAGAATGGATCTTTAACTATTTCAGTAATACAAACGTAGCAATTATGATTTTAAAATGTATAAAAGTTCTCTACGTCCTTAGCGTAGGCTCCAGTATAACTAAAGCTTATAACAGGTTTAAAGCAACTAACTCGTTTAACTAATCTCTGTAAAATCAGTATTGGGTGTCTTGTCTTACAATGAATTAGGTGTCAAAAAAGAAGCTTATTATAAATTTCACACGGGAAACAAAATTTCGCTTTTTGTTCAATATTTTATTTCTTGTACAACAAAAAGTAATAAGGTTGAATAGTAAAATGATTCCCATACATATAAGTTGTAAATAAAATAAGTTATAAATTTTATCGAAGGTGATCAACGTCAGTAGCGGCAGGGCAGCCAACTTGTCAGGATCTGTTGGAGTGATCATGATGAACGATACAGACCAAGTCGCGCCGTTATTTACCCGTAGATTACATTTAGGGTTGGTTCCCGATAATTTATGTTTGGACTGCAACATATATTAGATCATCTTACAAAACACTAAGACGGATTCTTACTGTATCCCTTGTATTATTGATCTGCTTCTGCATCAAACTTTTAACGTTAGCAGTTTACATTAAATTTACACAAAGCATTCGACAATCAAGGAATTAATAATAGTGCAAGGTTTATTGTACAAATAAAAACAACTTCCAATTTATATTTACTGCGTTACAGATTTTCTGTATCCAAAACGTTTATTGAATACTTCCTGATTTATTCTGCAATTTTAGGCATAAATCATGTGTTTTGTTTTTATTTATAAACCATTTTTTGATCAATACTTCATGTATCGAGGTGTATAATATCTCTCAAGGCATGCTTGAAAGGTGTTATGTAATTTGTCTAATAGTCCACTGAAAAATCTACTAACTCAATAAAATATAGCTTAGCATGTTGATTTTTATTCTTTAAATAGCAACCAAGAATCTAACACGTTTTCTGTTTATCTATTAGGCGGTTGTTATAACAAATATATTTACTACCCTGCTAATTGTACACTGACCAGTTTTGTAATTAACCTAATTATAATATTAAGATGTAAAACTGTGTTTAAAGTATGTATACCGTGTTGACCAATATGTCACAATGATAATCTTCAAATCCTAATAATATGAATAAATGTGAAAGTTCCTTTTTTTCTTTGTTTTGATTTCACGCGTAAACTACTCTACCAATTGTGCTGAAATTCTACAAGGACATTCTTGCTGTTTTTTGGGATTACTATAGGCTTATTGTTATTTCTAAAATCTCTCTGGGCTACGCCCACTGGTCATAAAATAAAAGAAAATCATCTTGGTTTTCTAAAGTTGTTTAATATTAATTGAATAAACCCGTAATATACAGGCATATATGTAATATAGGGTAATATAATTAATTAAATAATGTAATAAGCTATTACTTGTAAACATAGTTTATTAATTTCAGTTTGTTTACATTTATAGCGCTTCAACTTTCTAATAAGGTACTATAATCTTTAAGGCCTATTTCAGCGATTAGGTAAGTGCTAATCTACCTTTAAAATCGTCCTATAAAATGAGTAGATTAGAATTCGACTCCGAAGAATCCATTCGAAGCAATAAAAAAAACTATGCTAAATGAAATTTTGCTTGACTGTTCTTTTAAATTAATGTACTAATTCCCGCTCTAAATGTTCTAAAATATTAAAGAACTAAATTTAAAGACCGATAAAAACCCCTCTTAGTTCTCATTTGGCAGAAGTACGCTTCTCTGATCTACGTTAAATATTTTCTTGCTCGAGGAACAAAACACAATCAACTATGGAATAAAATATACTAAGAACAAAGTAAATTTCAAAGGCTGTAACTATAAACGTTTTGATGAATTTTATATCGTGGCAACAAGGTAAACCGACGTCGAACATAAAATTCACTCGAACCAGCTGTGGTTATAAACTTGCAACACTTAGTAAATCGCATGAAATGTAGCAGGTAACTGCTAGCAGTGCAGATATAATAGACAATGTCTGTAATCTAACTTTTACTATACATTTAAAGGCTGTTATGGAACCTATATAAGATTTAAAACAAAATTATTGATCGTGAGAGAGACAAAATCAGCTTTGGAACAACGTTTATTGGTTTTACTTAACTCAACCGTTGAAAAAAGTAATACAAATCTATAATAGAATTTTTATAAAATTAATGATTCCATGGCGTTAATCAATCTATACATATCATTGTAAAAGTTTCTCCTTCTACTAGAAACTACTTTTTACAAGATCAATCCATTGTATATAGTTCAATTTTATTAGTTAGTAATATTTCAGTGCAATCTTAAATAGTGGTCTTATTTTTTTATTTTTTATTTTTTTTATTTTCTTATTTTTTTATATCTGGTAAATGTGGAGTTCTTGTCTTACTAAAATCCTAATACAACAACCAACTTACCCTATCATATTTTAGATATATCTCTCAAGTCAGCACATTGTGCAACTTGAAAGACTCGAATCAACGTATGGTATCACGCATGACAGAAAACGAAAAACAAATGGAGTAACTTCTTTATTTATATTATTAAAATAGCAACTGGGAATCAAATAAGTTTTATTTTTATTTCAAACGTTTCGTTATTAAAAAATACTCCTTTCTTGTTTAAGTTTACTTACTTACACTTCAATAATTATTAAATAATACATTATCCAAAAACGTAAAAACGCTGTTGTACAGTATTTATACTGTAAAATTCACTACGCCACGATGAGAATTTACAAATCTACATAATTTTCTTGTCGTACATATTTTCCTCCGGTAGATAGCACCACATGTGACGTAAACAGCGATATCCCAAACATTTACCAACTTAATAAAGGAGGGGAGTATTGCATGATAGAAGAGTGACGACCTGCCCAAGGACTGGCCCTAGTACCATGTAATACTCTAACCTGTGTGCGCATAACAGTGTCATTGCAGACATTGCCGTTGGTTTCTGGTAACAGTGATGAATGCAAGTCAACTGTTTCAATCACAGGCAGTACCAATCCCTGCCAAGGTTGTTTTTTTGAAAGTAAAATTTTAATAGGTCTCATAGAAATCTCCTTCGTTATAAATTTTCAGAAAGAGCTTTTTGATTGTTTTCCATTAATAAAGTGTTACGCGATATACTACATGCTAAAATTGAATAAACCTTTTTATAACAAAAATATTGCCGAGCAAACACGTTGCTTGGCTTAACGAATACACAATTGTTTATTATTTTGTTAATGTGTTAGTAACAAATTATTAATTTTACTATATACAAATTACTTGCAATTAGTACCAAATAAAATTAACAAGCCAATATTGAACAAGCTGGCAAATTGGAAGGTTTGGAAAAGCCTTTTGTTACCGGTAACTATTTATTATGTTGGGTTTAAGATAGTTTTTATCTGTAAAAAGTAGAACATTCGTGATACGATTTATTTCATTAAAATCCGGAATCCCCTAACTGTCATGTCACTGGCGTTCAACACTTATGTTTTTAAACTCAATTTTCTGCTATGAGAGTATATAATAAAACTGTTGTGTTTATACAAAATGTGAACATTTATACAGAATGAGTTCCAAAAGGTACCCTTATATGTATTTAAATAAATTTCCTAAACGACCGGGTCAGTTTTTATGATTAAACGATTCGGTAAGACATAAAATATGTTCATTCCTTTGATACCAGAAAGAAAGTCTTTATATGAAATTCAACTTTTTAAAAGATTAAATTACAATTTGAATGCCTTAAGCAATACAATCTATAAACAGAAAAACAATAAGCCTTATTCTCATTGAATATTTTGCTTTACTGCTCTTTCCTCTAGCGGTAATTAAAATTTTCCCTATTTCTTAAAATAAGTCTAGTTCGAAATAACTTATTACAATATTTTTATTTATAATATAGTTTAACGAAAAACTAAAAATTAACATTTTAGTATCATACTGTAACTGAAATGAGGAAAAATCCTTTTTATGTCATTTTAAAATTATGTCACAAGCCTTTCCGACTGCCAAAGAAACATACATTAATTACGTTCGAGTAAAAAGTTTATGTTTCATCTACCTTAATAAAACTAAAAAAAAAAACATATTTTTAAGAACTTTACTTTTGTCTATACCTTAAGTTAAGAAGAAATCAAACAATAATGATCCAAACAACAACAAAAAACGCTATATTTGTTACAACTTGAAGTTCTCATTGAGATTGTTTTTTATTCTATGCCTCATAGTAACTAACTTAGGTTTATCACTAATGGTTATAATGTTAAAACTTTACATTAGCAGACCTATTTTTCCTTTCCTGCCATAAATATAATATATAATATTAAAAGTACGAGTGTACTTAATAGAAATAAAAGCTTCCCTAAAAGGTGCCCTAATATTTTGCTTGCTGATTTAATCAAATAAGGTGATATTTGATATTTACATTTAAATATTGTTAATTTGAGTTTTCATGTGAAAAACAAATTTTAAAACGCTACAGCTGCTGTTCAATTTTAGGCAAAAAGTTTTAAACATTTCTTATTACTCACAAACGTAGGCTAAATAGATTATCTTCAAGGAAAATGTGAATAATAGAAAACTAAATAATAATAATAATGAAACAAAAAAACGAATAAATAAACATAGTAAAATGTGTTATTACTTGAAATAAAAGATAAATCTTTGGAAAAGATATACTGTGCAATCCAAAAATATATGTAAAAAATATATAAATTTGAATATAAAGGAGTGCTGCATAAGATAAAATGTAATATTTACCACTTGTTTTATATATTTTTAATTGCAATTGAATAAAAATAGACTTAGATTGTAATATTTTATAGAGGGATTATGTCGCTACTTTAAAGACCAGTGAGGTGTAGGCCGGAGGGATTTTAGAAATAAGAATATGCATTTATTCATCCCAAGGACCTTAAGAATATCCATGTCAAATTTCATCTCAGTCGTTTGAATAGTTTATGGTTGAATACATAAATCAAGTTAATTTTACAGACAAAATAATTCAAATAACGTTTAATAAATAACTACAATTACTTAATGATGGTAATTATGAATCATATTTAAAATAGAATGATAGAAAATATAAACATTTTTTAGGCTGAGGTGTCCTGCAAAAACAACAAAATTAAAAAGGACGCACGGTAACATGTACATGTACTTTATTATAAAGTAAAGCTTTAAGTTCCACCATAGATAATTTATTTTAAACACAAATATACATCCCAACTTAGCGCCTTCATATAGTTTTAGGCTATAAAACAAACGTAACTGTCTTGTTTTTTGCATTTTCTAATATACAGGCGCTTTGAAAACTGTGATATTCTAAATTTAATTAGTGGACCTCCCTGAACACTTCGGAGTGTGAAAAATAAATAGTAGCCGATTCTCAGTCCTACTGAATATGCGTATAAAATTTGGTAAATATCTGTAAAGCCGTTTTGGAGGAGTAAGGTAACTAACATTGTGACAAGAGAATCTTATATATAAGATATACATAATGTAACAATTAAACAAAAAATCAATAACCGTTTTAAATGAGGCAGTACTTTCTTTTTGGAATCTTTTGCTTCATATTGCGTATTGTTTTCTAACATAGCATTTTGCAGGATATTTGTTTCGACACGAAAATTAAAAATTTAAAAAAATAAAAATACATGTGAAGGGCTTTTGCTACATCTAGGGTTAATAAAATTGTAATAATAGATCGCTCCTACTGATAAATTTGGATTTTTCAAAACAATTTTAACAATTTTGGTACTAATTCTATGCATTCGATACTTAAAAATTTTCTATGGAAACTAAATTCATAATGATTCTAGTACTCGGTCATGTTTAAGTGTTGTGAACTTAATCTTCATTAAAATGTTAGTACAATGTTTGGCCGTGTTCCTAACGTTTTATATCTGGTGAAGGTGTCATTTCTACCCAATCAAAACCCTAATTTAACGTCAACTAATTTAACTTATAAATAATATATCCATATATATCTCAAGTAATCACATTGTGACTGTCAAAGATTTGGCAGAATTTACGAGAGGACCCCAGAAAATCATATGGAATAGGGGTTTTATTTATATTGATTAGATTGCAACCGATATTCAAAAACGTTTTCTTATTTTCTCAAGCAGTTCGATTTATACAAATAACATTTTCTTTATTAAATCTCCTCGGACTAGTTAATAAAAAAGTATAAAATCTGGAAATCACAACGCTATTATAAAGTAATACCACAATGTTTAATAAATCTCAGGGAGAATTTTATAATTTCTAATTTATTCACTTGTCGTGTACATACATATTTTCTGCGGCGGATAGCAGCACATGTAAAAAACCTAGATATCCCAATTCACAAATTAGTATGAGAGGGGAGCATTACATGGTAAAAGGGCGACGACCTGCGCAAGGATCGGCCCTAGTACTACGTAATGCCCTAACCTGAGTGCGTATAACAGTGCAATTGCAACCACTGCTGTAGGTTCAAATAACAGTAGTGTATGCAGGGCAACAGTTTTAAGCACAGGCAGTCTTTAAAATGATTAAAGTTACATTCATATATGTATATATATATATATATATATATATATATATATCTGTATCTGTATATAATTTCAATAAACATTGAATCACAAAAAGTACTTGCTCCGCCGGGAGTAGAACCCGGATCTCTCACTTGCCGAGCGAATGTGCTACCATTACACCACAGAGCGCTTACTTTTTCCGATTCAATTATTTTGTATTTGGCCGTATCTGTCACATATGCGTTTAAATAAGCAAACTAACATATGATCGGAAGACCAAATACCTGTCAAACGACTTTTATTTACATTAAATTGTATAAATGGCAATAGCCTTATTTAATTTCAATGTTTATTGATTAGTAAGCTCCGAGTGAATATTCAGAAAAATTTATTACTAAATTTTTAAACTATTAAATTTTGATCTGGTTTGTCTTGAATAAAAATCACAGTTCTAAATTAAAAATAATGGATTTATTTTAAACTTGCAATTTATAATTTCAACGGTTTCAGTATTTTCATCGCTCTATTTTTCACAAAGAATTGACAAACCGTTTAGTAAATTTAAAAGTTACTTTGGCAAAAAATAAAAATATTAATCAAATATATCAAACTAAAAATCAGAGTTCTCTTCTAAAATAAAATAATAAAGTTTTAAAAATAAAAATCAAATACCACTTGGAAATAACTAAAATAAAAAATGTTCACTTCTAAGTAGACCCACAATTCAAAAAAATAAAAATTTAAACTTCTCTTTTCACTAGTTGAACCTTAAATTTCAAGTCTTTGCAATTCAGATTACAACTTTCTCAAACAATTATTAAAGTTCAATTCAATTAATTACCAATGAATAATTCACAATAAAACAGTTCCAGTTAAATATTAATAAATTACTAAATTTCCAACTTCAATTAAAGTTATTAACAAAAATCAATTTTAATTCACCTTTCTTGCAAGTTTAAACCAAATCTAACTTGTATCTTTTTATTATGCTCTATTGTTCATCGAGAATTAATTATGCAGATTGCTCTGTAGTATCTATGAATTTAATTTTTTCCAAATTAAATTACCAAAAGAAGGCCGAAAATTATGAGCTGGCGCTTATATACTCCCCCCCTCCAATCAATTCTGCTGGACATCCGCGGTGTTTCTCTCATTGGTCCAGCTGTATCAAACAAACAAGGAGAACAATAGCCGTAACAAGACAAGTTCTAATCAATTCAAGACAGTTAACCGCCTTCATAACAATTTAAAACTACCAGTAGTAACTTGCCAAAGGATTACATGTTCGTTTTTTACCCTGAGTTTTTCACAATCAAATTTAAAATTAAAGCATAATATTTCGTTCCCAACATTTTTTTATTTAACACAAGTTTGAATTAAAAAACAAAAAAAAAAACAACGTAGCTTTAAAAACGCTACACTTACTTATGAATATTTTTAGGACAAATTCAGCTATAGATATAAAACAAACGCATTTCTTAATCCTCTGTACGTAGAAAAGATCAGATTTGATTATGGTGAGTGTCCTTGCATGGATCTCTTCATTCAGCCAGGACGCCGTCAAGCATTCGCCTATAGCCCTCAAAGAGTGGTAATTCAATTAGATGATAGTTGCTGAGGCTTAAAGGAAACTTTTGTATTTTTTGTTAAAAGATAGAGCAACGTAGCCAGCCCCATTTTTGAAATAGAAATGAACCCGTCAGGACTCCGTCCAGAAAATACCACATCCGGAATTTAGGAAAGCCTGTTACGTGACACGTGGTGTGGAGTTATCCAGCCTTGTACATAAAAAAGAGATGTCATTGTGAAATAAACCCAAAATATAAATTATGTTTTATTTGAATAGAATTACTAAATAACGTAATAAAACTATCATGAACAAGTTTCTGATTATGTTTTGTAAGGATCTGCGAACGAACTGGCATTTGCAATGTCAATATCAATCAATATCGGTCATATTTAACTGTATATCTAAAATCCACTACAGGGAAATCTTTTTTTTTTTGGAAGAAAAGGCAAAGTTTAAATACCTTATACGTTATCTTGTAATTTTCTATTTTATTATAGAAGGGTACTTTAGTTTAATTCTGTAATTTACAAGAAATGCAAGGAAATAAGTAGAGAAAAATGATATTGTACATTGTTAACCTTATAATCAGAGAACTAATGTTTTAAATTAATCTGGGGTTCTTATTAGCTGGTAGTTCTAAGAGTCAAGATCGATGAATTTTTTGAAATATCAGCCACAAGTTAGCGATATGTGGCAGATTTGAAAACACTTGGATTATACAAGGATTAGATAAGAGGATCAAGTACGACAAAATTAATATAAGAAAATTATTCAGACCAAAAGTTGTTACTCTATTTTAAAATATCTCAAGTTTTTGCAACTCAGACAAAATATACATATTTTTAAATTTACTACACTCAAGCTCAATTGCTTTAACAGACAACATATAAAGTCGTCATCACACAACACCTACATGTGTTGTATTCAAAGATCAATATGTTGTTTTCACTCATCAATTTGAAGAATATACCAGACTAAACCGTAGGGGTTCATTTAGCCTACGCTAGTATACGAGTATAATGAAATGATAGTAACAAATTTTGGCTAATATTGTAATTTTAGTTTAGCTGAAATAGTAAACACAAATTGTTTTATCATTAAAAGTCAAAATAAAAAATTCCTTGTAAATCTCTCACGTGATAATCTCTTTGTGAATAAATACATCAGCATACAACATGCGAGGATAATAAAATTATAAAAGCTTTTATTTATAAGAAGTATACTCAAATTATTATGCAGCTTGCAGAGAAGAACAAATAGGTATGCACTTTTATATAGATTTAACAATTTAAAAATTGTGACACCATTAAACCTAAATTAATTTTTTATGAATAATGCACACATAACAATTTCAATATGAACTTCAAATTGTGTGATAAATACCCTTTCTTATTTATTTTAATTATAATTGTTAAACTTCTCTTTCTGAAAAATAACAAACGTGAATCCCGAACGAGGACCTAAGACAAGTCCAGAGATTATCATAAACATGTACGTTATGTAATCAGTAAGGGTAAACGTGATCCTAACCTACCATCATCCTATAGACAACACTGTATGTTGGATACGACAGGGAAAGCTTTTGAAAAGATGATCGGCTCCCACTTGAATTTCACCATAGAAGCTAATGGGATCTTTCACCACGTTAGTACGGCTCCAGAAAAGGGCGGTAAACTGTTGAAGTCATTGTAAAGGATCAGATGGCAGTCGAGAGCTACAGCCGCTATTCTCGTCAGGTGGTGATTCTTGTTACGCTTGATGTCAGTAACGCACTCAACTCGGCGAGAAGGCTTCTGCAGAATACCTTTCGCATACCCATGTTCTGCTCCAGTACATCAAGGAGTACCTCCGGTTCCGTCTCCTTATTTATAACACCACTGAGGCCCCACGGATAATGGCTGTAACCTGTGGCACCAAGCAGGGCTCGATTCTGAGGCCTGATCTCTGAAATGCCACGTATGACGTATGAGTATTTTGAGGTCTGTGATGCTAGATCAGTCAGTCTCAGTTGGAAAAGCCGATGATGTCTTGGTTTTGATCTTCGCACGAAACGTTGAGGCGGCCCAGTTTAAGCTGAACGAAGTCATGCGCGTCATTAACAACTGGGTGGCAAATATAAGGATTGTCTTTGGATTTAATGAAGACCGAAATCGTGATCCTCACCAAGAATAGAATAGAAATTGACGTACCGCTCCACGTGGGTAGTGTGACAGTGCAGACCACTCGAGCCACCCAGTACCTCGAGGTAATGGTCGATTGTAATCTGACCTGAAGGGAACAGAGTTTCCTAATTGCGGATAAGGCCGCTAAGGAGATCCAATCTCTTAGGTGGCTGATGGTCAATGTTAGTGGTCCCATGTCCAGCTTCCAAGACTTCTGATGAGAGCAGTCCAGTTCATTCTCCTGAACAGAAATGAGGTGTGGCCAGGTGCGCTGAAAAACGAAGAGCATATGATACGGCTCTGACGAGTAGCACTCAGAGTCGCTTCCGCGTATCGCACTGTCTCTGGACCTAGCAGTCCTGTCGGTCGCTGGAGTCATCCCTGTCAACACATGTGTAATAGTTAAACCAAGCAACATGTTCGCTCGGCTATGTTGTGCTTTTATAACAAAATGTATCCTTTTTGGCTTGTTACCTTCGTAATACCCTAAATGTTGAAAACTAAAAAAGATCTTCTGTCCAATATTTCACAAATTAAATATCAGTGATATAAATTAAATGTTACTTTAAACATTTTAAATTGACTAATCTTGGTAGATATTGTGACTGTCTGGGCTTAAAAACAGTTGCCTTGCATTCATCACTGTTACTAGAACCAACAGCAATTAATGAAATAACACTTAATCGAAAACCAGGATAGGGCATTACCATGGTACTAGGGCGTCCTTGGACAGGTCGTCGCCCTTCTACTATGTAATAAACCCCTCCCTTATAAGGTTGAAGAATTGAGATATCTCGTTTTACGTCACATGTGCTGCTATCTGGCGCAGGACAGTACGCATCTACACGACAAGAGAATAATGTAGATCCGTAATTTCTCATTGTGACGTTTTGAAATATATGTTATAAATACTTTATAACATTTTTTTCATTTTCAGGTTGTATATCGTTTTTAGTATTATCAATTAGTCCAAAACACATGTGGAAAATATAAGAGTATTTATATAAAACGAACGGGTTGGGACGAAAAAACTTATTATTTTCTTGGTTATTATTTAAACTATATAAGTAAAGACGATATGCATTTTGATTATCAGGTGTGTTATTTTGAAGGACTGTACCACATCTTTCGAGTGCGCAATGTGCTGTCTTGAGAGATATATCGATGATATTTATTATACATAAGTTTCAAGGTATATTAGGAATTTGATAGGATAAGCAGTACAAGTTCATCAAATATAAAATGTTAAGTCCATTGCTAAACAACGTTCTAACCTTTTAAAATGTAATAAAGCTCACAATTTTTTGAAGACAAATAATTACTGAAATTATTATAGAGTTAGTTTCTATAGAAGCTTTCTAAAAATGCATTTCATACTTTAGTTAACGTCAAAGAATCTTCCCTTTTAATAAATATCCTGAATTAATATCCTCAGAGATTTACAATTATGTAGTCACTTTGTAAATAACAGTTTTTAGTGTTTGTGATACTTCCCAATATTCGGAAATTGTTTCTAAACATCCAAGATTATCAGGAAGAGCCATCTAACAAAAGATTTAACTTTATTTTTTAACGCCTTTGCATCTCGGGTAAACACTCTGTAAAATGATATGTTAAAACACTATAAGCACCCAGAAGCATGAGACGCACCGGTGAAATCACTCACTCAAACTATAACATTTATTTGAAACGTTAAGAAAAACAGTTTTTTATTGTTTAAACATTATTTTTCATTAAAGGCTGCCTTTATTTGACGCATTTTTTAATTAACTATTGTTGATAATTACCTGGAGCTCGCCAGGCCCTCCGTAACACAAACCTTACCGGTGAAACCGACACATGGCACTAAATCAAGGAATACGGAATGCTACCAGTAGCATTATTTTAAAATAATGCGAATTCGTAGAAACCAATTGCTTAGTGCCAACGATACACAAAATTTCGTTCATGAAATTTATTTGGGAAGGTTTATAATATAAATAAAATGATCTAAATATAATAATAAGGAATATAATGATATAAATATAAGGAACATTGCACATGATCTAAAAATAGAAGAAGACAAATGTGGACTATAATATACTGTATTGTAATGGTAGGTTGAGAATTAAGTAATTTTTTTCAAATATACTAATTATAATAAAATGTTTGAAAGACATAATAATGATAAAACATAATATAACTATAACATATATAAATCATTGAGATCATTTATATCCACACTTCATTCATAATACTTGAATTTTCAACATTAAATATACTGAATACATTCCCCATATTTAGATCAGGATATACCTCAAGGATATAGGTTTTATTCTCCTCTCGTAAATGCATTTTAAGTTAAATACTCTGCTTTTAAAGTTCTAGACTGAATTTAAATTGCCAAGGAAGATGTGTAGGCATTATGGCCACTCAGGTAAAACTCACTCCAGCAGGATGCGCTCTCGATATATAAGTTTAGCTAACACATTATTCTCCAGAACTACTCACTATATTTAACTATGAAACAGAAATAAAATTAGTAATACTTACAGTGAGAAAAGTAAATATTTAAAGGTGATAATTGAACCTAATAAAGCATTTCTACTACCGGAAAGTGGAGGAGAGCTCTGTTGTTCATTTCAGTAACTAAGTGAAGAACTCCAATATTATAGAACATAATTATCTTCAAAACTGTTCAACACCATTTTATTTAATAACTGAATTTAAATAATTTAACTGTATTTAGTTAGGAATTTTAATCTTAGTCAGCTAGCATACACCAATTTCAACTCATTGCCATTATTTAACATACTACAAAATGCAAGATAGATTCCTTTTACTCATAAGCTAGAATATAATTCTCTTAATAATGTTTGTAGCTTTTATAAAATATGTATGAACGGAGCCGAAATTTCTATAGGATGATGATGTCGATGCAACTTGTAAACCGATTCTGTCTGTGCACTTAGAGTACAGGGAGAATTAAAACAGTAAAAAACATACGATTTTAGGTGTTTAGACAAAACGTACAATCACAATCGGTACTTTGTGATAATATTCCCAAACCAAGAAAATACTGATTTAAAAAATAACAAGGATTCAGATATAATTTCCTTTGTAGTGAGTTTTCATTACATATGAACTGTTCTATTGTTTTGTGCTGTGATTGATAGTCGCTAAAACTTGGAATGTAAACTGCTTTGTGTAACGAGATAGCGAGAGCTGAAACTTTGATTTATAAATAATAAAAGTAACTCATCCACGTGGGTCCTGGTCCTACTCTCGTTCCTGGACCTGGTCCTGGTCCTGGTCCTACTCCTGCGCACAGCGTTGTGGTGGTAGGTAATTGTGTGATTTGATGAGTTGAATTTTTGAATATAAATCTCAACTGTGAATACCAAAATTATGATAATTTCTCATGTTGTTTCCATGGATATGAATACTTTTGATGTGCACTCTTGGGTGTTTCACTTGGGTTCCTAATTTAGTTTTTACTTTCACTTATGTATTTACTTATTTTTTGACAGTGGCACAATGTAGTGGGTATGCAGATTATCGAGCTTAGCTGCTGCTTGGATGAGGTACCGCTGAGCGATCCGATCCTTGTCAGCAATATTCCCGCCCAGACATTGACTTTGATTCGGCAATCACCTTTGAGCCGCTGGTCCTAGATTAAGTGTTCGAGGGTTTTTTTTAACAATAACTTTGCATGGCCGTGACACTTCACCAACTACACCAACAACTGAATAGTCATTCATTACAGTGCCAGCGGTGTACTAATCCATTTGATCTTTTGTGCTTACAGGAATTTGGTTGCATTCCCAGTCAGATCGCGTTCCAAGATGCAATACAGTTTCTTTAAGGCAAATTCAGTTAAATCTGAATTGCCTTACATAACAGATCCACCAGAGCATCATACCAGTTGATCTTTTACGTTTAGAGAAATTCGGATTCATTCTCAGTCGGATAACATTCCATGATGGATGTAATTCGTTTTGATTAAGGTAAATTCAGTCTGTATAGGATCGATGCCATCTCGAAGATTTAATTTGAAATTTGGAACAGACCCTCCTCAAAAGCCGATAGCCTCAATCTATAATGCCGTCTTGGCCGACTTTGAGGTGGATATCTAGGAGTAACTGGACTAATAGGATCTCTGTCAAAGCAGTACATTCTCTAAAATGGTGATGCATGCCAGTCTGTGTAATATATACCCAATGTGATCATTCTAAGTCTAGAACTTTTCCAAGGCCAAGCCTAGATACTTTACTGTCCCCAAAATAGGAAGAATAACACCATTATAGGGGAGCTTGTCCTTCAGGCAAGCTCATTTTCTTTGTAAAAGCCACACGTATGGTCTTAGCCAGGTTTATGCATAGACCCTCTCTACTGCACTACGCTTGAACCTCATAAACATTCACGATATTCACCACAGTACTACATAAATAATCATAAAAATTAATTTCTCTAAATAAACAAGTAATAAACAAAAATTTAAAAATTTTCATTCAATCGCAGTATAAAAATGAAACAATATTTCATTAACAATATTCCACATTTTGTCTCGCCTTTTACGACAATCAAGGGATACTGCGGATTACGGATAATCCGGATACCGCACGGCTATCGTTTTGAGACAGTACTCCTTGCATGCAGGTTATTACGTTATGTTAGTTCAGCAATGGCGAAGACTGATTATTCAGGAGGCTACCGAAATTCCAATCTGTCTACGAATTGACTTAAAAAATATATTATACATACAAATTTTGTTAACCTTTTGAGTACCACTGCATATTTCCAAGGCATATGCCGGGCTGATATTTTTGCATATTTGAAAGCTTTTGGGAAAAGAGCTGTTGTATAATATCTAAGATTTTCATAATGTTGTTGTTTTTTCTGATTAAATGCAGAATATGATACATACACAAAATTTGCTTTATACAAATTTCAGTTTTATAAAAAAAGGAAAAAACGTTTTTTTATAAACAGTTAAGTTTCTACCTAATTTGAGTGATTTTTCTTTATACCATGATAAAGGCCATATACTTCTAAATAAAACCCGTGTATAATACATTATTCTAGAATAAAAACAAACATGGCATTATATGTATAAACAAAATGCTACCCGGTACCAACATTTTATAAATTGTACTTCATTTGACGGAGTTTAGAATAGTGCGTTCATAGACTTAATTTTGAAACGATTCTTTCTGCACGCTCTGGGTACAGAGAGGATTACAAGCATTCCTAAACACAAGTTCTTTCTGGATTTACATGAAAAGTAAAACCACAATTTATTGGTTAAGGATACTCCACGGAACAAGAAAAACGTGAAATTAAAAATATTTAACGCTGTAAGAAAATAATTATTTTAACAAGAAATTGTTGACATTAAATTTACACTATTATCATTAAATAAATCGTTCCAGTGCTGTGATTATTGGACGCAAAAACTAAGATTTAAACTGATTTGTTTAACGAGAGATATTATGAGAAGAAACTACGACTTCTAAATATTAAAAGTAAGTTATCCTTAAAAGTTCTGGTCCTGGTTCTGGCCATTGCACCATATTCTTGGTGGTGTTTCTCTTACGTACTGTGGTTGAACGAATTCTGCCACAAAGCTTTTGAATGATCTAAAAACCTGTCCTTTAATGTTTCCATCGTTATGAAATACGTTTTTGTATGTCTGTTTCGCGTGTTTACCTAAATTGTGTTTCACCAATATTGTTTTTTTTACATCAACACTTGTACTTATATGAAATCGAGTTCTTGTTATAAGCATATTTGATAAGCATATTTGACATATATTTCAAAAGTACTTTTACTTTAAATGTGCCTTTAAATAACACAAAAATAACATAGCTGTTTCGGACATATGTTCCAATTTTTTCTTGTTTGGATGCCCTGCATGGACTCCTATAATATTGGTAGCTCGTAATGAAACACCCTGTACATACAGGATCTTCAGAAAAGAATGTAATACATTTCTGTAGCTGGTAGTACTCATGATTGCAAGCAATAATATCATTTAAACATAGATCGAGAAATATGATGGTTAGCTCCTAGCCGTCTTTTTGAATAAAAGACTATTACCTCTAGAACTAGTAATATTATACACCACAGTGTGTATATGATATGTATATATGAGTAGGTGGCGTTCAAAAAGTGTTTAATCACAAACAGACATGAATTAAGCTGAAGGTGAATTCTTGTAATTTTAGTTGGATGCCACAGTATAAAACTTTTCAACTCAACAAAACAAATTTATTCCACCTAAAATATTATTGAAAGATTTCATTTTTTGTTCAAAAAGAGTTTATTTCAACAGAGTGGTCAATCAAAAAGGATGTATTCCTCTGCGACCAATCACAGAGCTGTATTGCTTTCTCTCATGATCCTTTGCCACAATTGATGACAGTACCTGTAATAACTTTCTGCTGTCTGCTATGTTGTTGAGGTTATCCTTTATGCAGTGTGTTGGTGCTGGATATTATCTTACAGTTTTCGTTAGTTTTATTATAATTTCTGTGAAATGAGTGATTTACAGGATGACTTAGTGTTAGTAGGAGTGGCCAACGATGGATCTCGCAAGAGAGCTGTTAATCTACGCCAAAGAAATATAAAAAAAGAAGAGATATGAACAGCCCAAGGGTTATAACACATTTTTACCTTGCCTCTTAGGGAAACTAGAGGTGGAGATAGGAAATCTCAGAAATCAGTTGAAAAAAAGAGCAAAGTGCGAGATTTTATTACATCTTTAAAGGGAAAGGAAAGTCACTACAACAGAAAAAATCCAAACGGATTTATTTGGACGCTAACTTAAATATTAGTAAGCTACACCGTATGTACAATGATATGCAACAAGATTTAGCCAATAAAGTATCTAAAACAATGTTCCGAAGAGTTTTTAATTCGTTCAACATAGGATTTAGATCCCCTGCGTCAGATGTTTGCAGTTTGTGCCAAAAACATAGCCACCAAATTAAGACAACGACTGATGCAAGAAAGAAGCAGGGCCTTATGACTCAAAAGCGTGTGCACAAACTTAGAGCAGCTGCGTTTTACAAACTCATGAAGCAGAAGGTAGACAATAGTGTGACGTTGTGTTTTGATCTGCAACAAATTCAACCTCTACCTAAATCTGCTATCCAAGAAGCCTACTATTCTCGTCAGATTAGTTTTTACTGTTTTTGTATTGTTCAGGTCGAGGGAACCAATCCTAATTTTTACGTATGGACGGAAGAGCAGGCGGGTAAAGGATCTGATTGAGCATCTTAGTTCTATGCAGCTTGACAATGACGTAAAAACGATCAGACTGTTCTGTGATGGCTGCGGGGCGCAAAACAAAAATAACTACGTTCTTCACAGCCTTACGCATTTCCTACTGAAGACAGAAATGAAAGTAGAAACAATTCAATTGGTATTTCCTGTGAGGGGCCACAGCTTTTTGCCCGCGGATAGAGTCTTCGGCCGTATTGAGAAGCTTTTATGAAAGCGGCCATCCATTTTAAACAAAGAAGAATACGTGGACATCTATAAAACTGTTGGGAATGTGAAAATACTGGGATCAGACTGGAACCTTTACGATACAAAGGAACTTTCAAGTAAAGATGGCTGTTTCACTCGAATGGAGGGAATTTCAGGTATAAAGAAAGTACTTATACAAAAGGAAGTTAACATTAAAGGAAAAACACTGTTACATTCTTAAAGGTTAAAGGTCATCAATGTTTCAACTTTGAATCAGAAGCTGAGTCTTGGAAAACATACAGAAAAAAGGGATGGAACATTGACCATGTAAACGTTCGAGTTGCGTAGACTCCCCTTAGAAAACAACATTTCTGCTGCCAAGAAGAAGGATATCATAAAATTACTGGAGATAATATTCGGAGAAGAATGGCAAACTGATGAGAAATTGGAGTGGTACAAATCCATGTTACTTTCCAACAATGAAGAGCATGAACATGTGCAAGATGATGATTCAGAGGATGTGTGTGATTGACTCGAAGAAGATTGTGGTTTACACATTTAAACTGAAAGACTCATGAACGGAAGTGAAAGAAAATAACACTTTTGAGTTATCCAATGTCATTCTTTTACGGTACGTGTTTTTCCCAATGTTTTGTATAATAAATATTAAACAAAATAATTACGTTGTCTGGTATTATTTTACCCAGAAAAACTGTCATATAAAATGCTCAGATCTCAAGGAGGGGTTTTTCTGAAAAAATACACATTAGTTATTTTGAAGTATAATAAAATAAAATTTCAAAATGGAAAAAAGTCTAACAGTAAAAACACTAAAAGTTGAGTTAGTTTGATCACAAAATCTTTATTGCCATGAAAAAAAAGGTTTAATCCATTTCCAGTTCAATCAAAAAAGTTTTAATCCTAGCAAGTAAAACAAAACTAACTTATTCCAACAATATTAAAGGTAAATCTTAATTATTACTCATGTTTTAGCACTTATGCATTTAAAATCTTAATTATTATGTCAAAAGAAAACTTAATAAAATTATTTAAATGAGTTTTTACTTCACAGATGATAGAAACAGGTATTTGCTTACACTGAAAATTGTTAGGCCTGTGATTAAACTCTTTTTGAACGCCACCTCCTCATATATATATATATATATATATATATATATATATATATATATATATATATATATTGTATGTCATATCTTATATACATATAAATGCGAATGTTTGTTTGTATGTTCCGTTATAACTCTGGAACCAATGCACGAAACATCGTGAAATTTTGTACAGTGATTCTACACGTTCCTGGAAGTAACATAGGGATACTTTTAGAGATTTTAATAGTTTATTTCATTAATTTTTTAATTATAAATCGTTTGTTGATGTTAGAGTGTTTTATATTGGATCCGACAGACTGCGCTACGACACATAATACAAAGCGAACTGATACTTAACAGCTGTTAATACTTTCAGCTGAAGTTCATCAAAGAGGCAGAAACATTTGTTTACATTTTAAATTTAGAAAATTTTTATTGTAAAGTGCTTGATCAGTAGTGTAATGCAGGTTTTATAGAAGACGTCAATTATTTTTAACAAGGATTTAAAAGATATTAAATATATTTTAAACTTTTTAACTAACTTCTTAATTTTACATAAAACATATATGCCCTATTTCTTTTTTCATACAGGTAGGTACTACGCGGGCGAAGCCGCGGTATAAAGCTAGTACAGTATAATACACAGCCGCATTTGTAACTCACTGATAGGGTATAAAAAATCTTAACCCACTTCTAGAAGTGCTGGAAACACGCAATTTCACGTACGTAGCTTTTACCTTAAACCACCGGGAATAGTCCGGAAACCGGATTCTTTTACTTTTAAACCCCTCAAAAATATACGAAAACTATCGCATTTTTCACTCTCTCAGGCATTTATTTGAAGCCCGATAGCGGGCGAACCGTTAGAGCTAGCTCGGACCTGAGAAAAAATTGTTAGTCGGGAATGAAGTGATCTACAAAATCTCTATCTCTATTGGTTTGGCCGCAAAAACGCAATTATGTGGAAAACTTTCGCAATTTTCACTTAAACATTTACCTTCTGGGCTTGGTAGCGGCCAAACCGTTGGTCGCAGCTCAAAACAAATTTTTAATGGGATTTAGAAAACAGCGTGATCTACAAAAAAGGCTTAGTAACATTTTGCCATATCCTCAATGGTTTGGTCAGAAAACGCGTTTAAATGCATTACCTTTTTAAGTTTTACATGAAAATTGTCCTGAGCTACATTGCAACGAGCAATTTAAGTTTAGCACAAAATAAAAGTTATTTCAATACAAAACAATGCGATCTACAAAAAAGGTTCAGTGACTTTTTACTCTAACTTCATTGGTTTAGCCGTAAAACGTGAACATATTGAAAATTTCACTTAAAACTTACCTTCCGGGCTCGATAGTGGCCGAACCGTTGGCCCTAGCTGAAATTTCAAATTTTTTATAACTACCTATTCATAGGATCTACAAAAAAGGTCCAGCAACTTTCTGTCGTTTATCTTTCCGTAAGCCTGATAAATGCTCTAAATGGCTAATTCTTTGTCGTCAATTTTAGGTGTTTTTTAATTTTTGCAACTATAATTAGTGCAAATCATGCTGGTTCCAGATTGACCTTGTATTACTACGTTAACGAGTGACTAAACAACCCCTCCGCATTGGGAGTTGGCTGAGCGTTAGTGAAGCTTTAATAGTAGATAGGGACGGAGTGTTTTTTTTTTTTTTAATTTCATGAAATAGTGGTTCAATATCAAAACTCTGGCGTGAAATGACAATCTCCTGAGTTAAATAAACCCCCTGATTCTTTTGATAAAAACTACTGTGCACATATTCTCGTAGTGCAGACATAAAACCCTTGTTGTACTGACTTAATCATATTATACAAAGTCTAGCCTACTTACTGATGTACCAGAAAATTTAAATTCGGCATAATTCTAGATTAGTCCGTGTATCCATTAGAAAACTCCTAAAAACAATCGATTTCTGCATTGTAGTTATTCTTGAACATCAGCAGAGCTGGCCAATGCAGTCTTCTCTTCCAAGCTCTGTACTGCCTAAACCAAAGGTCATAGCTAAAATCTGACAGCAGAATCCTACTTCAATTTTAAATTTTATACAAGACAATTCCAGTCAATTTTTTTCATCTCTAACGGTTAAACCAAAAAAACGCCCTCGAAGTCAAAACTTTGATTAACACTGGAAAATTCAATATAATAGGTCTAATATAAACTCCCAGACCCCTAATCTAATTCTATGATTTAACCAGTCATCGAATTCTGCTTGTCTCCGAATTTGGCCAACACACATTTGGCAAATTAGCTGAGCGTTAGCGAAGGTGACTAGTAATTAGGGTCAGAGTGATGTTTTTATGCTCACAAACACAACACCTTCCGAAAGGGGCCCACGTGTGTCTTAACCCCCGGTAACATTAGCCCCCCTGAAATTTCCTTGTATGACCAGATAACCTCCTGAGTAAATTAAACCCCCTGATGTCTTAAGTAACATTAACCCCCCCCTGGAATTTCCTGGCATGACTAGATAAAATCCTGAGCAAATTAAACCACCTAAACAACGTTAAAATACTGACTTAGAGTCGGTTTGTTATTATATTTACACTAAACAATTCACAATAGCTGACCAGTGCAGACTTTTCTTCTAAGCTCTGTACCGGCTAAACCAAAAGTCCTACTTCAAATCTGAGGACAAAATCGAAAAATAAATTAAATTTCCAACAAGAAAGATCCAGTCACTTTTTCTTGACCTCTAACGGTTTAGCCACAAATTGCACTTAAAGTCAAAACTTTGGTTAAATTCCGAAAAAAATCAAAAACTTCTAATTCTAATTCTCTTATTTAACCTGTCACACTACTATTACTTTTAAAATGACTGTACAAATAAAACTGTTTTTAAACAATTAGCTCTATATTTAGGTAAAAACCGTCTTTAGGCGCATAAATTGTTTACAATATAAAAGAAACATAATAGAAACAAAAGTAATTAACAGTGAATAGATAATAATAAATATAGATGACAAGAACTAAATAAATAATTCTTCCATATATTGATTCCAAAGTTAGACGTTTTTGGGTAAGTTAGCTGATGTTGAGTCCATGTGGAATTTTACTCTTTAAAACCAATTGGTGTGCTTGTTCTAATGTTCTGAGGTAAATTGGGTTTGAATTTTGTTGCACTTGCCGAATAAGTTTGACAGAATAGGTGTTTTGAAAGTGTCATTGTTATTTAGACCATGATTAACAGTTTTCTTTTAATCTTGGTGCTTTTACACATATACAGCAATACAAAAAATACTTCATACATTCCTTTGACATTTCAAGGAATGATCTCAATAAGAATAAAAATATGTATACAAGCAAAGAATGAAAGTAAACATATATTGAATTTTAATTATCAGCTGATATGTTATAATCTAAATTTATATTGTAATTCAGCTGACACTAAAAACTCATTATATATGTACTTGTATTATTTCCTTGTATACGTAATGTCTTTATCCTTTTTGAGAACGACATTCGTCGATATATTAAAAGATTGTTTGAAGTCTTTTTCTTTTATTATTGTATGAAGCCTCTGCGCATTTATTTTCTGCATACAGTACATCAAGCCCTTTGGTAAGTTAGACTTCAATCACAAGATCTTTACTGTCTAAAACAAACGGATAACCTAGACGAAAATTCACATTCAGCGAAGAAACAGTTTCAATATCACTCCCTAAAAATTGTTCTACTAAACTGCAAAATTATATTTTTAACCTTGTTTACAACTCGAATTGGTTCCCAACGGCTAACAGCCAAAATATCTAATATTTAGTTTTCCACCACAACTTTGAAACCAGGTTTTTCGTATAGTTCGTACTTCAGTCATCAAATTTAATGTTGTAAACGTAACTTATATCAATTGTAACTAAGTTTTAACATCGCATTTCACGATAAACTTGGAGGAGTCAGATAATGCGCTGGATCTACTTATATTAATTTAAACAAATCCATATATTTATATATTTATGAACAAATCCATAACGAAATATACAAACTTTCTAATACAATCTTAAAAATCTCATTCGCAATATTAGGTTGTTTTGTAGTATTTCATTTAACATTTTATCTTTTTGTATAACATTCGTGATGTGTTTAAAATGTTTGTTCTTCAAATTTTTCACTAATTTCTCAATAAATAAATTTATAAATCTAAATTTTCATTACAAATGAAAATTTAATAAATTTCATAGGTTTATCACGTTCGAACTATAGGTATCCATAACTATAACTTACGGAATAATTTATGTATTTCTCATCTGTTTTTGCAGTTAAATCAACCTGTCTATATTGCTTGGTCATTTATTTGATGTACAAATTAGTATCGTATTTACATGTTACAACAGTAAAACTGTATCTAACACGTCAAAACAGAAATTGGAATATTTTGAGGTTATTTAGATTTAAATTACGAGATATGTAAGCTCCATCTCTAAATTTTCCAGTTAAATGGCTATGATCTCTAAATTATAATCTGTTTTCATTATCGAATCATTCAGTATCGTCAATGTTAAAAATGTTTAATTTTTATATATAATTTTTCCTTTTCACCAGTAAATGTTATAGTCTTTTTGTTTTTATAAATATATTTTTTCGCTATGTATTTTTACAATTTATTAAGCTTTTGGAATAATTTTTCTGGAGTATTAGCCAAATCCTCTTCAGATTTTTCTGAAAACATAATATGATTTTACATTCTTTGTTACATTTGAAACTATATAGAGCAATACCATCTGAATCTTAGTTATATTAGATTTTTGAGGGTTGGTTTTATAAGTCAAAATTATTTCTTAAATGCTTTAAAATCCATGAAAATTAACATGCAGACCAGGAAATTTCTTTTGATAGTTGGTAAACTTTGTGGCCTGACCTGGATGGATAACGCATTATTGGCCTACAAACATCGTGTTGTGTACAAATATGTAAATATTCTTCTAAATCTCCAGACATAAATATGACTTAAACCTTTGACATAAGTATGTTTTATGTTAATTTTCAGATAATTGAGGGTAAACAAATTTATTTAAATCTCCCATCAAAACAAAATGAGATTTTTCTTCTTTCTTATGGAGATAAAAAAGTCAGTTCTGTTACAAAATATTGGCTGAATATTGTTAGTTGTTTAATTTTGTACAAGTAAACATAACTTTATAAAGTATATGGATGTGTTTGGGACTAAAAATGTAACTACTCAAAGCCCTGCAAACTTGTACTTAGCAATTTGCAGAGCGCTGTTGCTTCACACTGCATACTAAGCAGGTGTACACGTGTCTATTGTTTTGTATAGCATGGTATTCATAGCTTAGTTTAGATTATTTGCCATTGGAACGTCTGATTTCATGCTGGAATGTCTCTGTGTTGCTGAATCTACTTCTACATATGTGTTTTTTGTAAGAGTAGACCACTACTTTTGAAAGAGTATTCTCACCGGTAAACTGAAAGAACTGCATTATTAGATATAAAATACTTTATTTCACCTATTTATAAAACTAAATGTCATTATAACTATCGATTCATCTTTTCTGCCTCCAAAATATTGCGATGCGGGTAGGAAGTGGCAACTCTGCCCCTAACTACATTTGTTAGATACATTGTAAATGCATAGCTATAGTGTTACCGGTACAACAAAAACACAGCAATGAAAATAAGCAAAACATTGTTACCGCCAATTATAATAAAATAAACATAAAATTAATTACCTTACTGGAGCTTAATATAATCCAAATTATGAAATAATACGGTGAATCTATTGTCAAACTTCAGTTGAGAGTATTTGCAAATTAGTTTTTCAATCATTAAAGATAAAAAATAGTTATTCCAAAAGGCGCCGAGTAGGTTTTAAAAATATAAATTTAAAAAAATACATAATAGATAAATACATTTTTGTATATATATATAATATATATATATATATATATATACCATATTATATTATATATAATAATATATATATATGGTATATATATATATATATATATATATATACACTGAGAGATCCGGGTTCGACTCCCGGTGGAGCAATTATTTTTTGCGAATCAATGTTTATTGAAATTAAATAAGGCTATTGCCATTTATACAATTTAAACTATAATAACTATATAACTTAAATACTATAATTATATTGAATACTATAAGTATAATTTACATATATATATATATATATATATATATATATATATATATATATATATATATACATACTTATTAAATATTTTACACTGGAAAATGTTATACCCTGTTTTTTTTTATTTATTTTTTTAGTTTAGTACCTGGAGTAAATAAAAATATATACAAGTAATAAGCAACCAATTGTCTTCTTGGAGTGCCGAATTCCCTTAGCATATAATCAATCAATTTACTACATCATAAATGTCTGAATTATTTAAAATTACGTGTAAAAATAAACACCCTTTGACGCGCAAAGATTTCTATGGGAGTTAGTCACTCGAGCTATGACGTCTAACAAAGTCACTAAAGTATTATATCTGATAATATCCCTAGTTAAGTTTAATACATATCATAGGGGACTATCATATTATTAATTCACAAGGCTCTGACTAAGTAGGCTATGGATTTTGATTATTTTTTTTCATTTGTTCAAATCCGCTGGTAACCGTTTGTTAAAATGTATACAAAGTGTTTATATGTTTATATACTTTCTGGTACACAAACAAACTTTAGATTGTTGAGAAGACAAAAGTAGTAAATAATTTATGTATTAAGTGTAAATAATAGTTATTAAGAATTTTTTTAATAGTTTTTACAAAGCATGAAAATTGCCCATCTTCTTCTAATAGCCAGAGCTAGGTTTAACGTCATTATAAAACAATATAAGCGGTTTCTTACCATCAGTTCATATTTTAGTGTCTTTTTGTATTTGTTTCTCAAATAGATTACTTGCAAAATGTTTGACTTTTTCAAAAACTTTACTTTTTCCCAAATTATCGGTGGAGTTGTGGTTACTGGCGTATTGATTGGAGGTGGCATAGATATGTACAAAACGTATGAAATAAATACTATTTGTAAGAACTCATTAGTATATTTGGGTGCTTTTGACGCACGAATTTAAATTTGTCAGTTCTATCGAAAATTAAAATATTTTTAGTTTGTAGTGTTGATAAAACAATCATAACTTTTTGCGATACATGACAAATATTAACATTTTGTTGTATGATTGTCAGATATACCTGTAGTCGAGATGGACCTGGGCCAGACCAAACTACTGAGCCAGCCACTCAATTTTATGGATGAATAACAATTGTAATTAATTTTGTGAAGAATCAAAAATAAATTCAAGTGTACATCTCTTGACTGACAAACAAAATCAAATGTTAAGTGTAACCCTTAAATTTTGATACATCGACAGTTGCAATTGCAGGAAGTCTGGAGCGCCTTAACCAATAAATACAGGTATGATCTAATCGTTTATCCCATTCAAAGTTAGGAAAATCTCACACTTTCACATTTATTCTTTCTAGATTAATTAAATTCAATCCCTGCCTAAATACAGTGAATTTCCTATTTGTGGCAACTTTCCTGGACCTTTAGGATATGATTTAAATAAGATACAGCTAATTGTTGGGTTTGTTATTTATTTTATCTTTATCTAAACATTTTTCATTAAAAATAAATATCTTTTGAACTGATAACTTAAATTCACATATAATTGTGACTATAATATTTATTTTCTTTATTTTCAGAAACACCTACTGGACTGACGTTTATTACCCTAAAAATCTCGATAGAAACCTGAAATAACAAAAAACACCCGATTGTGACAAAGAACCTATGGATGTGACATTTAAATCACGATAAAGACTGTTTACCCCCCATTATGAATTAATAATAAATGAGACATATAAAAGATAAACTTTGTATTTACTGACATTCATATTTTAATTTTACCAAGGCGTAACTTACGATAATGTTCAAAATTACTTTTCCGTCTCCGTGGTATGGTTCCTCATTGAGAATTGTGTTGTTCTACTCTACAGGAAAGAAAACATTTCCCTGAAGAATATATTAGTAATTACTACACAACTCTACTATATCTCATAACATGTACCATACCAGAAATTTAATTTTTGTTTTTGAATGTATTGAAATAGTTAATGAAATATGTCGATCTCATGAAAATATTCAATGGGTAAGTGCACTATGTATGAGACATGTTAAAGCATTCAAATAAGATTCTATTGTAGCCCTTTACTTTATTTGAATTTGAGCATTACTATGTTAAAGTATATCATACAAGATTTTTAAATATTTCGTTATGAAGCTAACGTATATAATAGGATTAACTACATGTAATAAAACTTTTTAAACTTTAAAATTGGGAACACAGTTAATGACTGAAAGGCCATTGAGCGTGCAAGAGCGCGTGTTAAAAATCATAACTTTATTTGATAAATGATAAATAACATTTTGCTATATGATTATCAGATATAGTGGAGATGGTCCCGGGCCAGACACAACTTTTGTGATAGCCACTGATTCTGCCTACATTTTATTCATAAATACCAGTTGGGATGCTGAAGGCTCAAAATCAAATTCAAATGTACATCTCTTGACCTAAAAACAAAATAAAATTTTGAGTATAAGGCCCAATTTAGATGCAGCAGCAACTGTGGCCATGGCAGGCAGTCTGCATCAAATATATAAAATAATTTTTCCAGCTTTTCTCTAGATCAGCGCTTGTCAGCACAATTATTGTTTATAAGATAAACACCTTTACTTTGTAATTTTATATTACAAATTCTGAGAAATTCCGTCATACAACACAAGAGAACGCAAACCTATATTTTGAGTGTGCTGATGTGCCAGAGAGTATGTAAGAGAGATGGTTGTTGACGAAAAGGTCAATCTTTTCAGACCTTTGCTGAGGCTTTCTCTGAAAGAGCGATTCATTACGATACAGTAAAAGCCACAAACGGGTTGTCCTTGTTTAGTTTGTTTACTATGTGAGCATGCTAAATTCTTTCGACGGGATCCATTTATCTTTCTGCAAAGTATCGAATGCTTAGATTATTTCACCTCCTTTTCATTAATTTATCAAATTTATTAGATAAAATACCCTTGCTAATTACAATTCAGATTTGTTTAATGCGATAGCAGATGAAATACTGCCCACATTGAAATCACTTCAAATACAATTAACATGTTGTCGTGCTCAGGGCAATGACAATGGGTCCAACATGCGGGGTCACAATAGTGGTGTTCAGTTAAGGGTAGGTACTTGAAAAAAAAAAACAAGTCTCCTATTTCTTTCTCCCTGTGGAGCAAATTCTCTGAAAAGAGTGTTTTAATACCGTGAAACTGAATTCTGATGTTATGGCATATTTTTGGAAACTTTGAAAGTTTTTACTCTTCATTCTCTAGCAGCCCTAGCCGTTGGGAATTGTTGAAACAAGTACCGTTGCTTTACAAAGCCTTTCTGTAAACTCGTTGGAGTGAAAGCTGTGCGCCAAATTGTGAAGCACTATCCTTCAATCCTCAAAATGTTACACGAACTCCTTGAAGATAAGGTACCCGCTTTAACTCCATCAGCAAGAAATACTGTTTTAGCACTCTAAAAGTAAGATCTTTCAAAGGCCTCTTGATGTCATCATTTTGGCTCAAGATTTTGGCTTCCATTGATTAAAATAACGTAATAATACAAAAGGAATGTATCTTCATCAACGTCGAGACACAACTAATTAAAGATGAGATTCAGGCCCTACGAGATTCATGTGTACCACCTTCAATGAAGCAAAAGTAGTCGAAGACATATTAGGCATTCCACCTAAGTTTGTTGTTAAAATGGAACCCGATGAAATGACGCCTGAACCTGAACAACTCCAGCTAGAGGTATTCAATGCATTCAAATCTTCTGTTCTTTTTTTCTGTTTTCGATTTCATTATGGCTGATTTTACAGGTTGACTGCCAGTCCCTTTTTGGGTGTCTTTGCCGTGAGGCCACAATTTTGGTACTAGTGTAATTTGTATAAACTGGGTTTTTCATACATTATTAACTGCAAGAAAGTAAATTTAGTGATAATTAAAAAAATAAGAATTTTTTAAGTGAGTACCATATTTGGTACTCATGGCCTGTGGGTGAACAAAATATTTTGTATCTCCTGTGTTGTAATAGAAGCAAAAATATCGAAAAAATTAGAATATCCAATAATTATTATTTACAATAAAAGTGTTGGGCTAAATAAATACGTACTCAAAATTCATTTAAGACAATCTAATATCAATAATTTATTATACAACGTTGAACCATACATCAATATAGGTGTAGATAAGTATACAAACTCATTAAACACAATTACAGTTGTCTGTTGTTAGCCTAGAAATGATCCATTTTTAAGTTGCACTAGTGCATTGTCAACAAGTACACATAACCAACAAATCCCTCCAACTTAAAAATAACCAAAGCAAAGTGCTGGCAACTGTCAAATAACTGAAACATAAAATTACTTGCTAAAGTCATAAAAAGCACGTGTGTTTTTTTTAAGAAAAACCATTCTAAAAAAACACTTAATCTGTTTATTGCTTAAAAAACAAAGAAATATAAGTAAGATTTTTCAGTGTGGTGAGTACCAAATATGGTACTCACGGCCCCAGGGTGTAAACTCCTGAGTACCATATATAGTACTCATGGCAATCAACCTGTTAAAACCAGATCTGTAAGTTGTGACCGAATATGTAAACTGTTTTCACCAGTTATATCATTTATGGACTTGGAAAATGAGGTATTTAAAGTAAAAACAAGCGATCTTGTATCTAAATATCCTTCAGAATTTATAGGTTCAGACAGCTCAGCGGAGGAGATTTTTTATATGAAGACCGTTCACAGTACAGTATTCCAATCGTAGGAAGACCCAATGAAGCTTCTCAACTCCATCAAAACCTTCAAACGATTTTTTTAAATCATTGTACTGCAATAAGATTTTTTGTAAAATTCCAGAAAAAATATCTACGACTGATAGATCTTTTATTAGATTAGCCAACTCCTAAAAAACTTGGAAGAGAAGTACAACAGGCCAAAGTCGACTAAATCATTTAGCACTTCTGTCGATTGAGAATGGGCTGGCAAAGACGATTGACTTTTCTGATGTGATTGACCTTTTTAGTCAGAAGAAAGCGAGACCCATTATTCAATAGAGTTATTGTAATGTAACCCGTGTAATGGCAGGTGAACAGCAGTGACCGAGTGACTTATTGTAACTGAACTAAATATTTGTCTAAGTGTACTAGTGAGTTATATAAACAACTAGCTGTTTCCCGCGGCTTTGCACGCTTTTCGTAATCTTTGCCCGTGTATGTGAACTTCTGGTTTAATTGAATTATATTTACAACGCCGATGTAGACTTTGCCTTGTTGCCACGATCAAGAAAATCTGTTTATGTTTATAGCCATTGTGCACGTGCATGTACTTTATTATAAAGTGGTCTAACACTCAAACTTTAAGTTCAATCAGAAATGTATCTTAAAGACAAATACACATAATAACTTAGCGCCTTCAAATAGTGTTTGGCTATGTAACTGTCTCGTAATTGCAGTTTATAGTGTGCAGGCGCTTTGAAACCTTTTATCTTTTGCAGCGCCGCTTGGTGGTGAGTTACATCAATGAGCATAGCTTATAAACCTTCTCCGTGGAAAAATACGTATACATACAAATTTTCATACTGGTCTGTCTAATATTTTGCGATTCCATAAAGGACAAACACACAAACATTCATTTATATATATATATATAATGATGATTTACATTTGAATAAAAATGATGTGTTATAATTAAACTTATTATTGGACGTAAAATATTTAGAATTATAATCTATATTTTCAATTTGAATTATATCATAATAATTTTATTAGTAAAAAATGACCATGCAATTATATTTTAGCACATAACCGCGGAACTGGGGGGGGGGGGCCCTGTAATCATATGTTTGGCCTTGTCCGATTTTCCAAACAATTAAATCAACTTGTTGCCATGAAAACAGTATTTTTATATTTAAAACTATTTGATACATTTTTAATATCATGGAATGGCTTTCCGAGGGTCATTTGCTGAAGAAAATATGCCGCTTTACGTTACTCCAAGCTGCAAGCTGTGGCGCTGACTACAGGACATCGGACCTGCGTGACAGCTGTGTTGGTGTGGCGGGAACATTCTTCAACATGATAAGTCAAAATTATATATACGTGAATTTGATTCATTATGTGTACTATATAGTACGTAGTATATGCTATTTGTATATTACTGTAACAAGTATTTAGTTTGAGTGTGCAACTTGTAGAAAAAGTAGGACTTAAATTCTGTTGGTTGTTTTGTATTGACCTTTGTTGACCTAATCTTAATATATGCTACTTACTGAATGTCTAGATGTGATATGTATAATTATCTCCAAAACGTTCACTTTTACTAGTGCTTGGTTGTTTTATGTAGAACTATTTTGACCTGTAATATTTGGTTCATTTTAAATAATTAGTGTTGTTTTATTAAGTGTTGTTTTATAGATATTGCGCATAGTGTTGACACATAACTGGTTTGTTGTGATTCCTGACATATGCGTGTGATAATGCTCTGGAATGATTTGTATATTTTAACGTATAGTTATGCATCAGGCCAGTAAATTAATCCACCTAAAGAAGAGAACAGATTGCAGATCTCGAAACGTTGTATTACTGACTTATTTTATCAAAGACTAGTGGCAAATGTGTGAAAAATCATTGCAATTTAACAATATATCCATTGTCAAAACTGAACTAAACAAGGAATGTAAAATAGCTCTAGACCATTCACTGATGTGTTATTACTAGTAACGTTTATTGCACTGAAGTATGCAATTGACAAAACTGCAGAAAATGCGTTCTCAAGTTGTGTTCATTTATACAGTGCACCTTACACGTCCAACCTAACATCTCTGGATTGCCCGACCTCCATTGTCTAGGTACATGTAATGCAATGATTTGTAACACTATAACCTACTAACTCTGATGCACTGACTGTTTAGCTTACTGCCTCTAGTTCCCGACTTTGTTTTCTCTAGCCGCGTTTACTGTATGATTTGTAATCTACGGACAGTCGTAAATCAACAATTCCTATTTTCGTCTATAAAGGTATAAGTATTTTGAGAGGCTAGCTTGGAGAGCTACCAAACTAATTTTAATGGATTTCTTTGTCCAGAAAAGCGTTGCCGGTATCAAACTTTTAGTTTAATATACTTATTATTTAATATATTATTATTTTAGCTTATATACTTTTAGTTTTTACTCCATATCTGGTAATTGGTATGATTTCATAGCAATTTTGATATTTTTGTTCAGATAATCGGAATTACTAGGATTTGCAAGGATAAGTGCCGTGAAAGCGAGGTGGATATGCGTATATCAGACACACATGACAATGCCACAATATGACAATATTAGTTTTAATAACATCTAAATGAACATCTTGACGTGGTGTGAATAGGAATTCGTAGATTTTAGTTACGACAACGCTATTTATTAGTGGGTGCTTTGAAATCACCGATGCAACTGACAAAATCTTACACCGCCAGTGAAATTCGCTGGTGTCTAGACTCGTCCCCACTCCAACATCTCAATAGCACCCGTTGAGGTTGGCCTAAGGCAATTACGAGTCTCATTCTTTCGTTCAACTACCGTCTGCAGTAGAAGTTCGTTTTCCCATAGGGACATGCGAACTTTCAAACTTACCCGTCTTAAAGAGGTACGCTCGAAAGTTGCTATGACCGTTAAGGAACTGGATGAGGTGGAAATTTACCCCCCAATGTTTTCCCTCTTCCAATGTTCCCAGATATTTAATCGGTCTGGCCGTCCAACTTCCTCTGCTATCTCTGACAGCCATCGTTCCTACCAGTTCCGTCGCGTGTTCTCGAGCTTCGGTGCGAGTTACCAGATTTCATTTGTAGGTCGATTGGCAAAGCTCCTGCCACCACGAGAACGGCCGGTTCGGAGACAGTTCTGTAAGCACTCTTGGTAAGGAGTGTCCCTTTTTACTGTACTGCTGCCACACTTTGCTTGTAGCACACTTGACGTAGAGCGTCCGACCATATCACGAAGCCGTACAGGAACACGGATTGCATGACCGACACGAGAAACAGGTCCGCCGTCATTCTGTGTCAGTTGGCTCACAGAGGCGGTAGAAACCACCGCCTTATTTGCCGCCACAAATATATGGTGTCAGACCGTGAGTTTGGTATCAAACCAAGATACCTCAATCCTCCGTCTGTTAGAAGTACGATCTGTCTTCTCCTTCAACCTTGAGGTCGTCGGAGTTGTCCAGATCGCAACTCCTGATTCCTTGGCACGATATATTAGTGATCAGATGCAGTAAAGTCCTCCAACACTCTTTACACCGTGATTCTTCGTTAGAGGTTTCCCGCTGCAAAAGTAATATCCGGGATAGGATAACGACACGGTGCACTGTAATCAAATTAATTCACGAAAATTACCAAAAGAAGGGCGAAAATTATGAGCTGGCGGTTATATACTTCCCCTTCCCACCAACTCTGATGGACATCCGCGGTGTTCTCATTGGCCCAGCCGAATCCAACAAGAACAATAGCCTTGTCAGATCTAACGTAACTGCAGAACAAGACAAGTTCTGATAAATTCAAGGCAGTGAACCGCCTTCCTAATAATTTAAAATTACCAGCAGTAACTTGCCAAAGGATTACAAATTCGTTTTTTATCCGTTTAAAATTAAATCCCAATATTTCTTTCCCAAAATGTTCAATTAATTTAAGTTTTAAATAAAAAAAAAACAATGTAGCTTTAAAAACGCTACAGATAGTAAATGTCACTTGCATTTCCATTTCGACTGCCTTTGTGTTCACATCGTCGGCGACAATTAAGTTTCCCCTGAGGGGATAAATACGTCCTCCAGCTTGTCCTGAAAATCGACAATATTTTCATTAAGTGTGAAATAGCATCTGATGAGGGCGACCTCATCCAATCGAAACCCCGGCAGGAACCGGGGCTTTTAACGAACACGTTCAAACGGTGCCTAGGATATCGCGGAACCAGTACTGCTCGCTTATTGACAGTGACAACGTTAGTTTTGGTTTCTTGGACGAGTTGCGAGAGGGGATCGTTTGCAACTCTACTTTGGTGGTTATTTCGCTGGAGAATTTCAATCCCCTAAGTTTGTATTGGCCTTTTCCAGAGCCTTTCGGATGACCGAGCAGGCCCTCGTACTAGTAGTCTTCCAGTTTTTTGGATACTTTCAGTCCTAGACAGTGACAACAACGGGCTTCCACCATACAGTGGTTCTACCTGTGAGATGCCTCTCCACACTTTATACAAAGCCTTGACCCCTTATATAGAGCCCTCTGCAGTCCACTGGAAGTAGCCGAAACGGATGAACCGGAAGCACTTCGTCACCTCCAACCTACAGATCCTAAATTGTTCCTGTATTGCTGGATTCGCGCTCCATTAGATGCTATATCCAGTCGAGGACGCGGATTTCTAAGGCAGCCATCGGCTTTAGACTTCGAACGGTTCCGCTTGCCCCGATCGTATCCTTCAGTGCAGCACTGAATCACGATTTGTGTGAAGTTCCAACAAGACACCTGCTGTTCTTGTCTGCCTGATGGCTCGAACCTCAGTGCTAGAGTCATCAGGTTTAATCTGAATCTCCTTTAGCAGGTCCGCATAGCTCCTACTAGCGGCTTATCTTATAAGAACCGTCTTCGAACAAGCCTAATTTGGGGATTTTTATCTTGACGTTGTCATCTTGGGCGGCATAGTAACAAGGTGCCTTCCATAAGTTCACTTTGGCCGCCCGCTTCTCCTTTCCCGCTCTCTTCCGGTCTGCCGAAGTAAACAGTCGCGTGTATAGGCGTGTTTACTGTAATTAGTTTTAACCCTGGTGCCTACTGACTCCTAGTCCCACGATTGTTTAACATATTTTCATTAGCGACATTAAAATTTAATGTCATGATTTGTAACTGATTACTTGCTTACTCAAATACCCTGACTTTCTAGTCTGTTTTCTATAGACGCGCTTACTATTATAACAATAATTAATTCTGATATATACGCTGTAAATAAAATGTCTAGATATGAAACTTATAATTATCTCCAAAACATACACTCTTACTGTGGTTTGTTGTTTTGTGTCATCCTTTTTTTACCTGTATTCGTTTTTTTCATTTTTAATAATTATTTTTTATTTTATTAAGTGCTGTTTTAGAGTTAATGTGAATGGATTTGACATAAAAGTAAACATAAAAACCGGTATAAGCCATTGCCTTCCAGAACGTTAGCTACAAATAAACCTTCTGGGTTAGTCGAAAGAAGTAGGTTTTGCGACAATTGAAATATCATTAATTTATTCTCACGGGATTTTGACATATAATCAATATCTCGAAAACCACTCAAGATACTAAAAATATTTTTTTAGTTTAAAAGTTGTTATGACCATTCCAGAACAATTCTATTTATCCCCTTGCTTCATAAATAACGGAGTTTTGAGTTTTTTTAAGGTTTTAACCATCGCCATATTGAAAGGAAATGGCGTACCAAGGTGACCAACGAACTTAGTCGATAAATTTATAAAATCAAAGTTTACCAATATTAAACACGTTTAGACTTTTTGGGACAGTTATCCATTACACAAGTAGCGCAAATACATAGCTTATACTCGCGGACCCATACACAATTTCATGTTGAAAAACAGGGACACCGTGCTCATATTCTTGTTAAGTGAGAATCTTAACACTCCTGAGATAAGTGATAATCACGAAAAAGATATTCAAATCTCTTGAAAAATCTAGATTAAAGATCAAAGAACGGTATATTTGGATCGTTAAACAGAGTTCATAAGTACACGTGAAATAACTCCATTCCATGATATTTTATAAATAACACTTTCATTGGCTATTTTAGACTTGTGTGGAGGAATCCTTACAAATCCAAAAATCCTTTAGTCCTTAAATCCTTATTAGAATCCTTACTAAGTCCAAATCCTTAGTTTTGCAGTTAACCCACTTATTATTAAATAAATGAGAATATGTAATTTAGAAACAGAAGTAGGGACATTGTATGTATATATTCTTATATTTTTTTTCGTTAAGAGTTTTTTTTATATATATTCTCAGAATTTATCTTGTAACTATAAACCATGTAATAAATTACATTGTGGTATTTGTAACATTATGAATAAGACCAGTTAGTTCAAAAGTAGCGTCACTCTAAAAACTTATCCAATACCTGGTAAATTGGACTGTACTCCACCAATGCAATTTACCAACTAACCTGTAGGTTTTGTCCCAGGAACTACATTGGCAAAACCTTACATTCTTTGCAGGTAAGAATAACCGGTCACGTCTTTTCAATAAATCACAAAGAAGAAAAATCGCTTTTGTTAAAGTAAATAGCATGTAAGATTTTTCCTTTGTTTCCTTTTTTTCATCTCTGCTAAACAGTCCCTATAAAATTATGTATATACCTATTGGGCTATACTTACGTTAATTTTTTTGCCGAACTCCTTGTAGACCATCCTACACGGATGTGAAGAGTCACTTACTACCTTAAAAACTATTTCTAAAGTTCAGTATTCATTTACTAAGTTTGGCTGTCACAACTTGATCTAAGACAAGAATGAACCGTGTAGAACAAGACCTACATTTCATAATCTTTTGTAGGTCGTATTTGTGGCATTGTACTTTACTAATAAACACAATTAATTAGACATATAATTCGAATTATGCTCTAATGACAACGAATGGTAGTTATTTCAAAAATTGGATTTATAGTTGCAGTAATGATGTACCAACTTTTATTGCTTTACTTGTAATTGTTTGGGTATTATAAAGCCTATGTGGGACTTTATTATCAGGCTATATGTACTTTTGGGCCTTGTAATCTACTTCTGGTCTTAAAGTATTCCCGTTTACATAGTTGATTTAGCGTCGATGGCCCGATCAAGAAAATGTATACATTCTCGTACATAGGCCTGAGAGTCCGCGTCTGTCAAAAAATAATAGTCTTTTAATCTGTAGTAAAAAGTCAATTGCTGTCCTTAATCACACTACAGACCACTGCAGCACTGCATACTTAAAATTTGCTAACGTTTACAGTTAAAAGTAGAGTTTTACTAAGAATTCCAATCTTGTTACCTGGTTAAACTCTGTGTTCAATGTTGAATACGGAAAAGGTAATAAGAAGTATTGTTACTTAATGATTATCCTATGATTTTATGACCATAAATGTAAAGACATTTTAAATATTAGTTAAATTAAACATGTCACATTGTGCTGTCATACTATAATGATCACATAGAGCAGGTAATAGCTTATTTTCTTTCCTTCTTGGAGCTCAGTATTTATACCATGAGCTACTAGTATTTTGTGTACAAAATTTATCATTTTTACTTGAAGTTTTTATTACATACATAATTTGTTAAGGAAAATTTTATTTGCGGGCCATATAAGATATACTTATATAAATATTTATATAAGATATATTTTTTGTAATTTCAAGATGTACATATCAAGTACTTTCCAGAGATGACAATTATCCATTTGAAGTCAGGTTGGTAAATTTAGTGGAGTTTCCTTAATTCTTCATACGTCTTTTTCGTTCCTTAATATAGTCCATACATTGATTGAATATATGATCGATCGATTCCTCAACACCACCGTTTTCATTTAGGACTATTTAATATTTAAACAGACACTTTCGATTAACATCATGTGTTTACACCAATGCATTTTTAAGGGAATTTTCATATACTTTAGAGGTTAGTAGGGCGGAGTTCTGAGATCGGAGAGAAGAATCGTTTGTACCAAAATTTCATGTCTCTTTCTTCCAACGTTTTCATTGGGGGGTAATGAATTAGTCAAGCAGGACATATCTCAGTATATAAGATTATATAGTCAGTATATATAGCAGTGAGAGGTCACAAATATGGAACTTTTTGAAATAAAGTTGGTAGTAGGCTCTGGAGATCAAGTTCAGTGAAGTTATGCAAAACATTTCAGTAGTGCTATAATGATGCCAATTGCAAAAAAGCTGACTTTGTATACAAAATTTACCTAACATTTCTATTATACATATACTTAAGCCAGGTGATTCATGATTCAACTGGTACAGTGCCAACAAGTTTAAAAATAACGGGGTTACGAAGTTCAGCAAAGATCTACTTAAAAACTTTGCCTGTGAGCAAAACGGCCAACTTGTGTGATCGACAGTGTTGGTTTTAATTTGCTCTGTTACACTATGTAGCAGTTTTATCAAATACATTTATAGTTCGGTAACAATATTTGAAATAACGGATATATTTATTCAAAAATTAATGAATAATATATTATTATATTTCATTAAACACTCAGGAACGACGTATAATTGTAATACAATAAATATACCGCAACCTGAATTTAATAAATACTAGTATTTACAACTGTATGGAATCTATAATATATTCTACATCATTATAGTTAAGATATCATTTTGAGAGTATTCATTTCAAATATTTCGAGTAACTTCATGCCATGAAAAAGAAAAAGAGTTTTTCTTTGAAACTTCTATTCTATTTATTTGGAAAAGAATGAACTTTTTTACTGCTTATCAATATTTACTACGCCAAAAGACTGCAAATTGTTGCAGTGCTGGTATAATAATTCTACCCACAAAATTCTTGAACTGTTAATACGACGGACGGAGAATTACAGAGTAAGATTTGTGCTACAATGTTTTTGTACTTCAGATCAGACGGCGCCACAACCTACATCTGTTACTCCGACAGAGGATCCTTATTTAGCTGCAAACCCAAATGCATCTGCGAATACTATTCTATTATCATCTTCAATACAGATTCCTCCCTTGCGTTTTTCAGTAGCGTATCTTCTCATCCTTTCCATTATCCATCAAGAATTAGGTTCAACAAATCCCCTAATTTATTCATTTGTATGTGTTTATAGTCATCGTGCTAATGTCACAAATCTATTAGACCCCATTTTCAATTTACAGTTTTTACAAATTCTGCAAACTTCCTTGTATACCTTTCCTTTTGTTTCAACCATTCCCATTATTATCCCATCAGTCTAAATATTGTGTTGTCTCCACTTATCTAATACCCCTGTGGGGCCGGTTGTACTTCCTACGATACAATTTTATCCCCGAAATTGCCATCTTCTCAATAAATCTTTATACGTAAGCACTCCTATACAATATCGTACCCAAATAAACTTCCTATTTATTCCCTAACTACCCTTAAAACAATTTTCTCTCCACCACTTACACATTTATCCCTCTTATTCATAGCCCTCTTCTTCATACAATATTATATCCCACAAAACATCTTATTTCTTCCGATCACATATTTCCAAAATATTCCTACACCACTTACACATTTATCCCCCATCTGCATAACCAACAACATTACATATTCGCAATCTTCTCAGTACATTTTTATTCAAAACCGCTCTCACACAGTAATATATCCCACCAAACTTCTTATTTCTTCCCATCACATATTTCCAAAATATTCCTACACCACTTACACATTTATCCCCCATCTGCATAACCAACAACATTACATATTCGCAACTTCTCAGTACATTTTTATTCAAAACCGCTCTCACACAGTAATATATCCCACCAAACTTCTTATTTCTTCCCATCACATATTTCCAAAATATTCCTACACCACTTACACATTTATCCCCCATCTGCATAACCAACAACATTACATATTCGCAACTTCTCAGTACATTTTTATTCAAAACCGCTCTCACACAGTAATATATCCCACCAAACTTCTTATTTCTTCCCATCACATATTTCCAAAATATTCCTACACCACTTACACATTTATCCCCCATCTGCATAACCAACAACATTACATATTCGCAATCTTCTCAGTACATTTTTATTCAAAACCGCTCTCACACAGTAATATATCCCACCAAACTTCTTATTTCTTCCCATCACATATTTCCAAAATATTCCTACACCACTTACACATTTATCCCCCATCTGCATAACCAACAACATTACATATTCGCAACTTCTCAGTACATTTTTATTCAAAACCGCTCTCACACAGTAATATATCCCACCAAACTTCTTATTTCTTCCCATCACATATTTCCAAAATATTCCTACACCACTTACACATTTATCCCCCATCTCCATAACCAACAACATTACATATTCGCAACTTCTCAGTACATTTTTATTCAAAACCGCTCTCACACAGTAATATATCCCACCAAACTTCTTATTTCTTCCCATCACATATTTCCAAAATATTCCTACACCACTTACACATTTATCCCCCATCTGCATAACCAACAACATTACATATTCGCAACTTCTCAGTACATTTTTATTCAAAACCGCTCTCACACAGTAATATATCCCACCAAACTTCTTATTTCTTCCCATCACATATTTCCAAAATATTCCTACACCACTTACACATTTATCCCCCATCTGCATAACCAACAACATTACATATTCGCAACTTCTCAGTACATTTTTATTCAAAACCGCTCTCACACAGTAATATATCCCACCCAAACTTCTTATTTCTTCCCATCACATATTTCCAAAATATTCCTACACCACTTACACATTTATCCCCCATCTCCATAACCAACAACATTACATATTCGCAACTTCTCAGTACATTTTTATTCAAAACCGCTCTCACACAGTAATATATCCCACCAAACTTCTTATTTCTTCCCATCACATATTTCCAAAATATTCCTACACCACTTACACATTTATATCCCCCATCTCCATAACCAACAACATTACATATTCGCAACTTCTCAGTACATTTTTAATTCAAAACCGCTCTCACACAGTAATATATCCCACCCAACTTCTTATTTCTTCCCATCACATATTTCCAAAATATTCCTACACCACTTACACATTTATCCCCCATCTGCATAACCAACAACATTACATATTCGCAACTTCTCAGTACATTTTTATTCAAAACCGCTCTCACACAGTAATATATCCCACCCAACTTCTTATTTCTTCCCATCACATATTTCCAAAATATTCCTACACCACTTACACATTTATCCCCCATCTGCATAACCAACAACATTACATATTCGCAACTTCTCAGTACATTTTTATTCAAAACCGCTCTCACACAGTAATATATCCCACCCAACTTCTTATTTCTTCCCATCACATATTTCCAAAATATTCCTACACCACTTACACATTTATCCCCCATCTGCATAACCAACAACATTACATATTCGCAACTTCTCAGTACATTTTTATTCAAAACCGCTCTCACACAGTAATATATCCCACCCAACTTCTTATTTCTTCCCATCACATATTTCCAAAATATTCCTACACCACTTACACATTTATCCCCCATCTGCATAACCAACAACATTACATATTCGCAACTTCTCAGTACATTTTTATTCAAAACCGCTCTCACACAGTAATATATCCCACCCAACTTCTTATTTCTTCCCATCACATATTTCCAAAATATTCCTACACCACTTACACATTTATCCCCCATCTCCATAACCAACAACATTACATATTCGCAACTTCTCAGTACATTTTTATTCAAAACCGCTCTCACACAGTAATATATCCCACCAAACTTCTTATTTCTCTTCCCATCACATATTTCCAAAATATTCCTACACACCACTTACACATTTATCCCCCATCTGCATAACCAACAACATTACATATTCGCAACTTCTCAGTACATTTTTATTCAAAACCGCTCTCACACAGTAATATATCCCACCCAAACTTCTTATTTCTTCCCATCACATATTTCCAAAATATTCCTACACCACTTACACATTTATCCCCCATCTGCATAGCCAACAACATTACAACATTACATATTCGCCATCTTCTCGGTACATTTTTATTCAAAACCGCACTCACACAGTACTATATACGACAAAACTTCTTATTTCTTCCCATCACATATTTCTAAAATATTCCTACCACCACTTACACATTTATCCCTCTTCTTCATTTGTTCTTCTTATTTCTTTCTTTTTTCTTCTTATTTCCCATTCTTATTTCTACATTTTCTTATACTTCTGGCCTCTCAGTTTTACGTCTTAAAATTTTTTTATCACTTCCCTTTATTTTCGTCGACTGTTTTTTCCTACTTCCATTTTCCCTGTAAACCATCTTTTTGTTTATTTTATACCACTTCCATTTATTACTCTACTTTGCCTGTTGTATTGAACAGGATTTCTGTTCTGTTGTTCCTGGATTTTCATTATACGCATAATTTCAAAACTCATCCCGTTACATTTGATCCTTTTCATTCTTTAAACTACTTAATATCTTCTAAGTTCCCAAGTTTTTTTCATTTTTTTTAATTTCCATACTTTTTTTAATTTTATTTTGTAGCCTCCTATTTAATATTCTATTCATCCGTATATTCTGTTATAAACCACATGTTTTCCTTCCCATAACATTTTTTGTATTCCTACCACCCATTAACATCCCTTTCCTTTCCAAGGATCCTAATACATTTTATAATTCTTCTTTCTATGATCACTTATGATCCCTGTGCTACATTTCTAAACCTTTTCAAATACTCCTCCCAACCACCTCGGATACCTTGTTTATTTTGCTTCTCTTTACTTCAATATAGTCTTCTAAGACACATCTTCTATTATATATTTTTGATTCCCCTTACGATACTTGCTGATTATTCTAACTTTAATAAAGTACTTCGTCCACCATTTCACATTTCTTATCATATTTATACGTCGCCCCAACTCTTTATTTCATTACACTTCTTCTCGAAAACGTATCACTCCAATTACATCTTCGAAAGTCGCTGTCCTCCAACACATGGCCATTCAGGAGTTGGACAATTTACTCAGGTAATTGTATAACCATTTATTTTATTTTAAAGTATTAATATTTTTATTTATGTTAACTATATAATTTCTAGTAATTCTTCGTCCGTTACTATACAGTTCAAGTTTCGTAACTAAATATTATGTAATTATTCATAAGTATGTTTATTTTATAAGTAATATTTAAGTATATAATTTATATTTAATGAGACTTTCATATAAAGATCGTGTATAAGTTCTTAAAACGGGTTTTTAAAAGTGGTATATTTAATATTAGTCCAATAATTTACGTCATATCTTTTTCTTGTTTAGCTTTTTTCTGTTTTAGCTTATATTATATATGCTTCTATCTATAGAACATTTGCAACTGTCTTCATAATGTTCGAAACATGTACGACTTGCAAGGTTCCACGAGTTTTATCATACTTTCATCATAACGTTTCTTGATTATTCCCCTACTTATGACATATTAAAAATAGACAGGATAATAAAAGATTAAATTTTTAAATTTATTGGCCGTAAGGAACTAATGGTTAAAGATTACTTTTGATAACTGTGGTTCAAGTGTTATCTGAAGAGACATTAAGGATACTTCGAGATCCTTTATGTTACTAAATTTTAGTCAAAAGTAACATTCATGATCAATAAAATATGTTCACGTTACCTAACTCGTATCCGTCTCTACATTATATGGTTTGTGTTAGATTAAATTATTTGCATATATAATATAACTTAAACAGAAACATTTATACTGAGAGTTCCACTGTTTGTCAATAAACACTTTATTTACAACCTTTCTTTCTCATAATTAAATATGTTAATCAAATAATTAAGGTTGATTTTGTAACTCCTGATATTCTTGAAAAGTTTTTAGCTTCTTTTTGTCGAATTCATAATGTTATAATACTTTCTGATTTTATAAAATAATTTAAAATCACATAAACATAAAAAATGAAAAAATAATCAACAAATAAAATCCAAATATCGAACTAATAGAAATCTTGATCCATTTTTGTTCCTGACTCTTATTATTTGATTAAATGTAGCATGGCATAATGGTATTTAGCTCTAATGAACATATATAAGCGTGTTTAGTATTCTCCAAATACTATATACATATGACTGATATAGAAATTATTAAAGAAGGTGGGGAATAAGTCATTTAGTTAACACAAGTTAAGTTTGATGTGGTAAAAACTCATTGCAATGTTTGAGAGAATAGACAGTTTAGAAGGCTCTTTGATAAGTTTCTATAACTACAACAGTCCAACTTAAAATTTTGTACATTTTCAAAAGAAGACAGGATAAGACGTGTTTAAAACAAGCACTCTTAGCGTGTTTTAGAAGACAGGTTTGAAACAGTCTATAAGGAAACAATAAAATAATCTTGATCAATCTGGTAAATTTTAAAATCTTTATGGAAGTATGATATTTATTTTAAAGGAGACTTTTCAGCGAAAAGCAAAGAGAAGCTAAATTAACAGAAACTAGCAAGTATTTTAACTAAGTTGCACAATATTGTTTTTTTTTTTTTTTTTTTATTTACACCTAAATATTGTGTTTTGCAGAATAAGCAGTGTAAATTATTCACCTTTGAGTAAATTATTCAAAATTCCAATCAATGCCAGTATACATAAAAATATTGTATTTTAATTATAATGCTACTATAAGCTGAAACAATAATTTATTATACTTATAAATTGAAGATCAATAAACAAGTTTATCTTCCGAAAGACCTTTTACAAAAACCTCCAGTAAGTTCCAATTAATTTTTAAATGTGGTAAATTAGAAATTTAAATACAGTAAGTTAAATATTAGTTAAAAATACCTTATTTCTACTATTTCCCAAGGCTATAAAACACAATAATAAATCTTAAAATTGCTTACTTAGGTTCCATGGTATGCCTCAGAAATATTCACACTAATAAAGGAATTCAAATATTACTATAAATTCAAAAGTGACTTTGTTTGTTTTTTTTGCTTTTAAAAGTTGTACTGAAATCTTATATGAATGTCGTTAGGATCTTGGTATGAATATAGGCCTATTGTTATTACGAAAATCTCTCTGGGCTACGCCCCAGTGATTCTAAAATATGCGAAAAATCCCATCTTGGTCTTCGAAATATAAATTGAAAAAGCCTGTTAAATGTAATCAACTGTTGTGTATAAACATCGTTTTATGACAGAACAACCTTATGTTTAATTAAATTAACCACTATATGAAATTTGTTTACATTTATAATGTGAAAGCATAGAGTAAAGCTTGATAGTAACAGGACTTCTTATCTCATTCTCTTCTGTAACCGCAGTGAGGGTATTACAATATAGAGGTTATAAAATTAAAAGTTTGAGTTTTTAGGTAATATTATGTATTATATATGAAAGACAAAAATACTACATCAATATTACTTCAAATTTCAAGACTGTTACATGTATGTATATACATGTATTGTATATATTTGTGTACATATGGTACATATATGTATACATACCTTCTTGATCATGAAACGAGGCAAAATCAACTATGAAACAAACATTTCCTAGACCAAAATACATTAAAATGACCAGAAAATATACACTTATTGACCTATTTTCTTGATCGTGGCAACTAGGAAAACTTAATATACATTATTTCAAAAGTAGTTAGATATACCGTGAAGAGATTTTAGCACCAATGTATGCGTATTGAAGAGTAAGGCAGAGCGGGAAATTAGATATTTCACTTTAAACCTTTTAACCGAAGTGAAATACAGGCGCAGAGGTCACTTTTTAACTGCAGTCTAAAGTTCCTATACGTTCGTATGTACATATACCTATAAATTTTGCTAAAGGATTTTGTTGCAAAAACTTCTTTAAGAGTAAGAATAACTAATCATTGATTTGATACCTTTAACATAAATTCTGAGGGACTATTATCTGCATATACAGTTTATAAACCAAAATAATTTCGAAATTTTCTCAACAAAATAGGAATTATTCATATATAACTTAATCTAAATATAATTCATTTACAGAATGTTATTATGGTACATAATTTATTTTTAAAATCTAGACAACAGATGGTTTAAGTAAAAGATAAATTAATCCTCTTTAATAAATAATATTTGTTGAGACTTAAACATATACTACAAAACAGCTGGTGAAAAATATGTTTATGATATCCATTTGTTATTGTTATTATTTGTCTTAACCTCAAACACTGAAACACTTTATTACAAAAATAGCATAGGATTCCATCATAGTATTAGCTGTATTACAACTTACTGTCATAATGTAAGTATTGAAATTTGTTAAAATTATTGATATTAATGTGTCTTTTATTTTTAATTTTCAATAACAACATAAATATGCATAAAAATTATAAACTTAGTTAGTTAGTTTATTAGTTTAGTTAGTAACAACATAAATATGCATAAAACTTAGTTAACTATATAAAAATGAGATATAATTAACAATATACACATATATGACTATAAACATTGTTTCTCAGATATTTTAATTGTTTCTGAGATCGTGGGGGCTTTTCAATCAAATACACGAAATTATATACAGAAATTGTGGGCGAAGCCAGGTATATGTGCTAGTAGAATAATAATTTCACAACACAAACTTTTCATTTAATATTGTGGTCCTAAACGATGTAATAACTCATAAACACTTAAATAGAAAGGATTGCCACTTATTATAATAATTTTTAATAAGTAATATTTTTTTTTTACAAAAAATTAATTTGGATTAAATTTTATTAAGGAAGCTCGTAACTTCTTAAATACTAGGAAGTCATGTTTTATCTGGCAAATAGCGATTGAGTGTTGACCTAAAATCAAATATAAAAATTGAATTCTCCCTTATATGAAGTTATGAAGAATTCTTTCTTGTACCTTGTAAAAAATATTTCCTGAGGTTTTTAATCGGGAATAAATGTTACGATTACTACCAAGTACGCTTTGAACAGCAAGTTACCTAAAACTAATATAATATTACAAGCTTAACATTCCTTGTGGAAGCATAAAATAGAACGTTACCCTAAATCGAAATCTATTGCACCACCTGACTAATTTAGTGTACCATTTTTAGTGACTCACAAAGAAACGTTATTTCAAAAGTAATTTTAAAATATTAAAATTTCTTATTTGTTGAATTAATATTTATTTTTAGAAATTTGCTTTTCATTTCATTTTTAACAACTTACTAATATTTAGGTAACATTTTAAATTTATAATAAATATACTCAGTAATGCAAGTAGTTAACAACATATTTAGTAACTCTTCAATGAAAAAATCGAGAGATGAAAGACGAGGTACAAAACAAAACTCCATATTTCATAATTTAAAGTAACACATCTCTAATTGTTTTTCAACATTTACGTGGGCTATTGCGAATTTCGCACTCCACCAATGACTTATCGCAGCACTGTTAGAGCGTCCATAAGTGTCACGCAATTTATAGAATCATACCATTTTTAAGATTAGGTATGGAAAAAGTAATGTTTAGATGAGTTCATCGAACGAAAAATAAACCTAATGTAATGTTTGCTTGGGTTCACTGTTGGAAAACAATGATTAATCTGAATATCTATTTATTTACATAAATGCATGCGATGCTATGAGTATTAATAACTACTATATTAATAAATATTCTTATTGTTATTAATAAATTAATAACAATCAATATAAAATAAACTGGGATTTTCCGCAAGTAGAATATAATATTACGAAATGCCAATTTATTTATCCCCATTTTATCACATTCCAACATATCTAAAAATTAAACTTAGTTAGAAACATAAATATTCCTATCTTAAGTTACTGAGACGGTTTATATTTGTTTCCCTGTTGTGCAAACCTTAAGGTAATAATATATATTGCATTGACTGAGAGGACGTATAGGGAAATGACTTATATGAAGTACTTTGCCCCGTGATCGTCTTCTTCTAGTAACGATTAAAATTGCGAATAAAGAAATAAAATACTTTTAAAACAGTAAGTCAATAAAATTAAATTTTCATAACCAAACTTTCACAAATAATTACAAATGGACTGATAATCTTGGGGACACAATGTTTATTATATGTTATGGTCATATTAATGTTGAACCATCATTGTTATGGTCAATGATAAAGGCTAAGTGCATGTGATAACAAGGTCGTCAGTTCATGTTGTAACACTAAGCACATTTGAGTTCTAATTGACAAAAACCAACAAATAATAAGTATGAGTTTTTATCCATTATAACACATTTGATATGTGATAACGTGATTAGCCTCATAACAGTGTTAAGGTAGTAAAACTAATTGAGAAAAACAGCGTAACAAACAAACCTTTTCAAGCAGCCGGAAAGAACTATGCAGTGGTGTAGTTGTTAGTGTACTTTCAACTGTAAAAAATTTACCTTTAGAAAATTTTAAGCATTATATTTAAAAACAAATTTACTATTTAAATTTTCCTATAAATTAAAACATTGTTATAAAACCCGTCTTACTTGTGTTTCGAGAGAATTTGGCTTCTATGATCTATGATATATATTTTCTTGATGGCAAACAAGGCAAAATCAACTACGGAGCAAAAAAATATTAAGAACAAAGTAAATTAAAACTTCCATAAATATGCACTTTTCGACGTAATTTCTTGATCGTGACAAAAAGGAAAAAACACAATATTGGCAGCGGATGCATAATTCACTCGAACCAGCAGTGGTCTTACATGAGCAACGCCTTCTAAATTGCGTGCTAAACTGCGAGAGTAACTGCAAATAGGAAAAAAGCTCTATAAAGACACTAAATTAAATTTTTGAACTTACATTAAATTTATGAAGAACACTGCGTCCATATTTAACTCAATCGTATCTTATCATTAATGCTTTCACTACGAAAGCTAAGTAGGCTACATCGACATTGGAGTTTTTTTACCAATGTCTAAAATAGTTCCAGTGTTACTGAAATTATTGGTACTATTCAATAAAACACATATAATGTTAGATGCAATGCAGAGCGGTGTAGAGGAATTGCCGGTGAAGCCGCGGGTAAGGACTAGTTCTAATAAAATTGCAAGTTTTGTTCTTTAACTACCCGAAATAAGTCTAATTAAGCAGTCACTATTTTACCTAAATAACCGGGTCTTTCTCATTCATTCTGCGTTGAAATTGGCGTCTCTATATGTATCTGGGCTCAAGGACAGCTGCTCCTGTAATAACTCTTCCTCAACTCGCGGGAGACGAAAGGACATGAAATTTCACTGGTTTTATCACAGGCGTAGATAACGAAGAAGAGGCCTCTAATAGCTTAAGAATCAACTAATGTCCATCCTTCCCCTTACACCTCCTTCTAGGCCATGGAAACTACACTATCAAAGTGGTATTCCAATTCCAGTTGGCTACTGCAAAATTATTTCGAGGCACCAAGTTTCTCGCAGGTCTTTTTTTTAGACCTTACATCTTAGAACAGTACTGGTCACCAAATCTTTTCATGAACTCAAACAATATCAATACTCATCTCATCTCAAATCCATGATCCCCGCGGCTTTCTCTCACCATGTACATACAATTCGCAGTGCTGCCTCGGTGACTGGCTAATGGAGTAGATGGGGTTGGCCACCTGGCCCGCGTCCTCGCTAAAATACTCGTACTTGCAAACCCTTGTTGTAACCTTAAGATCGATATAAAAAATCAATAGAGATTTCTAAGCCTTTATATGATACTTATATGAACTTTAACTAACGAAAGTTTTGCTGTAGTAGTACACTTTCGGAGTCATCATAAGAATATATCAAAGTAGCACTCATTAAGTGGACAACTTTGTATAGCAAACCCAACTTTGTAAAGTTGAGTACTATGTACATTGCTTGTACAATGAGACAGTATTTGAAAACAAACTTCCTCCCTAGTTCAAACATTTGTGGAGAAACTCAACACTGACGCTCTTATATGGCTTCAAACATATAACCGCCTCAAGACTTAATGCCACGAATCATTTATGTAACTTTTGATCGAGAATGAGACTTTAGCACAGTCTCACTTCTGCAATCATTTGAATGGAGTTCAAAATCCCGCTGATAAGGTGAGAACGTTGATGGCAAGATTATATATAGCCACGTTACTCATGGGATTCTTGGTTTTTTCTGGTTGGGTTTCTACTTAATTAAGGATTCACTGGTAGGAACTCAAGATTATCTCTTCTAATCTCAATGTTTGATGATCTGAGGAGGAATTGAACCTACTCTCCATATATCATTTGAAGGCAAAACTGTTATGTCATATATGTGCCCTTTTATTAAAAATTTAACTCGATAAGATTCAAACTGCTTTGACATATTCTGTTTCAGAACCGAAGACTTCCAAAATAGGGATATTGAAACTCAAGTGACATTCTGTACTTTGAAGAAAGTTAGACTTCTAAAGAAAAGAGTTCTCTGTTGGACCTCCTGACCACGACGATCTACATCGCCTGGACGAACGTCTATTGCTGCGAACATTACTTCAATTTTCCCTCTGGCCAGTCTGTCCAAGTTACATCAACCTCCAGGACTCTCATTGTCTCAGATTCTTCCGCTTACCTACCTGCCTTGATTCATTATCAACTATGTGTTTGACTAACAATAGATTTAAATTCTGTGAGTTCTAATATATAAAAAATACTTTTCATTATAATATTACGTATCTCCTCCATCTCTCCATATCTTCTTTTTTCTGTCATATTACAATTTACTTCGGTTCTAATCATTAGTCCTATTTAAAGGTATTAAGATATTAAATATCTTTAGAAATAAACCTTGGTGTTGACAATCTATACAGGGTGTAACAAAAAGGTTGGGCTGCCTATATATTTTCAAATTCCGTGTGTGATTCTAAGCCAAAAATTAAAAATAACTTTTTTGTAATGTGTATACACTGTATGCCACAAATAACCCAGGTGGACCACAGTCCCAAAGTTATTGGAATAATACACTCGATTATTCATTCTCATATTATCGGAAAATCCATTAGAAACACTTATACAACAACATGGAACTTCACCTCGTTGGTGTCTTGGTGTGTGATCATTTTATAGTCAATCCCAACTTCAACAATAGGAACAATGGGATTATTTATTTATGACATTAAAAAACGTTTTATTACTATGCATATTAAGCGCGTCCAATTTATACTTGATTGTATACCAATTAATTAAGTTCGGTCCATTTTTTTAAATAATTACTAAGAACAGACCTTAGGTCTGTTTGTGCGATACCTAAAAAAGGTTCTATGGATTTGTCGATTGGGATTTGTACATAGGTTCACTTTGGTATAAGATAGGACCTGATTAATTTTGGAATCGAAAGGTCAAAGTGCAGTCCGTATACTTGACAGTTTGTGCGATGGTACTTAATAGAAAGGCTCCATAGCTTGAAGCTTGCTAAATAGGTTTCACTTGGGACAAGGAAAACCTTCATTTATTTTGGGGTCAAAGGGTCTGTGCGATAATTGTGTTGTTATATGTTATCGGACCCATGTATACTTCGTCGTACGATTTATTATTGTAGTTTAGAACGTTCTTCACACTGTTCTTACGTTATGTTTACTTATAGGGTATACGTTGATAAGGTTCCAACCATTTCTCCGCCTCTGAAAACGAAACAATGTTAATTAGCATTTATTGCAAAAAGGTTATTAAAATTATTATACCCATTTTATTATTAATTAAAATTCAAACTTTTTTTATTCAAGAATAACCATTTGTTTACAATGTATTTATTTTTTTATCCCCATCTACCCGAAGCTATTTGAGCGGGAAATCTACAAAAAACATATAAATACGTACTACTACGATTAATTAAAAATACAATACAAACGTGGAGATGAAATTCGTATCAAAAATTTAAATTCCAAATACATTGCATCATTATAAATTAATAAACAACCTAATAACAAACTTGATAAACAACCAAAACAAACTTTAAATATATCAATAAATATTTTACATGTAACAACACAATTTTACATATTTTTACAATTTGCTATATTATATCTACATAAAAGAAAACCCAAGGAAATAAGGCATGAACATCTGAGAAATATATAAAGAAAACATTGATTTTAAAATTAAAAATTTATTATAGTATCTTAAATAATATCATGAATGGATTGAGTAATATAAATACTTCTCTATACACTCTCATATATACTTATGTGTAATGTAAATTCTTCAATAAATTTTAACAAAACCAAAGCCCACAGAAAAACACCCATTTTCATAACCATCAAATCAAATAAACAAGATCAATAATTTTCCCACCAATGTATAAGTGTTTGTACATTAAATTAGTTTAACATATAAAAATACGTCATATAAATACCTAAATGTGGACTTGACTTAAACATACTATGAATTTTACATAAATTACTAAATACACAAAGTAAGCAAGTATACGTATAATTTATATTAAATCGTTTTTAAATCTGATAAGAAATTATATTAAATTAGCTGTTAACCGCGGCCTCACACGTAATTTTCAAAATCAAAGTCCTTATAATACTTAGTAAAAGCACTTATATATAATATAATCTATCGAATTACTACAGTATGATGTCATTGTACTCCAGTACTAAGACATTTTTCAAACGTATGCAGGCATATATCAGGTACATATTATTTTCAGTGTTCATGGTTAAGAGTATCAGAATTGAACCTAACTTAATTTATGTACGTGTAGGAGCATTTCTTGCATATTGTTCGCTGTAGGAGGATTTCTAGTTCATATAAATTTTTTGTAGGAGTATATTTATTAATGTACGCCATTTTGAATTCCCATATGTGGAAACATTTACAATTTAAATTATATTTAAAATGCATTGTATGATTTAAATGCGTTACTGGTGCAATCTAAAGTAAAAGTTAAATACTACCTTTATGTACTATGTATTTACTACCTGCATTATTCTACTGATGAAGCAATGTACAATTAATATTTTATCAATATAAACAGACGTTTCAGCTGTAAGTCAACAGCTGCTTAATGTCAGTGAAACTGTATTATGAAACATAAATGGTATCATTGTCCAGAATTCCAAAATACTCCAGGTAACTTTTTCAATTTTTCTTCTCATTAAATTTGTCAAGGAATATTTTTGAAAAGGAATTAGCCAAATAGGTCCAACCGTTCTTGGGATTGGCGCTTGGAAACATACTTTTACACATTCTGCAAAATAATTTTGTTTAAATGATAATATTAGGTAGTAATTTGGTAAGTAAATCAATGCTGCTGTACTTAAAATGAATAATAATGAAGCTAATCCTATATAAAAAATACAAAGCCCTCACTTACTCACTGATTCACCAGTAATTAATGGAGAATTATTCTCCAACTTTCTGGTATTCCAGAAAGTAAACTTTGGCACATTTATGTTTCATTACTTAAATAGAAAACCCCCATGTTCAGGGAAATCAAATATCCATAGGGGTTGAAATGCAGTTGCAACCCTAAAATAATATCATTTTTTAAATATCCTCCAAAAAGATAAAAGCCACACGTGCCTCATGACTTAAAATTTTAAAAATCAAAAGCATTTTCATGACGATTATCCAACCACAGGAGTTGAAGTATGGCTGCAACACTGGAATAATAAGTTTTTGTTTAAATTTCCGATGTCCTACTACGATTAAATTTTAACATACGTGTTCCACATGGTCTCAACAAAACAAGAAGGGATTTTCATGTAGATCTACCACCCATAGGGTTGCTGTTCTGGAAAAAAATAAATTTGACATTCGTTCCTCAACAACTAATACATAGATAGAAAATCAAAAACATTTTTATGCGAATTATTCATCCTCACCAATTTAAAATAAGACTGAAACCCTTTGAAAATCTCTCTCTCTCTCTCTCTCTCTCTCTCTCTCTCTCTCTCTCTCTCTCTCTCTCTCTCCCCTCTCTCTCTCCCCTCTCTCTCTCTCTCCCTCTTACTCCCTCTCTCCCTCTCTCCCTCTCTCCCCTCTCTCCCTCTCTCTCTCTCTCATCATTGAATAATTTGAATGATTTTTTTTGTGGTATAAATAATGAAATCAGTAATGATTTGGTTCAACAATATAAGAAACATGTATAATGAGCCATCTGAGATATTTAGCCTTAAGGATGTTAATTGTGATTTAATGTTTAAAATGTTAAATAGTATATCTTCAAATGCTGTAGGAAAACGATGAAATTGAAATAAAGTTTATCAAGTTAATTTTTAATGAAATTAAGGAGGTTTTTATGCCATGTTTATAATTTTTCTATAATTAACTCAGTTTATCCTAGCCAATGGAAAAAATCAGTTTATATTACCTTTGCCAAAAATATCTAGCCCTTCTGAGTGTAAGCACTATAGGTCGATAAATATACTGTGTTGTGTTCGGAAAGGTTTTAGATAAGTTAGTGGCATAGTCAAATATGTGAATACATTGATGAGAAAGATATTTTGTGTAAATACCAGTCAGGGTATAGAAAACACTTCAGCACTCAAACTGCTTTAATTTCGTATTACAGATGATTTAAGATATGCAATGGATAAGAGACTTGTAACTATTTTAATGTTTTTAGACTTCAGTCGTGCATTTGACTGTGTTAATCACAAGCTTCTTTTGTCTATTTTAGAGTCTTATAATTTTAGTTCAAATGTTGTTCGATGGTTTAGTTCCTATTTAGACAATAGATTGCAGCGCATTAAAACCGTAGGAGGCTTGTTTTCAGATTGGAAAGTTAACCTTTCCGGTGTACCTCAGGGTTCCACTCTGTCTGCGTTGTTGTTTTCATTGTATATTAACAGAATAATAGAATCCATTACATTTAGTGAAATCCATATATTATATGCTGATGATGTACAGTTGTATTTGCAGACTAGTACAAAGGATATTAACATAGCTATCACTAATTTAAATGCTGACTTGGAAAACCTTTGTTAAGTGGTGCACAAACCATGGATTAGGCTTAAATGTATTGAAATGCAAAACCTATGATTGTGGGCACTTCTCGCTTACTTTCTAGCATAGAGCATCATACTGTGTTACCTATAAAAAAAATAAATAGTACAGTTTTAGAATTTGAAAAGTCTGTTGTTAACTTAGGGATAAGAATTACTCAAAATTTATCGTGGTCGGAACAAGTGGATTACATACATAGGAAAGTTTATCAATGTTTGTACCAGTTAAGACGATTGAATTTTAAACCAACTTTTATGATTTAAAAAAAATGTTAGTTACTACTTTAATTTTTCCTTATTTTGATTACGCTAATATAGCCTATTGTGACTTAAATGAAACCTTAACAACTAAGCTACAAAGAGCACAAAATGCGTGTATTAGGTATATGTATAATTTGCGATTAGATGACCATGTAACTAGATTCTACAAGGAACTAAGACAATTAAAAGTTAAAGAAAAAAGGGAGTATAGTGTTTTGAATCTGTGCAAGAAATTGTTAGTCAATAGAAAGCCAGAGTATTTATATGAAAGTTTATAAAAGGTTAGGAGAAGGGCACCAACGGGAAAACTAGATATGGTGAAGTAGTGTTGAGAGTTCCAATTCATAGAACATTAATTTATAATAGGTCTTTTCATGTATTATCAGTTCGGCTTATGAATTCTTTAGACAATTATGTTAAGGATGCTGTTAAGGTGTCAATATTTTTGCCAAAAGGTTGATGAAACCGTACATCGCCGCTCGCACACCCACAGCAAACCATCAGGGAAGCGCGCGCCCATGGTGGCGAACGGGATGCCGGATCAAAACAAACTAGGTAAAAAAAAGAACACCGTGGTCAGTATACTCAGGTTCATTTACTAAGACACCGCATAGGCCTATCCAGTCAAAAATAAATATATATATATATAAACTATAAATAAAAAAAATAAAAAAGTGCCTGCAGTAGTATACCTCAAACAATCCTCGTCAGGTGCACCTGCATACAAAAATTAGAAACGCCATAATTTGAAACAAGAAATGCCAATTCCACCCGGTATCCTTCGGCTAAGGGCGGGCTCCTAATGAAATCCAAGAAATAACTAAATAATATCTAAAACTAACTTAAAATTAAATAACAAAATATAAACTATATAAATGGCAACAATAACAATAACAAATAAATAAAGAATATGGGCAGGGTATCACAGATGTTGAACTAGTAGAAATGTCCATCATGGTGGCCGTCCTTCAGCAGAGCGCAAAAGCGAAGGTTCTCTGCGACCACGCATGATGGAGAGATGGCAGCAGAAAATCAAACTCATCTCCCGGACCTCATCAGTGAGGGGCCGTAAACTTAGCCGCACATGTCAGAAGGAGAATAGCTCAGCAAAACTAACAAACACTAAATAAACAAAATATATTAAACTGGAGCTACTCCTAACTTGTACACCACGGCTCGGAGTCTTTGCCACTCTACCGGAAAGGCCAAACGCCTTCAAATGGTCAGTGGCCTCTGCAGCCAATAAACCACACACACATACACTATATAAAACACACATGAGCCGGGGAGATATAGGTATTGAACCGGCTCAGACTCCCCCCCCCAAAAGGAGGAACTCCCCTCTGTTAATTTCTTCAAAATGAAGAACCAAACGAATGCCTCTCCCCCAATGGTTGAAGAATTATAAACCGGAAACCCTGAAGTCTGCAGAAGGGAAAACCAAGAAAATCCAGTTGGAGGCAAGAAATCACTCCAAGAGTTGCGTGGGTACAAAGAAGAAAACAGGAACCTTGATCAGGAAGAAGGAGCAGAGGTGATCAGGCCTCTGGACCTAAAACCCTCCCGCACAGACTAAAGAGAAATCCACGGATGACTCCGGCAAGGCTTCAGATGGGATATGTGCGCCTTCCTGAAAATCTTCCCGGACTGAGGATCTCCCAGTCGGGCAGTCACCGGAGTCAGAAACTTCAAGATGCGGTGGGGACCAGTCCACCTGTAGCAAAGTTTAGCAGCTCTTTTATCCACAGCCGAACTGACTGGGTGAGCCTTGCAGTAAACTAGATCCCCCACCTGGAAGGGATTGGCAATACGAACCTCGGTATGTACTTCCTCCTTACTAACTCCCTAGCCCGAATGAGATTCCGCCTGGCTGCCTCCCAAGTGGCTTTCACATTGGGAGTACCAGGAGGTGGCAGAAGAATCGCTAATTTTCCAAAGGTTCGCCAAAGGGTTTGTTTGGCGGAAAAGCCAAATAATAACTCGAAAGGTACCGCCTTGAGACTTTCATGCTGGGGCCGTATTAAAGGCAAATTGGATCCAAGGTAGTTGTTGATCCCAGGTGGTCTGATTTTCCGCATGAAAGGCAATGAGAGCAGATCGAAGATTGCGATTAAACCGTTCGGCGTGAGAAGGCTGAGGATAGAAAGGGGAAGTAGTCACATGGCGGATTCCGTGCCCAAAGCACATTCTTTTAAAGATATTGGAGACAAACTGTGAACCATTATCGGAAAATAAGGTGGCGGGGATTCCAAAGTGTTGAAAAAAATGGTTTACGAAGTGCTTTCACCGTGAGCTGCGCGGTAGCACTCCGCAATGGGAACAACCAAACAAACTTGGAGAAGGCATCCACACAAACAAGTAGGAACTTATTTCCGGACTTGCTACGCGGGAGAGGCCCCAACATAGTCAATGAAAACCTTCTCCAAAGGTTTTTCCGCCACCTCAGATGACAAAAGACCCAACTTGGTATTTTGAGCGGGTTTGCTTAGCGAGCACAGTTCACAAGAACGTACTCGAGCTGCAATATCCCGGTCCATACCTTTCCAGATGAACTGATCCCTAATCTTCGCGATGGTCTTATGTAATTCCTAGATGTCCGCCCACAGGAGAAGAATGAAAATACTGAAAGACCATCGGTACAAGAAAGCTTGGCAGCACTAACTTAGGTTTTTTCCGCTGCTTGTCACGGCAGCATAGAGCACCTCGGTACAGAAAATAAGGAGGGTGGGCACCTCCGTTTTTAAGCTCATTGATGATAGCAGTCAGCTCGGGATCCTTAAGTTGGTGTGGAACAATGTCCGAAAATGCCAGAGGAAAGTCTAGGAGCACGCCACAACATGGCGGCTCTGATAAATTCTGGTGGTCGTTGGGTAAGTGATACATGCGTGACAGAGTGTCCGCTATGATATTTTGGGTGCCTCGCACGTGCTGCACTGTGAACTTAAGGGCAGAAATTTGGACTACCCAGCGACCAATCTTTCCCGAGCTGACGGGGGTGGGCAAGGAGCCAAGAAAGTGCCTGGTTGTCGGTTTCCAACAAAAATTCTTTATGTTCTAGGTAACGCCTGAACTTATTAATTCCAAACACGACAGCCAAACAATTCCAGCTCATAAACAGAACAACTCTTCTTCTCACAAGGGTTTAACGTGCGTGAAGCATAAAGCTATGGGCTGCCGGATACCATCTACTTCTTGTGATAAAACAGCAGCAACGGCTAAGGAGGAAGCATCAGTTTGCAAGACGAACTTACGACTGAAATCAGGCATAGCCAAGACTGGAGGCTGCATCACTGCCTCTTTCAGCTGCTCAAAAGCAGTATGTTGCGCTTCACACCCACTCAAACTTGGCACCCTTTTTTCCTAAGAGAGTTCAGAGGGGCCGCCACTTCAGCAACATTGGGATGAAACGACGATAAAAATTTATCATTCACACAAAACGGGCAATCCCCTTGGCATCCTTAGGAGGAGGAAACTCCCTGATTGCCTGGGTTCTCTCTGGATCAATACAAACACCTCTCGAGAAGAGACAAGATGACCCAGAAACGATATTTCAGGCTGAGCAAAACTCACCTTTTCAGGATTGACGTAAGGCCAGACTCTCGCTGCCTAGTTAGAACTTCCTCTAGATGAGTCAAGTGCTCCTCATAACTCTCACTGTACACAAGCAGGTCATCCAGATAGTTGAACACGAACTTAAATTTGACATCATGAAAGATAGAATCCAGGAGTCTGGTGAGTGTTTGGGCCCCCACAGCCAAGCCCATTGGCACTCGGTGAACTGGTACAAATTCCAAGGCACACAAAAGGCAGTGAGAGGTCGAGACTCGTGTTTTAGAGGAATCTGATGATATGCCTGATTAAGATCAAAAATGGAGAAATACTTGGCCTTACCAAACCAGTCGAAAGCAGAATGCAAATCGGGAGAGGCACGGAGTCAATTTCTATCTGAGCATTGAGCTTTCGATAATCCAGGACCAATCTGGACTTCCCATTAGGTTTCGGCACTAGAAACGCTGGACTGGAAAAATTTGAGCAAGACGGCTCGATTACCCCACTCTTAAGTAAATCATCAATCATATTTCTCAGAATTTCCATCTTGGGCGGAGCAAGCTTATATTGATGGGAACGTACAGGACGGGTGTCTGTAAGACGAATCTCGTATTCCAAGAGATTGGTCCGTGCCCAGTTTGTCAGTTAGGACTTTCAGGAAAACTGGAACAAATCTGCCTTATGTCCTCAGCCTCTTTCGGCGTAAGATGTCCTAGTTGGTCAGGAGGGAGTCAAGCTCTTATCTTCCATCTCTAAGGCGCAGCAGTCCCACGAGAACTCGATATCTGAAAAGGGAACGAGCACCCCCCTGGCGAAAGCAAAGAAAACATGACTGGAGGCCAAATCCAAAATCATGCCAGTTTTTCCGATAAAATCTGCTCCCAAGATGAAAGGAAAAGTCAGGTCCTTAGCCACCAAAAAGCTCCAATCCCAAGAGAAATAATTAATTTTGATGTGAATCTGGGCACTACAGATAATAGGTAAAGGTGTGCGTGAAGCAGTCCAACAGATAAGTGAACTAGGCTCAACCTGCCGTATTAGCCCAGAGGATTTTAGATCTTCAAAAAACAACAAAGAAATCAGGCTGCGTGCTGACCCAGAATCAACCAGGGCCTTCTGCACCACATTCCCCACAAGTACATCCAGTTGTGGGCAGGTTGAGCGGGCAGCCCTTACTCCCTGCGCAGCCAGAGCAGCAACCTCCCCTCTCGGCCAACGATGATAACTGTTCCCCAAGTCTATTTCTTTCTGTTTTCTTTCTGTTCTGCATTAAACCAGCTACCCTTTTACCATCAAAATCAGGTACATATTTGCCCTCAAAATTACCTTTACGGCACGAGTCGGGCTTACTCGTCCGCAAGCTTACTAGTTTTTTTTATTAAGTGGACAAAACGGTCTAATATGTCCCACTTGCTTGCAGCCATAACAGGTTAGGAGGCTGCCTACGGGAAGGAGCAGCCGCTGGCTCAGACTGCACCGGAGCATGGACCGGCCCCGGAGGCAAGTGAGGAAGATGCCTCGACATGGCCTCCCTTTGATCATCCGCATCCTGAACCCCTCTAGAGATGATGGAGAGGCGGTCCAAATCCGCAAAAGATGCGGGACGGCTACAAAAAATCAAACGGGAGCGTTTCTTCAGGTTTAATGCCCTCCAAAATAAGGCTCACCAACTCCGTTTCGCTCAAGCTCAAGCGCAAACCCCGGCTACATCCCGTATCTCCCCGACAAAATGGCTCAACGGTCTCGTCTGGTGCCTGAGGACGGTAAACGCGTTCCACCCGCAAGCGCTCCCTAACCCGAGCAGGTACAAAGAACTCCAAGATCTCGGCGTGGAACTGGTCAAAGGTGGCACCTCTCTTAAGGCAGTCTAGAAGGCGATCAAAAAGCGGGCCTTAAGGAAAACTGCGCTAAAATCTGCATAAGCATGGCATCTGTCATACCAGGAAATTCTCTTAGCTTAAAAACTTCCAGAAGGAAATGGATAAGTAAATTAGTGTCAAGCCCATCAACTCTGGGGAAGTGTTGTAAAACACTCCCCAAAGGATGGGGCAGTTTGCCAAAGCTAGAAAAGGAAGGCACAACTATAGATGATGGCCTCACCACTACCCATCGGAGACATAGTAACTCTGGGAGGCTCGAAAGAAAGAGCCGGTGGATGGTTAGCAAAAGTAATGGTAGTGGGAACCTCCGTTGGAGTGACAGCGGTAAATAGTACCCCCTTCTCTTTCACCGAGCGCACCTCACTCAAACCATCTAAGGCTTGTTTTAATTTGTTTACTGGCCGAAAAGCCCAACTTTTAATATCAGAGTTTAAACTAGGAGCTGACATAAGTAAAACTATTCTGTCACGCCAATGTAAAAGCTGAGATACCAATCTAGCCTTTGCTGACCCGGACATGGGAAGTGACTCAAAATTAATATCGTCTTCTAATTCCTCCATGCGGGTTTTACAAAACTCAAATTCTGTGTTAATTTGGAACTCTGCATTCCAGCTGCGGTCCAACGCTATACAAGCCCGTAATTGAGCTCTTAATGCCCTCACATCTCCCTCGGGCTTCTGTCCTCTCGCCAGGACCTCAAAAACCAACTCGGGCTTGCGTAGATGTTCCAGGCACCAGGGAAAACGCCATACCAAACAATTAAGACCAAATAAATACCACAATAAACAACAAAGCGTACGCAACAATTACTTAGTAACCTAAGTGGACTCAACTCACAAAAAGCTTACACTAACGAGGTCCAAGTGAAGAACTTAATACCCGCTACCTAATAGAAGGATACCCTGCAAATATAAACTAACCACAACCTACAAACACAGAAGCAATAAATATAACAAAACAACACATTGATAGGGGAGAAGTAGAGTACAGTTAGATAAATTTAGCGGTTAAGCAATTTTAGAGTCCCTTGCTCCCTGCAAAGGGAAAGTCTGCAGGAAGCAAGACACTAAACCAATTCCACCCGGTATCCTGTGCTAGGGCGAGCTCCTAATGAAAAAAAAATGGGTACTCTAACCTCCCCCTACCTAACACTAACCTACACCAACAAACAAAACCAGAACTGAGACAGCTGAGAGAGCAGCTAACCACGCTCTGCTACCATTGAAAACCGTACATCGCCGCTCGCACACCCACAGCAAACCATCAGGGAAGCGCGCGCCCATGGTGGCGAACGGGATGCCGGATCAAAACAAACTAGGTAAAAAAAGAACACCGTGGTCAGTATACTCAGGTTCATTTACTAAGACACCGCATAGGCCTATCCAGTCAAAATAAAATATATATATATATAAAACTATAAATAAAAAAAAATAAAAAGTGCCTGCAGTAGTATACCTCAAACAATCCTCGTCAGGTGCACCTGCATACAAAAATTAGAAACGCCATAATTTGAAACAAGAAATGCCAATTCCACCCGGTATCCTTCGGCTAAGGGCGGGCTCCTAATGAAATCCAAGAAATAACTAAATAATATCTAAAACTAACTTAAAATTAAATAACAAAATATAAACTATATAAATGGCAACAATAACAATAACAAATAAATAAAGAATATGGGCAGGGGTATCACAGATGTTGACTAGTAGAAATGTCCATCATGGTGGCCGTCCTTCAGCAGAGCGCAAAAGCGAAGGTTCTCTGCGACCACGCATGATGGAGAGATGGCAGCAGAAAATCAACTCATCTCCCGGACCTCATCAGTGAGGGGCCGTTAAACTTAGCCGCACAATTGTCAGAAGGAGAATAGCTCAGCAAAAACTAACAAACACTAAATAAACAAAATATATTAAACTGGAGCTACTCCTAACTTGTACACCACGGCTCGGAGTCTTTGCCACTCTACCGGAAAGGCCAAACGCCTTCAAATGGTCAGTGGCCTCTGCAGGCAATAAACCACACACACATACACTATATAAAACACACATGAGCCGGGGAGATATAGGTATTGAACCGGCTCAAGGTTAAAAGAGGTATTGCTAAGAAGATATTAATAGATTATTAAAATGTACTTAGAAAAAGATGTGATGTCTGTATAAATGGAGATTAATCGAAATAAAACATATTCTACAGTGTGTATCTTAATTGAAGTTTGGAGAAGATAAAAATAATAATATTTATATTTATAATTAGCGATTTCACAAATCTTGTTAGTTTATGAAAATAATAGGTAAAATACTTTAATAATGTAATCGTAAATTGTGTGTTATTCTTAGTTATTATTAGTTTATTAGAAATTATATTATTAATACTATTTGTGTAATATAAACCTCAACAAATGTAAAAAGAATTGTAAATCTTTGAGCCTGTCCTGGTGGAAGAGTGGGCCTTTGGCCCCAAACCATGGCAGGATAAATAAAACCATTCTCTCTCTCTCTCTCTCTCTCTCTCTCTCTCTCTCTCTCTCTCCGTTCCGCATAACTGGCTTCGCTGAGGACAATTATTTCAAGTCTACATCTAAGTTCACTCTTCACTCTTTTTATCACCTGCGAACAGACATACCGAATGTGCTTAACAGAAAAAAATGTTTCATCCTCCCAGCATACTAGAGAGAAATTGTGCCAGCTACTGATCGATAGACTGTAATGACGTTCAACTAAATTGCATGGATGGGAACCATCGTAGAAGTCATACGTAGAAATGAAGTTACATACAAAATTTTAAGTCTGAAGGTGAAATCTTGCTCTAATTATATGACAGGCAATTTGACTTACTATGTCACATAATATGTATCTTCCAAATCCCGTGGAATGGCACACACCATCATCGAACTCGATATTGCTTGAGTAAAAATTAAATATTACGCTTCATGAAAGATTTTAAGTCTGTATTTCAGTTCTTTTTGGATACAAAGTGTGTATAAGGACAAATTAAAATGTTTAAGTCCTATTCGCTAACGCTCAGTCAAGCGATTACATCGATTATAGTTAACAACTTACCAATTTTTTAAGAAAAACTTAAAACAAAGGCCTCGCTTTTATTTCATTTTTGATGCAATTTAATTGTGCCGTTAAACCGTATAACGTGAAGAATAGTTTTTTTTATAAACTGTCTAATACTAAAGCAATCTAATACTAATTTTTTTATGATTATAACAAAATTTTCACATTTGTGTAGTTGTAACAATTTACTCACAACTGCTAGATTAAAATATTCTGTTACTCTAAGCATTGGCTCTTGGCCAATAAACCTTACATTGAATGAAACTTATCTATCTGCAGTGAATAATATAGAGACTTTCAATAACACAGTGACATTGAATTTAACTTGATTATCTAGAGCATTTTTTCAACGTGCTATTCAGCTGAACTCCACCACGTAAAGCGAAATCAATCTGTAAATTTCAAATGGTCGTATTTTCAATTTGTCAGCAATTTTTCGAAATATATTTTGAGTAAGTGTAATTTAAAAACTGTTTTTCCTTTTAGTTTGTTTAGGTATTTTATGACATAACTTATTAAAATTATTTCTTATAAAGTATTTTTTTGGCAATACTATTATTCTGCTTGTTTACATAATTTATTTCATATCATCATGTTATTTTATCTTGTAAGGCATAGTCACATCCTTTTAAATTACTACACCTCTGAAAATAATTAATGGTCACTGGAAGATATTGCTGATATCTGGAAGATATCTCCTGATCCATTAAAAAAATCAACAGTAAATTAGAGCATTTAGAGCATTGTTTTGGGCCCGTGAAAGTCAGGAAGCATAACAGTGTTTATGAATAACAATAAAATACTCAAACTTCTCTACAACGTTCCATAATATTTCAATTGATGAAATAATTGAAGTAATAATTGATTATTTTAGGTCACTGTAATGAGGTAATATGATGGAGACCTATGATAATATTAAATCTGAGGTAACTATATTTATGGTCTCTAATATTTTAGTGTTTATGGACAGCAGTTTCAAGAGTTATAAACGTTGTGACTTGCTCTTTTTAAATTTATGTGAGTATATAAACACTTCTGATTCAACTGAACTTATTCTAGACGTTACAGTAAAATTTTCCTTATTCTCACGATAAAAAATATACGCAAAACCAACGTCGCCAAAAGAAGTCTACTGGTCTAAAGGTAATTTTGGTTTCCTAATAGATTTTGGATTGATGTCTCTAGTGCCATTTTATGATAATCTACTTCCCGTTTACAACAACAGCTGTCTGTCAATAAGATTTGCTAATCACATTAAAAGGTTTCTTGCGGCTACTGATTAATCAGTAATCAATGATTAAATTGATAACTTGAGTGATTTAGCCAAGGATGTCCCACCAGACCGTGTCTGTAGTTATAGAGCTTGTTCGATGACCCTGGGTGTAAATGATATTCCGCCGTGATCGAAAATGCCCGAAAAGGATTATAAACTCGACTAAGTCTAATATCACAGTCATTTTTGTGGTATTGCCGCAGGTACAGCTCTTCCCCCATACATTATTTATAAAGCGAGGATCTTTGGTCTACTTGAGCCGAAAATGGGCCATCTGGTTCCAGATATAACAGAAGCAAGCACTGCCTGGATAAATCAGCTTTATTTGAAGAAAGGTTTTCAGCCCATCTTCTTCCTGTGCTCAATAAACAAGAAGGAACTAAAATTGGTGATAAGTTGTTGATAAATTTGCCCTCATATTTAAGCATGAAATTTGTCAAGTTTCATGAAGAAAATTATGTGACATTTATGTGCTTACCACCAAATTCCTCCAATTTCACTCAGCCTCTCGATGCACCTTTCTTCAAATCTGTAAAGTCCAAGTGGATAGCTATCTTAACGAATTGGAAACAGTCAGACGTTAGTAAAAGGGCAACTTCTCTACAAAAAGACCAATTCCCTATGCTACTCAGAACTATGTTTAATGAAATCGCTCCTAATGTGGAAAACAACTTGAAAGCTGTATTTAAGAAAGCAGGCATTTTCTCCACAATTTCAGATCCAATTTTATCTCGATTTCCAAAGCAAGACATCAGAGAACCTTGATCATGTTCGAGTTTGTAAAACCTCTAAGCAAAAATATACGTGGGACCAGGTAAAAGCATCACTGTTAGTGATATTCAGTCTGTGGAAGAACAAGATCCCACATCTAAGTGCAAGACTGTAACACGAACCAATTCAAAAATCTTAAAGGAAAACCATCCTCAAAGAAACCACACAAAAACAAAATCTTAACCAAAGGTTTCATGATTCTACCTCTGAAGATGGTACCGCTTCTAACCTTCAAAAATCAGACGGAAACAGTGACTTTGTTTATTCAGAAATGAAACGTCTGATGATCTGCATATGCAGGATACAGAGCTTCGCCCGGGTCATTCAAAACCCCTGTCACTAGACCTACTCTCTCTCGTAATCTTAAAACAGTAGACGAAGTCGTACTAAATAATTCCATTCAAATTGGAAATGTTGTTGCTGTAACTTGGAACGGACTGCTGTTTCCGGATGTAGTAAACAGTCTTGACGAAATGGAGCGATTGTTGATTGCATGCAAAATTGCAAGAAATGATAGAAATGGCCGGCAACGATAGACGTTATAAAGTTCAACTGTGAATGGACGTAAAAATGATGAATCCACCCAAATCGTTAGAAGAGTTTGCATTGTTCCTAATGTTTAAATAATAAGCATTTCTATTGATTTTTTAGTTTCATTGTGTTCTTATTTGAAAAAAACATGTTTGCAAAAGAATCGTTGTTTGTGTACTTAAATGGTTTAACATTATTTTATATAAATGGTTTGTTTATTACAATGTTCTTTTAGAGCTTTATTTTCAAACCATTGATCCTACATGATCCCAACCGGACCTTTGTTCATCGTTTTTACATGTTTAACGGCCATTTTAATAGATTTTGTGAGTTAGTACCAAGTAGCACTAGCGCGGGGCTACTTGGTCCTAATTTAAAAAAGTAAAAATAAAAAAAGGCTTAATGTATTTGTTGTAAAATGGCTTCATCAAGTGCTAGTGAAATATCTGGAAAGTGGTAAAAACAAGATTATCAGTGCAACAACTAATAAGTATAAAAATCCAATTCCAAGTATGTTTCCGGTACATTTTTTACAGAATCTGAGAGTTAAATACAATTTTTAACACAAGTTATTATTATTATTTATCATTTCAAATTCGTTTTCGGTGTCTGCACTCCACTGCAACAAATATGGCTATGGAATTTTTTTTAATTACATTGAAATAAATGCTTTTTATAAAAGAATTTAGACTGAGTTAATTGAAAGGTTTATTAGTTACTGTTTATATTCTTTTAGTTACAGTATCCTAAAGTGGCAACACTATACTTCTACTGTGGCGCACCGTTTTTCGTGATATTTATTTTTCAAAAATTAATATAAAGCAGATTTTTATTCTTAACTTATCATGTTGCTTTCTTGGCTCATTTACAATTAGTTGCAGTTTCATACTACGTCAATATTGGTTTTATTTAATTCTAATGGGATATGTAATAAAAACCGAAACAGTTACTCAATATCTTAACTAATTTCTAAACCAGCCCTTTAAAAAAATAGTTAACACATTTTTATCCTAAATTTGTTATATGCAAAAGTTTCCTAAAATGGATTTCTCTTCGAAAAACAAAAAAAATGGAAGGCTATAGAAAGTATGAGCATAATATTCGGAAGACTATATGTATGGTATATGCTAGGTGGCTGACCATGAGAAATGTTTTATATACTTTGGCAAATACTTTGGAAAAATATTCATCTTCGTAAAAGTAAGCAAAATTTTAATATATTTTCACTATAATTGTTGAAAACTACTCAACCCTTACAATAAGATATTTAGTTTAGATAAAGTATTTCTGTAATAAAATTAAAATATTTTATGTTCAAAAGCGGCTAAAAGAATGACTAATACCTCATAGGGCTCTTATAAAGGGTCTTTTGCTACTTTGACAGTCTGCACGTAGCAAAAGCTCGTGTTAACGATTTTGCGATAAATAACATCCACCAGCATATAGCATCTAATAAAATTATAATCCGAATATTGATCTATAGCTAGGAAGATGTAGAAGGCATCGCTCAAATTCAAGCATAAAAAGCGAAATATTGAACTTGACAATAGCGTGATCACGATGAGCAATCGTAATTTGAAGTTGTAATAAATTATAAAATAAAGGCACATACCGTATTTAGTTATAAATAACTAATTATAAAATGCGTTTTACAAAACTCTTTATATATAAATGTTTATCTTTCTCCAGAAATTGTATGAATTTAAAGCAGTACTTGGTATCTTCAAATCAAACCTACAACAAATGAAACTGAATAAAAGGAACTGTCGAAGATTTCTATTTTTAAAGTAGGTATAGGCATTTGAAAAATCTGAAGTGAATGAAATAGATTTTATATATTACAATTTAATTTCGTGAAGAAATATTTTGTTGAAAAACTTGCCATTTTCTTAAATTATGTTTAATGATGTAACATCATATACGTATGTAACAAAAACAATTGCTAAATATCTCTTTTTTTCTAAAGGGTGATTGCAAACATTTATCTAACTTAATATTTTTAATTCATATAATTTCTCCTTGAGTGAACCCTCATTTCTGTCTCCAGAAATGATTTCCTAAACGGTTTTGGCTCTGAAATAAAAAAATGTTATAACTCAAATAAAAAAAATTGCACCACGTTAAGTAAGCACATAATTTTCATGAAACTTTCCTTCTTTATGACCTTCAATAACCGTGGTTTCCAAAATCTTTAATTTTTTGTTATATACTATTCTAGATATAATTATATAGATTTCAACTCTAAAACAATTTAGAGTTAATTAGTAAGATTGCTTTTATAATAATAAGTGATATTACTTTTGATTATTTATCTAACACTTATAATTAGTCAATAAAAATATACTCCTATTTTTTTTATTGATGAATGAATTTTATTTGTGATACTAAAGAAAGCGTATTCTTGCTTCGTACATTCAAAAACGTATTTTTGATTTTTTTCTGTAAGAGGTACAAGATATTTTGGATTTTCATGTTAAGGTTGTGCCAAGGTTTAAAAAAACATTAATTGATTTGTGTTTGTTATTCCTTAGTAAATAAATTCTTGGCATCACATAATTAGTAAATATAACTAACTATGAAAACTATTTCACTGTAATTCACGAATGCTTTCATCATACTTAAAAATTAACATTTTTTATACTTAAGTAAATCAAACAAGTATATTTTTTTCATTAACTTCAAATAGGGATCAGAACAATCAGCTGTTGCACAATTTATTATTTTTGTACTACGCTAACTTCTACCTGTGTAGCAAGACGTAGTAACAGTTCCTTGTAGTAACAGTTCTAGCCCTGGACAGTTCCAGCAACAGTTCAACAGCAGTTTTAATACGTAAATTTCATAGTACGACGTATGTTGAGTCACTGTATAGTAAAATAGTACGTATAGCTTGTAAGTTCTATTCTACATGGTAGTAAATTTTGCTCATCACTCAGAGCAAAAGACTTGGCAATTATATATCCAAACTCCGCTTTGCTTGTAAAACACTATTACACAAATGAAAAATACACCTTTACTCAATTTTTATTTTACCATATTTGGAATTGTGTCAAACTAACTTAGGAACCTTTGAAAATACAAGGCATTTGTTATAAACTATCTTAATGTACAAAACGAAATAAAACACTAATGGGATCGTTTAAGCAGAAAGTTAAGCATAAACAACATCTCAAGAAATGCATAAGCATTACATTTTCAAATGATCCTATTCATATAACTGAGTTACGCTATGAGGGAGAGGGAGTAATTGATATAATTAAGACAAGTGATAGTGTTGATTTCACGGGTTGTTGCAAGGTTATCACCAAGCATTGAAAGAACAAGTTTGTATCTCTTCATTGACAATAAGTTTTTACTCTAGAGTTTTTAGTCATGGTATATGACATTTTTTCATGAAATATAGTTTAAGACAATGGCACATTAAAAAAGTATATGTTGCTTAGGAAATTTAATCTTTATGGTTAAAATATATTATTCTTTACGGTCATCTTTAATATACGTACTATTAAAACGAATCTTCAGTCATGTTTTTGGTCTAATTTTAATATGCCCTTAAAATATAGTAAAATAATAATTATAGCCTCTAAATTTATTCTACTACATTTGAAATGGTTATACTTCTTATAGTATTTTTTTCTCCAGAAAATTGAGCTTAATAGGTTACAAGGTAGTATAGTGCGCCACACCACGTGTTTCGCCACACCACAAGGTTTCGTTGAGCTTGCAAGTAAAATTTCAGATTTGTAGCTTATAAATTAGTTTTTGTAGCTTATAAAACATATTTATAGCTGTTGAGATGTTCTGAAGACACATAGACTTAAAAATCATAAAAAACGGGTTGGCACAAAATGACTGATGCATCAGAGGATTCTCAATTCATAAGTCAACTTATGAAATCTTTTATGACATAGATATTCGTAGATGATCATTTATGTAAGATTGCTACATGATGCATTCACATTTTTGTTCTTTAAATTGGTTTCATTATAAGTAATTAAGTAATAATAGTTAGGCTACGAATCGGTCTCTGCAAGAAGGGCTTCAGTCCATTTTTTTTTTTTTTTTCAAAAATGAGTTAACATTGAACACTGTGTCTATGAAGATAATCTTACAATAACATGCAAGAAGAACTTCAGTCCAATGCATGCTTGTCTGTGAAACAGAGGCTTGATTTTAATGTTCCATGCAAAAAAGGCTTCAGTCCAGGACTGAGGCACTTCTTGCATGGAATATTAAGAGGGAAATGATTCTTATTGTTACTTGAAGAGATATTTCTATCTGTTGTGTTGCCTAACCTGTAATATCATGAATAAAACATCATAGGAACAGGTTAGCTTTGTGAGTTGAGTTTAGTTGAGTGTTGAGGTTAATTCAAATTTCTTTGATTTCACCTAAATAACTAGATATTTGTAGGTTGAGTATGACTTCTGTTGATGTTGAAACGTTATTAGAAGATGTAGGAGATGAAATACAAGGCAAAAAGAGGAAGAGTACACCTTGCAGTTGGAAGAGAAATATGCGGAAAGTTTCAAGATGTAAAGGGGAAGAATACACCAGTTCTACAGGTGTAAACTAAGAATTTGGACTGAAGCCCTTCTTGCAGGGACCGATTCAATGTGTTAATATGACGCATGTTGGAATCTCTTATTGGTGTTTTGAGATGTTTACAACTTTATATATTCTGATATTTTCTCGTTGCTAACATGTTTACCCATAATATCAATGTAAATGTATTCACTGACTCTCAGCAAATCTCATGAAGTAACGCCTTAACCAAATTCAGTGTTCCTCATACAAGAATGAACCTTTATGTACAAATCCAAGTTCACCTATAGGTCAGTTCATTTTCGAAATATCGTGCCCAAATTTTCCAGCCCCAAGAGTGATAGGCTTTGCCAAAGCTCAGCAAATTTTCGTAATTAAATACAATTAATTAATTTAATCGATTGTGCATCCTGGTGCACAATTAACTTTTAATTGAGAAAATTTTAAAGTAATATCCCTTTAAGCTCACTTTCCAGAAAAGGGAAAAATAGGAAACATTCTTTTATCGCTTCACGAGACATTACATGAATCTAAAATAGGACTTGTTTTAAATAGGACTTGTTACACAATCTTGTAACAAGTCCCGAAGAAAATCGGCTAGAGATTAAATTTTAAATTTTGTATAGTTTAACTAGCTAAAGCTTCAAGTAATGTGCGAGAAGTTTTTAATTATCCATGTGGTAATGAAATGAATGTGTTTAATGAAATACAAGTAACAAAATTAAATGGTTATAAAAATTGTATTTAGGGAACTTGTCATTTTGGCCAGTAACATTTTGTATATATACTGTAAGCAATTCATTTATCTTTATTCCAATAGTTTTTATATAAGGAGCCCTTAATTTCGGTGTTAAATACCTGGTGGAATGATAAAATTGTCCTTTTTCCTTTCTTTAGAAAAATGGTATGGTAACCAAAACAACTTTAAAAAGTGGATTGCATCACCTTAACACTCTCTTACCTGTCTGACCCGTAATTAACATACCCGCTGCTGTCTGCTGTGAGCCTATAACAGCTATCTGTTATACATATGTAAGTGTCGTGTTACGAAAATATAATAAACATTAATTAAATTTGTAAAAATAAATTATATATGAACATTTTCCAAAAGCATTGATTACACTTTCATCACATTTTGTAACAGGAGTTTAAAAAGAAGAATAACAAGTTACAAGTGGCCTCATGGTAAATATGTGCAATAACATTGATCTACACTAATTCTATTTTAGGATTTTCGAAAAGAAAAATATTATTTGAAGACTTTTCCTCATAAAACTGTTTTTCCTTGTCACGTGGCCTTATAGATATAAAGCAACGTACGAAGTTGTCAGCTTTAGTAGTATTTCGACTAACGAGGACACACGAAAGTACGTCTTACTTTGGTAAGTATCAACTTATTATTTTTTACTTAATAATAATAAAATTTGCTTGTATAATCTCTTCCATATCAAAATATTTACCGGTTATAATATTGTATTGCTCATCATGAAGTTACGTTGAGCATCAAATTTTAATAAGTCTCTTTAAACTTTTTTTAAATTTTAACTTCCTCCAGAACTTTTATTAAATTGATTAAAACAATCTTTAGGTACTATAAATATTAAAGTTCGCCCAGTACCCATAAAGTACTTATACGTTTAAATGAACCAAGCAAGTATTGAGTATAATCTGAATGTACGAGAATCTAATTAAAAATTTAGAAGTATTGCTACCAAAATGTTTTAATCGAATTTTAACTCAGTAGAATTATTTATTTCACAACACTATGTCTCTACCTCCACAGAATAAATAGGAAACAGAGCGACATGTCATAATTTCATAAACGTTCAGGTATAAAATCATCCAGCTTTTTTTTTCGAACAAATGTGTGAAATCGATTTTAAAATATCACAAACACACTCTAAAAGTATATTTTTAACTGATAAAAACAGTACGGGTTTGAATTAAAGAAACAAACTTTCCTATATTACGTTAATAATTTAGATTGAGAATTTAAAAATCACTACTTTAATAACCAGTTGACTAAACAAATAATTATGAACATTTTGTAAGTAAAATAAAATATGAATGAAAAAAGAGTTAAACTCATTAACCATGATGAAAATATGAGATGGAATTATCGTTTAATTGTTGTAAAAATTGAGAAGACAACATAATGGAATTTTAATAAAGCCACCTTTATTATTTATAAATTGTCTGGTTTTTTAAATTTGTTTTAATGTTTTCTTTAAAACATTCAACTGAACTGTTTGCAAATACGATTTTTTAATAATCGTATATTTTTATTTATGATATCCAGATTTATTGCGGTTTTAATGCAAAATTTGCGCAACACCTTGGTTGATATTTACTTTTGTATTTTAAGTATGTGAAATTGTCTTTAATTCGTATTTCTATGTTTTTCGTTGTCCAATGGATCATTTATTACAACGGTTGCTTTTAATTTCATCAAGTTTAATTTTATTTAGTTTCGAATAAAATTCCTTTATTTGGCGAGCATTCTTCAGTACAACATACTCATTTGCAGAAGAAATCCAGTCAGATACATTGAAATATCTAAAAATTAAGACTAAAACTGTAGCCTACACCAGAATGAATGTAGGGAAATGACGTTAAGTTCACAACGGCCAATAATAAATTTGAAGCATTTGTACGCCCTTATTTTTGGATATTAAACTATAGATAGTATCCCAAATCAAAGATATGATTAAGCATCCAAACAGTATTTTGTTTGTATGTAAAAGTGTAAACTTTTTAAATATTATTTTAAACAACGAAGGATAACAAAATTTAAGATTTTTTTATCTGAATAACCAATAAAAAGGATAATCGTTTCTATGGTAGGTAATAAAAGCTTACTTTCAGTCATTGTTAAGTTCAAAGAATTTCTTACATACAACTTGAATATGAAACTTGAAAATGGTTATATTACACTAGTGCATAAACAATACTAACTATAATACTAAATATAAAACTAATGGAGTCTCGTTTGACCAAACATATGGGATCGATATAATCTCGTTTAATCTCTTCATTAGGTAAAATGAAAGTCGGTTAATACTTAAAGTCGGTTATTTTGAACTTTAATTTCTGATTACGATTTAATATTCAACTTGTAATAATTTCAACAGTAGTGCCACAGTTTGTAACCGGCGCAATAAGCCGTCATGAGTTTATTTATTTATTAATTCTAACAAATATTAAAACATATCGGAAACAAATATATATTTCATATATATATATATATATATATATTTCATATATATATATATATATATATATATTATTTTTAGTATATTACTGTACAATTAAAACAAAGTGTTTTTAAAACATTGGCACTATATTTCGGTGAAAACCGTCTTCAGGTGCAAAAATTGTATAAAGTATAAAAATATAAAAGAAAACAGTACAAACGAAAGTAAATAATCAGTGAATAAATAATAATAATAAATACAGGATGACATGAACTAAACAATTGTTCCATATGTTGATTTCAAATTTAGACGTTTTTGGCTAAGTTATCTGATGTTCAGTCCATGTGGAATTTTGCTCTTTAAAACCAATTGGTGTGCTTGTTCTAATGTTCTTAGGTAAATTGGGTTTGAATTTGTATGTACTTGCCGAATAGGTTTGACTGAATATGTATTTTCAAAAGTTTCATTGTGATTTATACCATGAGTCACGACAGTTTTCTTTTTACATATATATATATATATATATATATATATATATATATTCATATTTATTGGTAAAAAATTGTAAATATAAATAACCCCATGTACACACGCGCGCGCACACACGCACGCACACACACACACACACACACACACAAAACAAACACACACACACACACACACACACACACACACACACATAAAATAACTGGATAAAATATTCTAAAATGTTTTGACATAAAATACTCTAAACTAGTCTATTGGCAGATACGGTGTTAAACTTGATAGTAAAAGTTTAATTTCGATTACTTCGTTACTTATACTTTATTAGCTAAATATCTTATATCGGTCTACTACAATCAAAAAAATATATAGAAATGAATTTTCTTACAAAATTTGAAATTTACAGATAAAATTTCGAAATGTAATGATGAATTTATCTTCATTAAGTTTGGGTTTCGTAGCAGTGTTTAAACAATAAAACCCTCCCTACACAGTTTATAGCCTTTTCACTTCTTGCTACACACCAAGTTAGTAAAAGATAAGGCTACGTTAAATGTTCAATGTTAAAACCACATTTTATTACTTTCAGTTTACCTACAAATTTATTCATTCTGTTACTTTCTCGTTGCTATCATGGTAACCAAAAGACCAATGTAAAAATGTTTGCTAACGCTCGTCAATTCCATAGAGCAACATCACCGTCATTGAACGGATTGCTTGCTATATAGAAATAAAACTTCACGCCCAATTTTAAGTTTATAATATCGTGCGGACAGACAGACATAAATGAAACTTTTTCAGCACCACGAGCGCTAGGCCTCGCTAAAACTCAAAAAATTACAAGAAATAAAAAATTAATTAATTTAATCGATTATGCACCTCGGTGAGTAATCAACTTTTAATTTAGATATTTTTAATTTAGTCTGTAAAAGTCCTTTAAGAAAACTTCCCTGAAAACGGAAAATGTAGGAATAATTTTTTATCGCTAATATATGAATGAACCTGGATGCATAAATTCAAATCTATAGGTTCATTTTCAGTTCATATTCGAGATATTGTGTGGATAGACAGACAGAAACGAATTTTTTTTAGCCCCACTTAGCTTAAGCTCAGCCAGTTACTATACATTAAAAAAAATTAATTTAAATTATTAATTTAATCGATTGCTCACCTTGATGAGCCCTTGTTCAAAGTCATAGCCCTTTAAACATTACTTTCTAGAAAACGGAAAATATATCAAACATTCTCTTATCGATCCACGAGAAAAAACAGGCATCTAAATGAGAACGTTTAGGCAGTTTTGTAACAAGACCCAAATAAATACGGCTGGAGATAAACTGCAATTTTGTACGGTTCGGATATGAGTTATAGCTTTAAGGCCATGTCACACTGCCGTGGCGTCGCGTCCGTCCATCCATAGTATGAACGTCCGCGTATGCCGCGACGGTCTCGAATCCCGTCAAACTACCAGACACGCGTCCGCGTCCGCGGCCAACGCCACGTCTTTCTAGGAGTTGCTTATGCATTTCAACTACTTTGAATTTGTTTAGTTATACACTGATAGTGGAATTAATAGTTTGTTATAGCTCTTATAAGATGCACTTGAAAGGATTATTTTGTAATTTTTGTGTTGGTGTTTTCAGTTTTGTAATAAGTCTTTATGTTTTTTAAAATAAGGCCTATTTAATTTTGTTATAGATCAAACATAATATGAAAAATAACAAATAAAATGATTGCATATAAACATGAAACCAGAGTATTCATTAACCCTAGAAACCGGCGATCATTTCATCCTGGAGTGTCGGGCTGTTTTAGAGCTTTGCGCAAGGGTTTTTTAAACAAATTATTAAAAATATAAAATAAAAGGAGTAGGCAGTGGCAAGAGCGCGCGGTGCCGCGGTGAGGGGGTTGGGGAGGTGCTTTATGCGCATGCGCGAGCCTTCGTAGCATCGCCGACGTCGGCCAAGGATCGCTCCAGCCGCATAGCGCAGCAGACGGCCAACGCGACGAACGTTGCGCCACGTCGGTTATGTCAGTGTGACTTGTCCTATTTGACAACATGGTTAGCGATTATTTTAAAATCCATCCGCAGATGGACGGACGCGACGCCACGGCAGTGTGACATGGCCTTTAGGGAATGACGTGGTTTTTGAATCATTTATGTGTTAAGAAATTTTTTTTCTCATATAAAAAACAAAACTTTACTAAATATTATATATATATATATATATATATATATATATATATATATATATAAACAACTTCATTTCACCCGTCAACTTTCATGTGTAGTAATTTACAAAAATATATATAATCTTTATTTCCAAAAGTTTTTCTATAGTTAGTGCTTAATTTCTGTAATAAATGCATATCACTGCTAGTGGAGTGATAAAAATTTTCTAATTTCCAATCTTCAGAAACGTATCTTAAAAGGCGATGACCCCAACCATTTTCAAAATTGGAAAAAACATATTTTAACTGATTGCACCACCTGAACACTCTTTTACCAGTCTCACCCTCCAATCAAATGTCAGGTCAGTTCGTTTTTGAAATATAGAACAGACATATAGTCAGAAATATACTGTTTGAATTAACCAAATATTAACTCAATTGAATAGAAATAAATAAAAGTGATCATTGCACATTTGGACCTCGATTGATGATTGACAGAGCCCAACCATTAAGCCTGTGTGTGCGCGTGCGGATGCGCTTGGTTCGATGATTCCCCGTAATCTTTCAGAGGCCAACCATTCTCCGGACAGATTAAAGATTACAATAGCGGTGTATCCTTTCTCAATGAAATCCGGTGTGCGGTGAAAAAGCTACTGCCCCAGTTTAGTAACGTACATCAAAAGCGTACACACTTAAAACAAGTATGTTGTAATACGTTGCTGTAAAGTCGCTAGTCTCTTATTATGTTTTTGGCGCCTTTAAAGTTTTCACCTTTACGTAAGAATGGGTCGGTAAAAGACTTTAACAAGTTCATGAATTGTGACTACTACTAAATAATTCATTACACAAAGCGATACTACTAGAAAAAATTGTTTGCATATACCGCATCTCCCCATGGGTATAGTACTGGTTATTCTTTGGTCGTCAAAATTTCGAGTCGAAATTGGATGACAGCAGTTTTCACATTCAACAATTTCGACTGGACATTTCCTTATCGTTGTTGAAGACTACCTCAAATTTAAATCCCGGAACTCTTACAGTCTTGGATACAACTTGTATTGTGGTAAGAGACACAACCTTCTAAATCGTAAGTGAAAGATTTCATAGATGCGTTATGGACTTACGCATACTATAAACTCTCTAATAAATACTGTGTTCAGTTAAAATTGAAAGGTTCCGATTTGTAGTCTTATAAGATCAAAATTACAGAAAAATAAATTTGTTGTGGCAATTAATTACATGCATACTTGTCTTGACCGTGTTTTATTGTGTTTATTTGTTTTGTCCATATGATACTGTATTTTTAACACAGATTTGTAATTATAGGAGAACATTTGAAAATCTGACGGCAGCATGATTGAGGGACTTTTTGTTGGTTTGCTGCTGGCACTGCTGACGCTCCTGTATCTGTATTTGTACCGCACGTACACGTTCTGGACCCGGCGAGGTGTCAAGCAGATCACCCCCATTCCTTTCTTCGGCAGCTTCCTCCCTGTCTTCCTAGGACTCAAGAACCATGGGGAAGTGTACCACGAAATTTACTAGTGAGTTCAATGTAGTTGTGAAAAATTATGGAATTAATGCATTCATTATTATGCAATGGTGGCGGTTTTGTTTAAAACACCTTTTACTCTTGTGTTTCATCTAGGACAGTAAATAATAATTATGACTAAATGTTTTCCATTTTTTTTATTTTGGTTAAAATTATTGATTTTTATGTAAAAAAAGTTTTCCCGGAACTGCGCTCCGTAGCCTGAATCCACTCAAGCCTGATGAAATATGTTAAATAAATATAACTTTCTAAGTTCAAGCTACATTTGGTTCATATCGATGCTACTTCGAGGCGAGTAAAAAGCTAAGAGTGGTTGTGTACCACGGTTCTGGCTCTAAAATGCCGGTCAATTAAGTTCAGATGTCCCGAATAAACAAACATGCAGTACTTACAAGTACAATGAACCTACACGTTTTGAAATAATACGTTATCAATTTCGTATTCGAGTGAGTCGGTCTTCAATCCATTGCCACATAGTCATCTTTTCGATGCCTGGATGGAGTTAAATTCCATGTAGCATTTGATAGTAAACAGATCAATTTCGGATTTGAGAACTGCATTCTATTAGCCTATCAATGTAGCTAAGGCCGAAATAAGTTTATTGATTAGTATTCATTAAAACTGCAGAACTGCATTAAATCATTCTAATGAGACAATAAGCTCTACATATTAGCTGGTAAGAGGGCTACACATATTGTAGGTATGGTGGGAAGGATTGATTTAATGTGAATTTTGTGTTTAGCTCCTTCACAACAATTCAGCTCCTCAGAACAATTCACCTTCATTTTAGTGCAGGAATCTGACGGCATGTTATGTGGAGAACACGTGGTTGCTCTACCGTGCTTAGAGATTAATTAATTAATTTATTGTGCACCTGACGTTGACAATGAAAGTACTTCTTCACCTATATTACTCTATATTCTGTAGTATAGGTGTCTCAAAACGTAAATAATTGTTCATTTTTTCATATCTTCAGACTAACATAACTCCAGATTCCAGGAGTCCAGTCTATTATTGCATCCAGACGCTGCACTGAGAAGAAGGTGAACTGGAGCTAAACTCAACATTCACAAAAGGGCTACACTTTACTCATTAGTAACATCCACCATTATATCCTCATTAAAATTTAAAACACCAATAATTCTCATTGATAATTTCTCACTACTTGGGCAATCTGACCTCTTAACTTGTCACCGACGGTGCGAAAATTATGAGCCTCCTGTTTCTATTGTGTTTCAGTAAGTATCCTGACAGCGATGCTGTGGGCTACTACCAGTTCTTGAGTCCCAAGCTGATGATAAGAAACCCGGCCTTGGTAAAAAGGGTTTTGATCAGTGACTTTTCAAGTTTCCGAGACAATGAGATATACACCAACACAAAAGTTGATCCTTTAATGGAGTTAAATCCTTTCCTGTGCAGGGGTGACACGTGAGTGATGAGATATTCTATTTGGTTTAATAAATAATGAGTTAATTAGCTAATAAATTATTAGTTAATTATTTAGTAAATAATTAGTCAATTAGCTAATAAATTATTAGTTAATTAGCTAGTAAATAATTAGTCAATTAGCTAATAAATTATTAGTCAGTCATTAGTTGTTATTATTAGTTAGAAACTGAGCACAAAGCCATCTATAAGATAAGAACGAATCTTATTAAGTAATCTATTTTGTAACAAAATTTCGAAAAATAAATATTTATATTTCAGTTATTATTGTATGCATAGAATAAAAAAATGAATTGTTTTAGAATGCTCAGGTAATTTTCAGCAATGTTTGTGTAGTCACATAGATTTGATATTTCATAAAGTTTCAAAATAATGGGCATACACAATTTTTAAAAGTTCTACGAGAGATTTGAATGTTTTAAAAAATCATTTATGATTTACCACACGTAAAAAATAGAATAGAAATCGCTTAAAATTATTTGAAATTTTTAATTTGATTTTTTTATGAGTGTTGTACAAGATCTTCTAAATCGACTTTAAAATAATAATGCATATCCAAATTGATATATCCAAATGATACATCAATAATTGATGATATCCAAAACCAAACCAACCAACCCAACTCCTGATGTCTAAAAACAACAATACCAGTTTTTTTATAACAAGTATGGATTCCAGAAGTGTATTGTAAATCCATATAAAAATAATCTAGAAAACTGTTAAGTAGCTAGCCCTAATGATTTCATCTATTTTATTGAATATCGTAGGAAATATAGAAAATTAAAACGTGTATTTATTGACAAAATATCTTCAGATAGCAATGAGTGCACTTTACTGTTGAGGGTGGTCACAATTGATGATTACTGCCTGCTCCATAAACTGCAAACTGAATAACGATTTAATCGTTTCGGTTATTTTTATTTTTTATTATTTTTTTGTTAAATTTTCATTTAATTCCCTCTAAAATATCTTTCCCGAAGACAAACATACATTCATTGTATATATTTCACGAGGGTAGTTGAAATTTAAAATAGTAATTGGCACATCATGATATCTAACTCAAGAAAAATTAGTAACATCAGCCAAGGAAATATATATGAAAACTGATGCTGGGGATTGACTATTTTAATAAACAATATATTGCCCAAACCTCTAACCCTCCTCATATCAGAATAATAGGTCACCGTTACATTACTGTTTATGGAGATGATAATCCCCTCGCTGTAAATTCCTAGGAACACAATTACGACAAAATTGAAAACTGGAATAATAAAAAAAGCATCAATAATTAATGTCGCATTACATGCCAATGAAAATATAAATAGATTTAATTTGAGAAGGAGCTCATCAAGTTATATTTTAAAACATTTTCTTTAGGTTTGAACCTTCAATAATTTCTAAAAATTTGTATTTTTACTCTTTAGCATATCTGATGAAACATCAGCTGTGAGGTATTTTATTCACTTTTTATTATTACATTACAGTAACTTTTTCTTGTTAATGTTTTTTTAATTAGTTTAATAATTAAGTTTTTGTAAATATTTATACAATGTTGCGTCTGAAGAAGTACGCTGTGATGTACGGAAATTTATAAAGATTTTACCAATATTTAGTTATACGATGTAAGTCATAAACGTCATGTATGTTATTATTAGGTTTTCGGTAAGTAAATTAACTGATTTTGTTAGAGACAAAAGAAAATTAGTCATACTGTTTTTCTGTAGGTGGAAACCTGCGAGATCAACTTTCGTTGCTGGGTTGACTGCAAGCAAATTGAAGTCGTACCTTCCTTTAATGAAGGACACATTGACACATCTGGATGACTTCCTCGCATCCAACCTGGACAAGGAATTAGAGGTATTACGATTTTGGAATGCAATTGAAAAGAGTTGTTCCTATTGAAAGTGAAATTGCAATTTCGGATAATTTTTACGAAGACAATGGTTTTGCCATTGGCATTTCCAAACCTAGGCTTTAGTAGAACCTATTTTTAAGTAAATGTTTGTAAAAAGCCATCAAACTTTAACCTTGGTTCTGGACTCCGTACATTCAGTTCCTTTGTCTCCAAAAGTAAAATTAATCTTGCCATTTAGTATATTTTCGAATGTAAATCTCTACAGTTCAAAGACTAAGTTAATTTAATAAATGTAATGGAAATTTTTGGTGGATTACAAGCTCATTTGGAACATTGTTAATGATTGGAAAACATTAAGCTCCAATACTCCAAAGAGCTCCATTTCTGATCCACACATTTTATAATTTCTGTCACAGCTCTGCTCATATTTTACCGTTAATTTAGATTCAAACATATTCATATGTTCAAAATGTATATTAGAGAATTTAGAACGCCGTTATATGCACCAACATAATTATCCAAGAAAATCATCCATTGCTGACACAATAATTTCTACTATATAATATGTTTTACTATGAAAATAAACTATAGCAAAGAGATTATCCTTATCCCTGACGCTCCATTATTATGGCGTTGGTGGAGATGATGCGGGATGCTTGGAGGATGGTTGGGTTTAGAGAGGATCTTGAAAGGATAAAGAGGAGATAGGATTTCATTCCACATATGCAGCTTGAAATGCAGAAAACTTTAAAACAAAAACAACAGCAAGGTCCTTATTAATGACCAGGTTCTTTAAACATGGGAAATCTTGCCCCCATCATGACTAGGCTTAAGAAAAAGTAAGACTCCTGCCTTGACGTTTTGAACAAAAAGGATCAAGCTGCAAGTTTTATTCATTTGTATTGTCAAATTAAATAAGTTATAGATCATACTGTCCGGGATCTTGGAGGCAATGTTTCAAAGCAATCGTTAGGCGATCGGTCAAATCCTCGATGAGTTCTGGATACTAGCTCAGCCATAAAACCGTCGTCAACATATTTACTGTAACCTATTTTGCATTATATTTTATTGGAACTAATAGAACCGCTTCATAACAGCCAGGCAAAACTTAACCTCTTCCCGCTACTTAAACGAGCGCGCGCGCGTTTGTGTGTGTGTGTGTGTCTGGTCTGTCTTGTAGTGGTGAATTTGGCAATATCCTTCTGTTGAACTTGTCATATTAATTGTCCTTGCCACCATGCAAACCTTCTTACTAGTGTTTTCAACACATTATATGCTATTCAAGAACCACCAAAAATCAATCAGTAATGTACATCCCATACACAAATACTTGACTATTTCCAACATGTTTATTTGTGAGTCAACCAGAATGTACATTAACGTCTTGTCTGCGTGTTAATGTTATGATTATAATTTCGTTGTCTAGGAAACATATGTTCAAATTTACAATAGTTCTAGAATACCAACTGTATCACATGGTTAAAAATAGTTGCATAGGTCATCAAACACACTATAGGACGAAACATATCATTGCAAACCAAGCCGTTTGGCTTTATTATTTATTAATGTTGGAAATATATCTGAATTAATAATTTTAATACTAATGTTATCAGAAAAACTAATCCTCTATATTGTATTCATGCGAAGTCGAAACAATATATCTCAGGTATTGTGCGTTAAACAAGTTTATATGACAGGACCCAGGCATGCAATAATGTCTAGTACTATAGCAAAATTGAATGAAAAAAAAATCAAACGTAACAAGAAGTCAGAATGATTGCTACAATTTCATTAATTGTTGCATTTAGTTTGTGTTGCAACTAGCGTCATTTCCAAGATTAAAGTCTAGGATCAAGGCTATGTTATTATCAGTTGTAATTTGTCAATACTGAACTATTTATAGAACAAATTATTGCAATATTTGGTACCTAAGGTTAATTTCATATGCTATCAAATGATATGAACTATTACAAATTACTAATTTGTATGTATTGCAGGCTAAGGACTTCAGCAATAGCTTCTTCATGACCCTGGTGTCCAACACGGCGTATGGGGTTGACGCAAACTGTTTCACGGACCCCAACGCGGCTTTCCGTAAAATGGTTGAACTGCTCAGCAAGACTAACTGGCAAAAGTTCCATAACGTCATCATAATCTTCTTCCTGCAGAGTTTAAAGACGTGGTTGGGCTATAGGTAACATTTTTTTTATTAAGAGCAAGTTTAAGAATATACACTCTAAAATAATGGCTCTCTCTTAAAATTTAGTGAAAGTGTAAAGTTGATTTGGTTTTTACAATAGGCCAGGAAAATTTTCTGTTAAATGTTTAAGAATTAAGTTTTAAGAATAAGTTAAAAGCACCTATACGGCTTTTAAAAGTCTTTGACCACATTACACGATTGCAAACTAAGACGTGTTAAAATATATTTACTCAGGTACTCCATTGTAAAACAATCACTCCATTGTTACCTATCTTAATTATGTGAATTTATTTTAAACTGAAAAATCTTGAATAAATTTTTGGTAATGAAAAGAAAATCAAACCATTCCAATCTTCTAAATAAAAATTACTTATTTTTGTTTACTTGGTTGTAAACAAAGTTTTTATAAAAACCTTAATAATATTATTATTAAACTGAGTTTGCATTATCTAATGCGTTTTGATCTACGTTACTATTGGTTATAAAAAGTGATAAATATATTTGTAAATATACATTTATATAATTATAGTGATATATAAATATAGTTAAAGTAGTCTTATTTTACAAAATAATTAAAACCAAAATAATTAAAACTCTTGGACATGTTATAAAATATCAGTAAATTTCGAGTAATGCAGTCTTAAACTTCAAGAATTTTTATAAAACATACTGCAACAATCTGACAAATTTTTCTTGAAATAAGTTACAATAATACATTAAATATTTTGCCTAAGATTCTATATAAACTGTTTATGACAATTTCCGATTTCAGACTAGTTAATATGGCAATATTTTGATTGGTTAGATTGATTCTAGGATAAACTAAATTTGTGTTTATAATTTTTATGGAGAACGGTAGAAACAAGGAAACGGCCAGACTGTCTAACAATTATATAAGTAAAACAATATTGTTTTAAAATCGTGTTTAAAATGTAGTACAAAATGAGTAAAACAACCTACTCTACACTTACATATTTGCAGTTCCACGCAGGTTGCACTAAAAATTAGTGATAGTAGTAGTTTGATATCTATTAAAAATAGATATCAAACTCCTTGTGAAATGTATGCATCAAATTCAATTTGGAATCAAGCCTTACTTGAAAATCCCGTTATTCTAAGGAAATTTGAAAGTATTAAGAATTGGAAGGAATTCATAAATTAGAGTTATATTTTAAAAGCAGTAAAAGTTGTATCATCCGTCACTCCAAAAATTTCAGTTCCATTTTGTCCTAAATTAAATTAGGATCTGTGAAACAAAATGTTCGTAAATATGCGTTTTGAGTAATCTAATTTGAAATCGATTTTTATATAATCTATCCTTAAGGCTTTTATCAAAGTGTCCATTATATTTGAACTAAAAGTTCAATATTTTATAACATTTAAGCAAAAAAAATTTTAAAGATGCTTTTTTAATAAAAATTATTTTTCGATAAAATTAGAAAAATGTGTAAGAATTGTATACCTAACCTAACCGTAACAAAGTTTTGATTTTTATTATTTACAGGTGTTTTTATAATTAACTAAATTATAACTGAATAATATGGGCACTAAATTTTATTAAAACAATTCTGTTTGTTTGCTGACATTCGGTTACGAATCAAACTTTTAGGATGAAACTAGTAATTATTGTAAGCAGATTTTTCTTCTAGCTAATTGGGATCTTGTATTGCAGTTTTGCACCGAAGCCGATGCAAGATTTCGGCGCGAAAGTGATGCGAGAAGTCACAGAGACCAGAGTGAAGACCGGTACACGAAGAAATGACTATATACAATGCTATTTAGACAGGAATAACACAGGTAAGCTACACTGGGTGTTGAATACTCGTGTTTTTAACAGGTCATGTGTATCTTCTGTTCGTAGATCAGAACTAGGAACATTATAATCTGAATGAAGCCATAACAGGGTTACAGATTTATCATAAGTTATTGTACAATAAAACACGACGTTTCGAATACTGCATTCTATACTCTTCTTCAGGTGCCAAATAGTAAAACCGTTTTAAGGATGAAAATATTTAACAATTCAAAAGTGACATTGGGCGAAGTCAAATTTGTCATAAAAACTTTGTTTTCATAAATATAAACAAACCTAAACGCAACTCCACATCAGGAAAAGCTTCATAGAAAATTAAGCGCTCGTACGGTTTTCTAGTTAATTATTTTAATTACTATTAACCTAATTAATGTGGTTATCTGTCTATTTACACAACGTTTACAAGTTTAGCAGTCTGTTTAATAGTATGTACTGTGGAAAATTTCTTCATGAAAAATAAGTATACAGATTTTAATTTTTTCATGAAACTATAATAAAACTTTTTTGAGCCATCTTGCTACATATGACATTCAAATTTCTGTTCTTTATGTTAGGTTCTCTATCGGTGAACAATAAGACTATTTTATAGCAGTCTATACACGAAGTCATCAAATGATGGTATTTACATGAAAATTATATACCATATTTTAAAATGCCATATTATTGTACGCAGTTTCTTTCCAAATTCATATGTCCTGTACATTTTTTGCCATCATAGTTATTCATGATAACAATTGAAAAAATGTTCGCTATCACTCAGCGAAACCCTTATGAAGCATGCACCAACATCGAAGTCAGTGTTATTTATATATTTAGCCATAAAAAACATATAGAAATAAAGTTTCGTCCAAAATACCAAATATAATGGTTAGTTATTTTCGAGATATCTTGCGGACTGACGACAGATATACAGACATGCTATTTTAGAATTGGCCTTTAAAATAAAAATTTAATTAGAGCGTAGATTCTACGTCAACTAAGCTTTTCAGAACATATTTTTTACTCTAATTTTAATCCTATGCTAAGATTGTGTCACTTTCCCCTTCGGCACGATGGATTATTAAATAAACTTAAGAACAGATTGTGTAACAACTATTATGGTTATTTTAGGTACTTTTTTAAGACCGATTGTTCAGAATGATATAAGAATGACATCTGCTTTACAGTTAACTAAAGACTATCAAGTCAGGAGTACCATAAGGATAAATGTATCACCAGTTTTGTACAGTTCTTCGGGTCTGCCTCTTTCTCTTAATGCTGTACTAGCCACTTAGCATAACAGGCTACACCCACGATATGGATAATTATCAAGCAATCTCCAAATACCACAATGGTGAAAGGACTGTAGAGTGAAAGAATAATAATATAGGAAATACAAACTCTATTAAATTAGTTTTCCAATCTCCATAACATTTATACGTTTAGGGAATTGGCTTGCTCTAAAAAAGTACTAACTTTGTTTCAGTTGAGGAAAAGGTATTCGAGTTGTCAAACCACGCCATCAGTTTCTTCATCGGGGGCATGGAGACGTCATCCATCACCGCTAGTAATGCCGTGTACGAGCTGGCTCTGCACCAGGACTATCAGGATAGACTGTATCAGGTTAGAGCATATCACTTATTATATCAGTTTCTTCATCGGGGGCATGGAGACGTCATCCATCACCGCTAGTAATGCCGTGTACGAATTGGCTCTGCACCAGGACTATCAAGATAGACTGTACCAGGTTAGAGCATATCACTTATTATATCAGTTTATTTATCTGGAGCATGGAGACGTCATCCATCACCGCTAGTAATGCCGTGTACGAGCTGGCTCTGCACCAGGACTATCAGGATAGACTGTATCAGGTTAGAGCATATCACTTATTATATCAGTTTATTTATCATGGAGACGTCATCCATCACAGCTATAATGCCGTGCACGAGCTGGCACTGCACCAGGCTTCAGGATAGGCTGTACAGGTTAGAGCATTTTTCTGATCTGATTTTGATACTTTTCCTGTTAGGCATTTACAGTGGTTTCAAAAATTCATATTAAACGTACTTGAGGGCTTATGTTTCAAAGTTTTCAGGTTTTAGCATCGTTTCTATAACTCTTTTCTTTTTTCTGTTGATGCGTAAGAATGATTCCCATAACAGCTTTACTCTTTAGATAAAACACAACTAAATATGTTTTACAAACATTTCAGGCTCAGGATGTATGACTATGGAAACATTTCAGAATATGTATTACATTTATTCATATGAATTACAATTTATTGCACTTGTGGCAAAGGCATTGATTGATAATTAATTGGGTCAATGCTCGAAGTGGTTTCATGATAGCAAATATTTTTCTGTTAAAAACCTATAAAAAATGTGTAATTTCCCAAAAGTCCCCGATCCTCCCCTTTATACGTTCCCCCTGTCTGCTTTGAATATCAGAATGTAGGACTTTGATTAGAAAGTTTACCGTACTTGTATTAGACTTGAGATTTAGTAGGTGAGTGAAAAAAGGCTACAATTCCAAAAAGTAATAAAATGAACTGAGATATAAAAATTTTTGTAGTTTTCAAAACGTATCATCGAGCGTAAAAAGGATCATTTTCATATTTTCTGTTACAGTATACAGTAACACGTTAATTATAAGTTGAGTGGAGGAATACAATTTTTCTAGACCACTTTTAGAATTTTATCCTTCTTCCACTCAACTGTTTATTGCGCACCATTTTAAAACACTGAGTGCATAGGAATGTTGCCCTTTTTCTGATAAGCTAGAATGGGTTTCTTTCTAATTCTATTTATCAACGTATAAGCGCTAGTATCGCATAGCAGCGACTCATACTGAGTAACGATGTTTCCTTTTTTTTCAGTCTGTCTCAAAACATGTTTGCTGCGTGATTGAGGTTTTGTTCAGACTGCTACTTACAGTGTAAAGAATAGTGTTAACTATATTGCGTCTTATTAAAGTAACTTTATGATTTAAATGCTAGACTCGGAGGAAGATGCAGATGAGCCTAAATTCAATATTGGCAAGGTAAATAATCATTTACATACCAAAGAAATGAACAAAATAGCAAGGGGTAAAGGTAAAGAGTTTGTTACTGACGAAGGAAAACTAGTTGATGCCTCCCTACTTTAAGATGACACCCAAGAGTGTGCCCTTTGGGAATCCACAACAAAAGGTTCAATTTGCCATAAATAAATATCTAAACTAGATATTTACAAAGGAAGAAAAAGGTGTTGTGTAGAGTTCCGAATATATTGGCAGCTAAGTTAACTATTCTTTCAAACTCTGTAAATCTAATGACATACCATATATATCAAGTGCGTAAGATGAGAAAGTACCTATAAAAAACCGAAGATTGATGTCATTTTCAAAGTAATTCAATACATACCCAATGAATGCGATGCATTCCATGAAGAACGTCTAGCCTGGCCTACTTCTGACTTGGAAAGATGGAATGATGGAAATGAAGACGATTCAATCAACGACAATACATCGATGTAATTTAAAATCAATTTATTTTCATAACCATCAAAATTATTTACACTTCACCTATGTTTACTACTTATAAACAGAAAAAGGGTAATATTCCAACATACAATAAAACAGAAAAAGATTTGCCTGGTAACTATTACGAATAAAAACCTTTCTTGTATATGAATTTAAGGCCCAATGAGTTACGGTACAAATCATCTATTGTAAATTTTTTTGGTTAAAACAAAAATGTAAGAAATTGATACTTTTTTTAATTTCTCAATAATACAGGTTTTGGCATTTTTTTGCTTTTTTACTCACTCATTAATTTTGCATGAAGCTTCATTTCTATATGGCATTAGATTGGAGAGAAAGCTCGGAAATTATTGGGGCTCTTTAAACTTTTTTTATTTTGTGTTAATAATAAATACTTAACAAGTTCATAATACAATGTCAGTTTAATTTTAAGGGCATGTTCTGGGCCTGTAGTAAAGAAACACATTATCAAATATAAGTTAATAAATATTGTTTAAAATATATTGTGAAATGACATCTTATCTTTCTGTTCTTTTCCACATAATTTTTTATGGACTCGCGCATACTATCTTGATTTTAAACAGCATAAAGTACATGCAAACCTCCTAATTTTTTAAGTTATAAAAATTCACTTTTAAGAAAATAACAAACATTTTAATAGACAAAAAAATTTCCCAACTAATAAATTTGGGTAGAACACAAAACATATTTTGTACGAAATTTTTATCATTCTATTTAACCGTATTCTGAACCGCAGAAATAATCATAAATCAAAGTTAGGTTAAGAATATCAATATTTCACAATGTTTAATAGTAAATCTCTTAAGGAGAACAACAAAGTTTCTAAATCGATAATAATAATAATAATAATAATAGTCTCTCTTCTTTCTGTGAGGGACTAGTGAAACAGTAGTAGCTTTAATCTGTGTTAAGTGCATGTTCATTGTATTATATGTTGTATTTATTTAATTTCACTGTTATTTGTTAAATGTTATATATTATATTTTAATTTATTAGCACAATTTATCTTATGTTCGCTCCATACTTGAATAATTATTGTTGTTTGTTAATCTTTATTTTTATTTTTTGTTATGTTTTGGATATTTATAACTTGTTACATCTTTGAATACTAATTATTTATTATCAAATTTTGTATGATACCTAATTTTGTTACTTTATGTAGATTTTTCATCTGTTCGTATTAATTTTATTTTCCGCTGTATCTACTATCTGTGCTTGTATTTGTAAATTGGCTGCTGCCGTTGGAAAATAAATAAATAAATAATAATTCTTTTGTTCATGAAGGAAACAGGATGTTTCCGGACATTTGCCATCGTTCAGTGAAACAAGAAATCAGTACACTAAGTTTCGAGATCTGCAATCTGATCTCTTCTTCAGGTATAACTAACCTAATACATAATTACAAACTAGGTTAAAATAAACAAATCATACCAAAGAGTTGTGGCACGCCTAAGTCAGGAATCACAACCACCATGTTGTTTGTCAACTTCACCAACTCTAAAAACATGCACTCAATAAAAAACTATACACAACACTAATCATTAAAACTGAACTACAGAATACAGGTCACAATACATCTGCATTCATCTACTAACCACCAACGACTGATCAGAGGGCACTAGCCAATGGCAAATCGTCACGGCAGACAAAAACAAGATGGCGGAAATAAAAGGAAGGGGGACAAAATATTAAAAAATGTTATTATTGGTTCGTGCTAGATGAACTTCTTAAAACCATATTGTAACTCCGCATTGGTTTATTTCAAATATCTGATCCGTTTGATACTCTTGATTCAGATTGCAGATCTCGAAACGTAGTGTACTGATTTCTTGTTTCACTGAACAATGGCAAATGTCCGGAAAAATCCTGTTTCCTTCACAATCCTTCCATCGTCAAAAGTAACCTTAATGTTCATGTTGATCAGGAGCTGAAGGAAGCATACGCCAAGACCCCAGACATGGACTATGACACACTGCTCGGTCTGCCTTATCTCAACCAGATCTTTGAAGGTAACAATAATTGTAATGATGTCTGGCATTATTGCATTATCAGTAACATATACCTATGTATTGATAATATACAGGGTGTAACGTAAGTCTCTGGGCAAATGTATTGTCACAGTAAATATGTTCTAAATCAGTTATTTATTATTAGATTTAAATAATTTTGGTCACATTACACTTGTGATAAAATTTTCTAAGAACTATTATTCTTGTAGTTCTCGAGAAAAATACCTGTTATTAAGATATTCAAAGATTATAAGTTTGAATGGCCGCCATTTTGAAAACACGACAGATAATTTTTTATATATTTTTCAGTAAATGTTCTTATTAACATAAAAACTTGAGCCAAATTTGGTATAATTTAATTTATTAAATTAAATTAAGATATTAATTTAATATAATAAAAATATACAGGCAGATAGATGGGAAAATATGCAAAACATGAATATCCATGTTTATATTTTGAAATATGTTCGTCTTCACCTGAGCAATAACGTGGTATATCTTTGCCCTGAGAGTTATGGGACACACTGTATAGTTAAACATATAGCTGCATAATTACAACTCTTAGATTTATAGTGTACCAATAGTTTTTTTTATTAAAATTAGACATTTTTACTTCTAATATTTCGAGTTACAAACTCTATTCGTATACATTAATTGAATTGGCATTAAATTAAAAAAGAATCTACTTATTACTCACCTATGGAGTTTATAAATTAAAATCATTGGAAATCACTTTCCCAATAAACATTTCTATTACTATAGTGTTTGTTACAAAGAACCATTACTACCACAGTTCGTTACCACTATTATTTGTTACCATTTTCAATTCCATACAACCTTTTACTGCCATACATTTCCGCTACTGTACGAATTATTCGCTTCCACGATATTTGTATTACCACGAATCGTTACCACTATTATTTGTTACCATTTTCAATTCCATACAACCTTTTTACTGCCGTACATTTCCGCTACTGTACGAATTATTCGCTTCCACGATATTTGTATTACCACGAATCGTTACCACAATTATTTGTTACCATTTTCAATTCCATACAACCTTTTTACTGCCGTACATTTCCGCTACTGTACGAATTATTCGCTTCCACGATATTTGTATTACCACGAATCGTTACCACAATTATTTGTTACCATTTTCAATTCCATACAACCTTTTTACTGCCGTACATTTCCGCTACTGTACGAATTATTCGCTTCCACGATATTTGTATTACCACGAATCGTTACCACAATTATTTGTTACCATTTTCAATTCCATACAACCTTTTTACTGCCGTACATTTCCGCTACTGTACGAATTATTCGCTTCCACGATATTTGTATTACCACGAATCGTTACCACTATTATTTGTTACCATTTTCAATTCCATGCAAATGATTTATTGCCGTATATTTCCACTAATGTAGGAATCGCTAGATACTGTATATTCATTTTGGACTTTACAAGGAACAAAGTACTTGCACTTTTATGAAATCTCAAGCAATTTTGTACAAATCATTTCGTTTTATGTACAACATTTCTATCACTGTACCTACTGTTTTAAATAGGTTCTTTCTAAAACAGTGGAATTTTAAGGAAGAACTGCCCAAACTCATTAGTAAATTTATATTGACCTTCCCAAAAATCGAACCCGTGACCCTCGGTTAGAGAGCCGTAGCCTCACCTCCACGCTACGGCGAAATGCGTTCATTTTCGTACTTTCATATTACTGTATAAGATTCTTACATTGCCGTACCAACTAACATACAATTGAGTGGATTAATCTTCAAAACGCAGACTCTTAATAAGCAATAAAGTACTTAGATACAGTATGATTGATATTTTCAAAGTGAAATTTGTATATGTCTTTCTTTATCACATAATTTTGATCTTTAATTTGAGAAGACATCGTTACGTTATCGGATTGAAACATAAATACCCGGAATTTATTTCGTAAAATTATGTAGGTTATATAATATACTCGTATTATTATTACTGTACCAGTTTACAAAACGCAACAGTTTAGACAATATTCCATTTACTGTATTTACTTATTTTGTATTTTCATTTCCAGAAACCGGAAGAAAGAACCACGTATTATATTCCTTACCGAAAGTCTGCACGAAGTACAGCACATTTGTAATTGATGGCAACGAAGTGGACTTATTCCCAGGGCAGTTGGTGAGTTATTTGTTACGTAATATTGAGTTGCAAACAAACGATTTGAGGATATAATGAACTAGAGGCCCATTTCGGCTTCCTCCGTTGCGTTTCGTACTGGAGGATATTGCAGGAACCTTTGCTTTTTCAATCACCCAAAATCTAATAATCATTAAAAAGGTACCGTACGTAATCTCGTGATTTCATATTTTACCAAGTATCATTACATTTATTATTAACCGGAATGAGTATGAGACGGTCTTTCACTTTGTGAGTATTTATCCTATTCTGGCAACGATTCGGAGAAAATGGTTTGGGAGTAACGTGCTAAGCGAAAAAGAATTTTTTGACAACCTTGATGGAAAGGATTGGCTACAATTTGGAAAATATATGAGAGATGCTTGGAAAATGCGGTGAGATTTAGTCTATGAATTTAATTTTTAAATATTAAAATATAGATGAAAAACTTTTAGACAACAGTTGTAAGGAGCCCAAAATAAAATTAAAATAAATATTAAGCATAATAATTAAGCAAACTTTTTTAGAGCTCTTGATTCCATTATTTACGAAGAGAGTTTAGTTTAAGAGAGTGATATCGCGGTTTTCTACAGTTCTCATGGTTGGTCAAGAAAATAAAAAAGTTCTTTATGTTAGTGCGTTTGATTATTTCTAAGACATTTGATGATATAGTATGGAGTCAAGTACAGTATATACTCATGACCTAAAATGAAATTCTGGAGTATAATTGTAGCAGTCAGTTAGTTGATGAGGTAAATTCAATTGAATCTTTATTTTTTGATCGTTAGTGAAAATCAGTACACTCACCAAATTTCTCTTTTGTCTTTATGTGCGTACCATATCTCCAGAACGAATTAATCTAAAGACGTGAAATTATACTTGAAGCTGTATTAGCAATGGTGAATCTCCCTCCATGGGATTTTGCTGAGCGGTAGCCAAATACTAACTTGTGTCGGATATCTCAAGAACATAAAAGCTATAGTGAAGTATAGTAATTTTCTATATACTGATATCACTAAAAGGGTTAGCACCATTCTCCTTATGTTTGGCTCTTTACTCCTCTGCATATTATTATACGTAGGATATCTCGAGGAACGACTCAAGGTACTATTTTTAAATATTTCATACTATAATATCTCTGAAGAGGATGAACAAATTCTCTTCTGTCTGCCTTTATATCTGGCTTCATGTCCATTAAGCGTAGGATGTGTCCAAATTTACGTTAGATTTTTATCCTTCACCAAAGATACTTACACATATACAGGATGTAAAAAAGTTTGGCTAGCTATGTATTTTCAAATTTTGTGTGTGATTCTAAGCTAAAAATGAAGAAAACTTTTTTTCAATTTCCAATTCGTTTGGCCGCTAGCCACCATAAAGTCGTCGAGCTCGCGTACCTGTATGCCTTGACAGATTCCGTTGAAACTAGAACCATTGGAATTGCAATCAAAGTCTCCAAATAGTTGGTATCTGGTACATTTGTTATAACTATACTGTTTTTTTTTTTTCTTTTTTTTTTTTTTTTTTTTTTTTTTTTTTTTTGTTATTCAACTTTAAAAGTTTTCAACAGACGCCGTTCCGTTAATATTGAATAAAATAACACATAGTTAGGCTACACTGACGCCCAGTCACACACATATCATGGAGGGGTCCAAGTAGAAGGGAAATGCATTTAAAATCTCAAACCGATAACCCAATTCGTTCTTCACATACTCTACGTAAAATAAACAGGCAGACAAAAGATGAATGGTCCCCTCCACTTGAGATATAAAAATAGACAAAATTCCAAGTATATAATTGAATACGTTTTTGAGATATTCAGCTGAGAGATAGACTTCGCTAACGCTCAGCCAAAACCCTACGGAGTTACATTTGCCATTATAAAACTCTGTTTGGGTTCCAAACACAATTTGACAATACAGAAAAAATTTACAGACCTCTGAATCGTAGGCTTCGCTAGCGCTCAGCAAGTTGACTTTTAACCGTTTTTCCCGTATAGAAGATTTTTTCAGGCATTGTAATTATATCTTAAATCCGGAATTTCATATCCGTATCAGCGACACTTGCTTTTCGGTGCTCCAGGTTCCAACTCTTTTTTACATCGAGTGAACTCTGATTTGACAACAAGAAATAATCCATGTCTTCCTGTGTGTTTTAGGTGATGATTCCCAGTGTGGAGATCCAGATGGACGCCAAGTATTATCCGGACCCTGACGTGTTCGACCCTGAGAGGTTCAATGAGGAGAACAAGAGTGGGAGACCGGAAGTGACGTACATGCCGTTCGGGGAGGGACCACGGATCTGTGCGGGTACGTCATTTCCTGGTGCATGCTCGATCTCTTGTCCAACGAGCGTCCATAAGACAAGTTAATCAAATGGCAGTTCAAGCGATGCAAGCCATTCTAAAACTATGTATTGTTTCCTATTACGACCTTATTTTGCACGAGTTTTCATCGGAGTTTATGAGATCCATTTTATACCGTTATAACGAGTTTTTTTTTTATAGCGATTAAACAATCACAGATAAAATAACCATGTGTATTGAAGTGCAAAAAGTATTAAAATCCAATTAAGCGCTTAAACGCGTTAGCGAAGACAATTCACGCAAAATGACATTACTAAATATGATATTATCTGCTAGCAGGTAGGTTAGGTTAGGTTAGGTAGATTACCAATTGTTGCTTGCTATCTGTAGTTTTTAAAGGCTTTTTCCCATTAGACTGTATTGAACGATGAACGTGGAATCGACTATAGATCTCCCCCAATTAAAACAAAACTACGAAAAGCACAGTTAAAAACAGCTTTTCCAGCTACTTATTTTAGGGTGATTTGTACATACTGTATTTTACGACTTATTCATGTAATGGAAAGAAATATTGCTTAATTTCTACATGCATTATACATAAGTAGTGCTCAATCAACATGTGTACTATTAGATAAAGCTGGAATTGTTTGGGTCGGCTAGGAACACCAGTTGGACCTCCGCCAATGAAAGAATTGAAGTAGACACTCTCAACTATTAATATACAATCGCACCAACACTCAAAGCATATGTCAAACTATAGACCTCTTAGTTTCACTTATCTTCCTAAATATTTACCACTTTTAAAGATCGGTTGAGCTTAAGATAGAAGCGAAGTTTATAGTATCTATAGTTAGACTGGGCAACTCCATCCCTCAATCTACACTTCATTAATTTCACACTCAGGCATAATTTGTGGAATCCGCCATTTAACAAAATAAAAAGATATATGTCCAAGTTGGTAGTTAACATATGATAAAAGCACAAATATTCAAACTTTTATGTTCATAATATTTAATGTGAGGATAATTCCTTCCTGGTTCTTGATGCCATGTATGTACCTCAGGCTCTCATTGTATGAAACAATGTATAAGGCCATGTAAACCTTTCATGATACAATAAATGTTGTCCTTACTCTCCAACCTCTCATAGCTGTATTCTCAAATTTTTTGGTCTTCTTAATTACTATCCTAAGGAAACAGCTAGTGTGACGAGCTCGTGGTAGTTTTAAAGGAATTAAAAGTAATAAGCCAGACACAAAGTGCAAGTTTTTTAGTTCGAAGAAACCATAAAAATAAACTCTTTAATTTCTACTTGACTATAAAACTGTATCGCAGTCGCAAATTATTACAGCGCCTAATTTCACTAATACACTCAAATTTCTAATTGGATTTAATCAACCACCTAACACATATACACACCTAACACATATACACACCTAACACATATACACACCTAACACATGTACACACCTAACACATGTACACACCTAACACATATACACACCTAACACATATACACACCTAACACATATACACACCTAACACATATACACACCTAACACATATACACACCTAACACATATACACACACCTAACACATATACACCTAACACATATACATATACACACCTAACACATATACACACCTAACACATATACACACCGAACACATATACACACCTAACACATATACACACCGAACACATATACACACCTAACACATATACACACCTAACACATATACACACCTAACACATATACACACCTAACACATATACACACCTAACATATATACACACCTAACACATATACACACACCTAACGCATATACACACCTAACGCCTAAAAATATATACATACATGCAACGGGTGTTCACTAAAGGGTGTCATAGGTTTCTATGGGTACTCATCATTTCAAACAAAAAATTTCATACATAGTAAACGTCATATAATGTATTTATAATGTATAACGTTTTAAATGTCATATCAACTGATGTAAACTGCAAAACCTTATTGAATTATTCGAGCCATTTAACATGTTTCCATCTGTGGTGCGGTTATAATTCTTTATTCATCTATGTGTAACATTATCTTCTTCTTGTGTTTGCCTTTACAATCACACATTACAGTATCTGCCACAATGTGTTACAGCTAGTAATGCGTGTTATGTTCTGTGGTTGTCCAATTTATCACAAGGAGTACAAACTTAACAGCTTCGTTTTGTTCTTGCCTTCGCAAATCTACCAAGATGTGCAATAGCTAGAACATTATTTCCTAGAATGCTTAAGTGCTTTGCTTAGCCTTCTAATTCTAGCAATCAATCATATATGGCAGTTAGAACTCTTGGTACTTTTTCAAACCATTTTCCATTTATAATCAAACTAAAATAAACAACCTATGTATAGCCTGTCATATATTTTAATTTCACCTTTATGGGAATAAGACCTATTTGGGATGTTTTGGTCGTATTTTAGATTTCATCCTGAAATCCTGACGCTAGTTTTTTTGTTTTGCGTGAAACACACAATTGAATATTCGCCCAGACATAATAATGAAATATAACATTTTGTTCTCAGGTATGCAATTCGGGATCCTGCAAGTCAAGATATTCCTCTGCCATCTTGTGTACCACTACAGAATCCTACCAACGTCGAGGAGCGCCGCTAAACCATCCTACTCCAAGCATTCCTACTTTGTCATTCCTAACCATAATCAGTTCGTCAAACTAGTTCGGAGAAATCATTGATTGACGTTATACATAGTTACTTGTTTTGTATATTTTTCCTGTTTTTTATATCGCACTGAATAGAATAATTGTTTATGTAAATGTAAGCTAATTATAAGTGTAAGCTTCCAAAGGGACACAGGAAGCCCCAGCTTAAGATTACACCCCTCACCCTCCCCGTCAGAGGGCAATCTGGAGCTGAGATCCTATGGAGGCCGACAGCTCCTAAAGGCCCGAGAGACCGGATAGTTCGAATTTTTCCAGAGCATGGCAGCTGTCAAATGCTGAAACTCTTAGAGGTTGAGAGCTCTTGGAAGCTCTTCTAAGGAAGTCTCAAAACAGACACCTGACAGAGGCCGGAACTATTGGAAGACAGAAATATTTCAGAGTTAGTTTAATGTACATTCTTGTGGCTTTTAAGAAACCAGGCAGTTCAGTGACAAAGTTCCAATAAATATTAAGAATTGCAACTGAACTATAACTGAATCTTGTAGCTAGCAAGCCAAAAGGTCTTTAGGCAGATTTCATAATTTTAATATAATAATTGTTTATGTAAATGTAAGCTAATAATGAATATGAGCTCCCAAAAGGACACAGGAACCCAGCTTCAGATAACCCCCATGGGTAGAGGCCGACAACTCCTAAAGGCCCAAGAGGCCGGATAGTTGGAATGCTTCCAGAGCATAGTAGCTGTCAAATGCTGAAGCTCTTACAGGCTGAGAGCTCTCTGAAGCTCTTCTAAGGGAGTCTCAAAATAGATACCTCATAGAGGCCGGACCTATCGAAAGATGTGAATGGTTCAGAGTTAGTTTAATGTTAAATAAACATTCTTGTGGCTTTTAAGGAACCAGGCAGTTCAATGACAAAGTTCGAATAAATCTTAAGAATTGCAACTGAAGTCTACCTGAATCTTGTAGCCGTTAAGCCAAAAGGTCGTTAGGCAGATTTCATAGTAATCTGCCTATTACAAGCACCTTTCATCACGGAAATTCCGGGAGATTTTTTGGCACTACAGAATCCTAGGAGTGCCACCAAAGCCTCGGGTAGGATACGATATGCGGACCCAGTTTTTTTTATATCGAAATTGGCAAACGATATTACTTAATCATAACCATCGATAAAATCAATCGATACTGATTAATTATTTTGAACAATTAACTTAAATCATCTATACCAAAAGCTGTAAACACTTTCAAATAATATTTAAATTTTACATAAGTAACATTTGTTTATTAAATATGGCAGTCAATTTTAGAAAACTACACGAAATTGTCTTGAAAGACGATAAGACATGTTTTCGTGTTGGACATCATGTTGGACTTGTACCGAAAAACCCATTGTGTGAAATTTGTGGTAAAGAAACAACTGTAACTGTGAGAGGAGCAAATATGTTCGTCTTCAGTTTTCCTAATTTTGAATATTATAATTTGTTTGACCAATGTAAATATATAATTCATATTTTAATTTAAAACATATGATTGTTATTAAGGACTATAGATACTATTATGTCGATTGATAGTCTAGGATTTTAAATGCGAATATTAGGTATCGATGGTTACATTCTTCGATATAAAAAACAGGGTCCGCTTATCGTACCCTACCCAAAGCCTCTTAAACTAAGAGCATTCATGCTTAGGTTGTTACGCTTGTGCGGAGAAATCACTAATATTATAGATAGTTACGTGTTTTTTTAGATATTTCTTATTGTATATATTGTACTGAATAAAATCTATTTTTCTGTAAATGTGTCATTTTTTGTTACTAACCACGTTCAAAGACACTTCGTTTTTAGTGAGCTGAAATTTTCTGTCTAACGTTAGTAGAATACCAATGATTCAGACAAATGACTGACATTACCAATAGAGCAAATTAATCGTAGTAGAACATGCCTAAAGACAATCTGTTTTAAAGTTTTCTGTAATAACAACACTTCCAAAACTTCAAAAACTCCTCTTCCACTGTAAAAGATGAATCCTTTTAGTACTATGGTTGACTGTATTAGTTACAGATTAAATTACCATAAATCACTCATTACTATAAATCGAGGCACGGCTTAAGTGAGCACTCGATTTGCCATCTGTGCAGTCACAGGTTAGATAGTAAATATTTGAAGGGTAAATATGAAAGTTATTCTACTTTGGCTTTAAAAGTTTAGTATTAAAATGGCTTTAAAAGTAGTTATTTTTAGATTTACTAGTAAATACATTAAATTAAAAGATACAATAATATAAGTAATTATTTACCTTAGTGAGACTTTTGAAAAATTGGAAAATTTATTGTACAAATTATTTTTTGATTTCGTGATTTCTAAGACAGTAATGTAAATAACATTTTGATATAGCACTTATTATTATATTCTAAATTAAGCGCCTGCTATGTGGTGTCCACAACATCACTTGTTTGCCGTACTGCATGAATTGCATACCTACTAGGCGCACAGTCCTTTAACCTGTTTAGTGAAAACTTATCTTTCTTATATTTATACCTGAAAAAAATAGAGTGTTTCCTTGGTCTAAGAAACACCTATGTACAAATTTTAGGTTCTCTGGATTCTTTCTGTCAAAGTGTTACTGTACAAACAGACCGACAGGCAACCACACGATTTTAATCACACAAAGAGAATTTTAATAATACGATTTTAATAATACAAATAATTTAACCCTATTAGCTAGTCCCAATCAAGCACGAACAAGTAAGAAAGTCGCAATCCCTTTAAATGTACAGTAATTAAATCAAAGTGTTCAACCAAAATATATAAAAACATTGGAATTCATCTCTTTCCTGATAGCGAGTATTACCATAATTATTTCCATATTCAGTAAAATAAAATAAAATACGATAATTGTCCATTTTTACCTTCTTTGACATATCAAATTGTAACACAACTTTTATAAACATTATATATATATATATATATATATATATATATAAACATCAAGTAGACTTCTCGGTATAAAGGTCCTTTAACATTTCGGCATTTGCCGTTTTAAAAAAGGATTAACACAAAATAATAAAATAGTGCACCAAACAAATAAAATTAACACAAATAAATAAACAACAATTTTTTAACAGGTGATTAAGAGCTAAAAGAAATATCATGAACAGGAAAAGATAAATAGAATTTGGAAAACAATTAATACATAGAATCATCTTTTATGCAGACCAAAGGGTACTTTATATTTTAATATTAACTGATCCGTCTGTTCTAAATTTTCTAAGTAAATTTTGTTTACATCTTCAGGTACTTTGCAAACACCTTTCAGTGAATTACATTGTTCAAAATTTTGGATGGCCTAATTCGTGTTGGGAAACCCAATTTCTCATCCTGTTTTTTAGACTAACAACGATGATTATTCATCTTATGTGCAATGGGTTTGTTGTCAATCCACCATAATCCATTGCACAATTTTTACATGTTAACTGATAAATTACATTTAGACTTTTACAATTAATTTCTCCTCTAATAAATGTTTCTTTTTTTGTTTGCATATTTTATTCAGTTTATGTTTATACAGTGTACTTGAGAAAGTTGTAATTACAACGAAATTTGTGCAGTATCTAATTGCAGTTTTCTTTTAAAAGTGCTGTCTTTATATGTATGTGTGTGTGTTGAAGGGGATTCGAGAATGGTTTTAGATTCATGGTTTGGTCCGATTTAAATAGTTTATTTTTTATTTATAAATTGTTGTTGATGTTAGAGTGTTTTATATTGGATCCGGCAGATTGCGCTACGACACGTAATACAAAGCGAACTGAAACTTAACAGCTGTTAATACTTTCAGCTGAAGTTCATCAAAGAGGAAAAAAATTATAATTGTAAAGTGCTTGATCAGTAGTGTAATGCAGATTTCAAATACGAAGTTATTTAATTTTAAATGTAGATTGCGCCAATGATCAAAAATCCATCTAATACCATAGAAATGCTATTTATACGCTGTTATAACAACTACCTTATCAAATCAAATCAAATCATCAAATCATTTTTTATTTTGCCCAGAACATTACAAAAATGTATAGCAATAGTCATTTTTCTATAATTTGGACCAATCACTCCACATTGAGACCAGTCAAACATACAGAAATTTCGGTCGCACCACATTCACTCATGCCAATTTTCCCATTTTCCAACGCTGGTTGTCAGTGTTCCAATTGTGCGGTCACCCAGTCGAATGCCATAAACTCGTCAGCACTATAAAATGCTTGAGACGCTAAAAAGCATTTTATACGAGCTTTTAACGCCTTGGGCGTTTGGGGTGTTTTTGATTGGATTTGGCAACTTGTTGAGAAAACGAACTCCTGCCTGCGAAGGCAAGTGTTCGTAAACCCCCGTCCTGTGACTTCCAGTTCGGTAGGCATCTCTGCCTCTTGTCCCATACGAATGTATGTCTAGGCCAAGTGTCATGGCACATTTAGACATACAAAAAAAGATTATCTCTAGGATGTAGAGACACGGCAGAGTCAACAGTTGCAGTTTTTTAAAAGCTTCCTTGCATGTTTCTCTGAACCTTAACTGTGCGATTATGCGAATCGCTTGCTTCTGTAATTTGAATGCCCTGAAAAAATCGATAGTTTGCGCTGGCTCCCCACAGCACCAAACCGTAGGTGAGGTGGGGGTAGATCAAGCCATAATAAGCCGTCATCAGTACCTGAATTTGGGCAGTATTTGGCTAAAGACCTCAATACATAGATGCCCGAGGGCCAGTTTTGAGCAAACATGATCAATGTGATAATTCCAAGTCAATCCCTGATCCAGCAATATTCCGAGGAATTTTGAAACAGTCGACTTCCTCCAGGAAAAAGTTATCCAATAAAACGGCTGGCCCGTCATTGGAGTTTCCTGATCGTAACGCGAAAGTCAAGAAATTTGATTTTGAAGAATTTGCTTTGAGGTTGAGGCTGTTGAAGTGTTGGACACAATTGTTGGTGTCAAGAAAGATTTGCTGTTCCAGAATAGTTTTTGATTTGTTGGTGAAACAAAGTGTCGTGTCATCAGCGTACTGCACAAGTCTTCCATGCAGTAGTGATGACTCCATGTCATTGACATAGATGAGGAAAAGAATCGGACTGAGTATTGATCCCTGAGGGACACCATAGCTCAGCTGAATCGGTTCAGAGAATTTGTTTGAGATTTGGACGATTTGTGTTCTGTGGCCTAAAAAATTACCTAATCCATTGGAGCGGCACGCCTCTGATGCCATGAGATTCAAGTTTGTCGAGCAATTTCGAGTGGTCAACACAGTCAAATGCCTTAGATAAGCCGAGAAACACACTTAATGTGGAGTCTCGACTTTCTAACCCCTCTACAACCATTTCGACAAGACTCACAACGGCGTCTGTAGTCGATTTCCCTTTCCTGAAACCAAATTGGTGTTAGGAAAGCAGGTTATGGTTGTTTAGAAACTGAAGCATTCTAGTTAAAAAGGATTTTTCAAAGATTTTTGCTCAATGCGGGAAAAATTGAGACAGGCCAAGAATTATTGGTTGAGCTGGGATCATCTTTTTTTTAAATTGGAGTTACTTTAGCGATTTTAAGGAGCGAGGGAAAAACTCCTTGTTGAAAAGAATGATGAATTGGGATAATGAACTCACAATATGCTTTGAGCACCTTTTAATGAGCCACACAGACATTAAATTAATATCGTTTGATTTTTTTTGCCGGGAGCTGTTGAATAATTCTTTCGAGCTCATCCTCAACTACAGGACCGAAAGCCAATGATGACACTGGGCTCTGTCTTCGCGTGGGGTTTACTTGCGGAGGAGATGGACAAGGACCTTGCTCACCAGCAACAGACGCGAAAAATCTGTTAAACTCGTTCGCAGCCTCAGTCGCATCCTCTACAAAGCCTATCCCCTATTTTGATTTTGATTTGGGTCTGTGATTCACTTTTATTGTTTATGATGCCCCAAACAGTTTTAGAAACATTTTTTGACGAGATGATTGATTTAGAGACATCATATGCTTTCGCAGCTTGGATCACTTTTCTGTAAATTCTTTTGTAATTCCGAAAAAAAAATTTTTAATCTTCGTTTGAAGTAGTTTTTTAAATTTCGGAGAAAAAATTTAAGTTTTTTTTCTCGAAACCAATATTCCTATTGTGATCCATTTGTTGTTTGCCTTTCTCGGGCAAACCTTTGATTGTTTTAGTAGGACAGCATAAATTTAGATGGTAATTAAAGTTTTGGAGAGAACAATTTAAAGTGCTGCTCTACTGACTGTGGTAGATTTAAGAAATCCCAATTTTCTTTGGAAAGGGAAGCGTTGAGGAGAGCAATGTTACCTGGCCTTATGTCTCTTATAGTTTTAGTAGTTTTGGGCTCCCTTTCTATTTTTTTCGCCACTAATTACAGCCTCTTGGCCGTAGTGGTCTGAGATGGCTGTGTTTACCACGGATACCGCGACACCTGAAAGGTTGGTGATGACGTTGTCAATTGCTGTCTGTGTTGTTGCCGTCACTCGCGTTGGTGTTTTGATTGACAACGCAAGGCCAAAAGACCTTAACAATTCGATAAACCGTGTTGTGGATGGGTGATTTTTGTCCAGCGCGTCAATGTTGAAATCACCCATGAGGACATTGTATAAAGCTGTGAATGTTTGCATATAACGTAATATAATCTGGTTAGTTCCTTTAACATTGTGTATGGCCTATTTACTGTAATTATTGAAAAGCAAATGGAGATAACGTACTCTTGCCCTAATACTTGAAGCATATACCCCTAATACATATTTAGTGATCGGTAAAAAATATCAAAATCACTTAATCATCAAAATTTAACCTTAGTTAGATTCCGAAACCAACATATGAGACAGTTGTTTTGGTCAATGCAATAGCATAAATGTATTGTAGAACCGTAAATAGATTAGACTGGGAGTGAATTTAAACGACCAGAATAGACCCATATTGACCGCAGCAAATTTTTAGTTGTACGATACTCTTTCGTCATTGAAATAAAAAGGCTAACTCTTATTGTTACTGAAGCCATCGAAGAACTTCAATAAATTATCATGGAATGTGGGAGGGAAATACTAATCTTATAAAAACTGTTTCACTTTACGACTTCAGGATCCCAAACCTCTGTTCTTTAAACTTAAATCTAAAATGGATCAGGAGATTGGAATAGCTTTGAGTGACTATCGATTATATCTAGACTGTTTATTATGTCATAGAAAAAGAATGCACAGATATATTGTCCAGTTTTTTCAATAGAAAATTGCGTGCGAAGCCGCGGGTAACTGCTAGTATATATACAATGTTAATAAATAAGCATTTGACATTTTTTAATAAACATTTTAGTTTGGTTGTTTTATCTCTTGGACTGGAAATTTGGATTGTTAAGAATAATAATATATATATATATATATATATATATATATATATATATATATATATATATATATATATATATAGGCCTACTACATGTTATACACAATTTTTAAATGGTAACCCTACGTCTAATTTAGTATAGTACACATTTACCTGCAAATGCTTGCAAGCGAACTGTAGCCTACTTCTTTTGGTTTACTTATCAATATCAGAACTAATACATTAAAATCAAATCAACAATATTTTCAGTTTTAACACATTGTACGTACACATCCAAAGGCATAGCTGTGTTGCCGAATCGCCCACGCAGTTTCCATCAGCATCGTTGTAGTTGATGTTAGTGAGGCCACTATAGGCCAATACGGCCACACCCTCCGCCACACTCGGTGGATCACTGACTTGTTTTAATATGAACTTTGAATAAAAGAGACCGTTATGATTCATTGCTCAGATAAAAGAAACAAAGAAAAATATCCCAAATAAAATTAATAAATATTTCGTTCAAATAAAGTCCAGAAGTGCCCATACAGGTGCGAAACCTACGAAATTGCGTGCAAAGCTGCGGGTAACTGCTAGTTTTTTAATAATTTAAGCGCGGGTGTGTAAGAAGTAATGAAACTTTATAAATAAGGTAGGAGTACGCCGCACCACGTTTCGCGTAACAGGCCTCCTTGACATTTGCATGCAACGTTTTTTAATCTATAGGCTCATTTTGTTCTTGAAAGGTCCTGCGGACAGATACAAAGTCATACAGAATAAAAATTTAACATTATGTGGCATAAAAAAGATAAATTGTATCATCCTACTGAGCTATTAGCTTCAATGGCACTCATCCAAATTCTATGATCGGTTAAAAACGCATTCTTCTCCATGCGGAAATGAAGATTCAGGTAAAATTGAAGTCTACAAACAGAAGAAATATTTCTCGAAATATCTTGGTAGCTATATATTTAAAATAATAAAGACCAAAATTTGTTTATAGAATTTATTTTTTTTATTTATTTATTTATTTAGTTTATTTTTATTTTGTCCTTCTAATAATTATTTCCATTCACTTACTTCATCTAGATTCATTCTCACTTTAGTTTTATTTTTCATTCTATAAAACATTATGTTTACTTTATTTTTTTTACTTAATAAGATACAACAAAATTTTTAAGATTTGAAATACCAATTGAATACTTTGTGGTGACTCGTTCTCACGCACAGGCTTTAGTAGCCCATGTGAGAATATTTCTCAAATAATTAAATTAGAAATATAAATTTATTTTACACAATATAGGGCAAAAACCAAATATTTATTGTAATTGTATATTTTTAGACAATGAATATATTAATATATATCATTTGTAAATTTTGTTTTCGGATATTAAACGATTTTGATTTGATTTTTGATTTAATAAATGTTAAAGTAGAGTTGGTGAACGTATTTTTCTTTAATAAACTTTTCTGTTAATAAATTAGCATTTTACATATTTTAATAAACATTTTAGTTTGGTTTGTTTTATATCTTGGACTGGTAATTTGGATTGTAAAGAATAAAAAATACAATCTTAGGCGAAACGTGGGCTACTCAAAGCGATGAAAAGATGTAATCTGTAGCACACTCCTAAATTAGGTTACGCATTAACAGTGGTACTAGAAAAAAACATAAATCAAACTTGGTAAACCACATAAACATCCATCACTATCAGTTATTGATAAAAAAAAGGTTAAACGATTCATGCACCCTTGCCTTGCAGATAACCTTGCAAATGTACACTGACACAAGATAAGCGCAAAATAAAAATGTAACACCGTCAGTGATGTAAAAGTAGAGAGGTTCAAACCAGGGTGAACTTACGTAAGAAATAAGATGTAAGCAAATTTGTGTGACAGAAAATATATTTTACCATATTTTTTATATGGTAACAGTTAACAGACGATGATGAAATTATAAATAAACACAAAAGTCGTAAATAACAATATAGTGCATATATACAAAACTTAAATAATAAGATATATTGAATTAAATTGTAATTCAAGGCACAACATAAAGTATTCTTTATTGTCAAGCTTATTATTCCCATGTAATATTTAGTTAAAGTTAAAGTTTTCCAGTTCAAACCATACTTCTTATACACGTAAGGGTACTGAAAAATTGTCTACAGTGGGAAACGGTTTCAAAACCAAACATGCAGTGGAATTAGCCAAAAATGTTGCAAATACTTCGCACTATCACGCAAGGATAATAAGAGTAGTCTTAGAAATAATCAAGAAGAAATCACTTAAAAGAAAGAAAGCGTCAAATTATTATGGTTTGATAAGCTTCAACTAATCATTATAAAACTCCGCTCATGTTAAAAACCATCAAAAATTCAACTCACTTGTATAGTCAGCGTAGTATTATTGGCAGTTTCGGTTTAATATTTTTTTATTAAAGTTAATTGTGCAAACAATGTTTCGACCCGATGTTAATCGAAAAACCTAACACAATTCAGTTTTGTTCAACAAAAGTCGCCATGCTGATAGTAAAATCGTGTAGATAATATCCTGGGAGAAAACATTTAGTAAAATATTAGGCGAAGGATGAGAAAACCAGTGAAGTAAAGTAATTTCTTATATGTTTTATTTTAAGTAATTGGATCTCAAAACAACATTGAGTCTCTAAACTGTAAAGACCAACGTGAAATATTTCGCCAAGAGAGTGTCCTATAGCAATTTTGTTGAAGAAAGTATATTTTTAGCTAATGATGTCTTGATATCGGAGAACCGGCATGAAGTCTGTTCTCAGTAAGTTAAAAATTTAACGTAGCAGATTAGAATTAAGTAGTCTGCCAAATATACTGATATAAAAAATGTCGTCATAGCACCTTTTGATCCAATTTATAAGCTACAAAATCATTGGTTTTGTTTAAATTTCTGAGATTTTTGTAAACCTTGAACGGAAAAATTGCAAACCTGCCTACTGCAGAAATTATTTGCTGTTTTCGAGGTTAATTTGTGTTATCCGAAGTACAGTATAGTAATTGATACTTCCGTAATCCCAATCGTTATTTGCATAAACTCATTTTAAAGTTTCACTACCAATTTTAATGTATTTATTTATCTCAACGTATCTCCAATTACACAAATGTAACAAATATTACTACATTTAAACAAAGATTGTGGCTGATTAACTGTTAATAAATGTAAAACTATGTTGTAACTAACATTAAACACGAGGTAACTAACAATAAATGTGAGGTAACTAACAATAAATGTGAGGTAACTAGCAATAAATATGAAGTTACTGGTAATAGATAAGAAGTTACTAACAATAAATATTATAATAAACATTGATAAACTAGTATTAATAACAAGTTTTGAGATAACAACTATTAAATATACTATAAACTAATTGCAGGGTGTAAAATTTGCAACAGCAATAATAAAACAGAACAAAACAGTGGAAAAAATAATAAAATCTAAATAAATGATATGGTTTTATGGTTTAGACAGTATAGATAAAACAAATATAACAGTGACAGGGATTAAGGGGGGAAAGTGAAATAAATAGTTGTAATTTGAAAGTATAGACAAATAAGTATATGCAACGACTATACATGTATGGCAGCGTCCTGAAATAACACACAAACAACAGTTACATTATTAACAGATAAATGTGTGTTTTTTGTAAAATAACACGAAAAAGGAATTTATGGTTATACTGAAAATTCTAATTCCATCAGCTTGCTTTCTTTTCAAAACTGACTATATTAAAGGCTATAATAATATATAACGAACACTTTCCTCGCTGTAGGCTTGATACCACTGCTCTATTGTAAAATATTCATACCAAGCATGATTTTAATGGCATTCCGCTCTATCCTAAATTCCAATTATCCAAAACAAACATGGCTCCATACATTTTAGTTAATTTTGTGTCTAGGATAATAATCTCAAAATATTCACAGTTAGGCTAGGCATACACAACCCACCAACGTCACTGTGGTAAGTTATATATTAGAACATCTTATTCTGTAATATTACAACGATCAGCTGATATAAACCATCTGTTGGATAAAAAAAAATCAGCTGCATAAATCAAAAAATTGTAAGTTTTGGCAATTTTTGTAGTTCCAATCCGTCAAATGGTATTATACAAAGTTGGGTTAGGTTAGGTGTTTGTATTTTTCATTAGTTCCGACTCCAGCCGATAGATCGCATTAGAATACTGCCTGTATTAAAATGTAAAACCATATCTGAGTTTGTCGAGACAGTCACGTGAAGTCTCGCTGTAAGTTTAAACCTCTGTGTAGAAAAACAAAGAGAAAACCAAACTCAACGATAAACATGTCCCTGACCTCATTTTGAATGCCAGTAGAGGTCCACTCTTAGATAAGCTGTTATAGTAAGAGATATATCATTTGCAAGCCTGGGTTGTGGAAAAGTGTTGTAATGTATTTAGGCCTGATATTCAGTATATTGTTTGAAATTTGAATAAGTATAGAAGATAAGTTTCTTGCTGTAACACTAGTATTACAACTATTAATTGAAATCTATTTACACTATTAATAAAGCCAAACGGGCAGGCTTGCAATGATATAAGTTGTACTATAGATGGTAAAAGAAATAACTATGTAATTTTCACTCAAATCAGTTAAGTTATCCAGACTTATTTTGTTTTGTTTCACAGTTTTCTGTTTAAATAACGTGTTCTTCGGTTTAAAACAATTTTTTATTGCAATCTTTGCGTGTGTATTCTATACAAAGCTATGATAGGTCCTGGCAGTTTTTTTGTAACAAATAGTTTTTGAATAGTTTATATCGGCTACAGGATGTTAGTGAGAAACCCCTACTCACATTAAAATGTGTATATAAGCTGTTTTACATAAAATTTTATCTTTGGAACTCGACCTGTGTCCAGAAATCTTGAGTAGAAATTATTTAGTAACAAGATTTCTTACTTAGGAAATAAAAAAAAAAAAAAACTATTTAATGAACTACACATAATGTCTATTAAAGTTTATTCAAACTTTCAAAGTAAAAACAAAGAAAATCGGTTATTAAATAAAACTAAAACTAAATTATAGATTTCTTAATTGCAAAATGAATATCCTTTCCGACTCTGTAACCCTCTACCTCCTCCAAATATATGTAGTACTTGTCTATTTTCTTGGTATTATTAAAATCGGGTCATTGCCTATCGGTCTGCCTGTGCTGTAACTCTTTGACAGAAAGGTTCCAGAGAACCGGAACTGTGTGCATAGGTTTCTCTGAGTCCAAAGAAGAACTATATTAATTTTCAGGTGTAAAGATAAAAAATAATAAGTTTTCACTACACAGGTTAAAGGTTGGCCTAGTAGGTATGCAATGTATGCAGTACAGAAAACTTGTAATGTTGTGGAAACCACATAGAAGGCGCTTGGTTTATTGTGGATATAATTATATAAGTACTAAACAACATTTTATTCACTACGTTATTTTATACATAACGAAATCAAAACAATTTTTTAGTTCTTGGGTTAAAACCTCAAATAAGTACTTCTACTGTTGTAACTTTTAATTAAACTATTTACTATAACATATTAAGATATAAGTACTTTTTAAGCCGATTTTATGTGAATGTATAAAATGTAATTTTGAAAGCATTTTTCGAAACGTATTTTAAAAAAAGCAATTAATTAAGTGCTTTCCCTAAAAAAAATTGTATTCTTCTTTGTGAACATGACCCGGTCATCCTTATTTTTTGAAATCTTGCTTCCTAAAGTATTATTTTTAAAAGTTATAAAAATCCTCAGGTCTCAGCGGTAAACGTCTTTACCTATACCTTCTACGCCGCTGTCTGGAAAGAGACTACATGTGTAAAATCGCCAGTCTACAGATATTAACGTGGTCTCCGTATATTCTACCGTAATATTCTACAGAGTGTGTCTCACACCCCAAATACTCTAGCCTTCAAAAATGAGTTACTTCCTAGCTAGTGTAACTTTGCTTCGCAGTATATAGTGATTGTACCATAAATGTAAGAATAGATCCAGTCACGATGACGTATCTAAATGTACACATGCTTTGTAAAGGCCTATCAGTATTAGGATTAGTTCATACATATAATATCACATTTTCTCTAAACATATTACACATATATCATGCGATTTTAAACACAACAGAAAGTGTTGGACATCAATAGGTGTTTCAATCCAGTTTTAAACAGAGAGTTTTACTTCAAATAAATATTTTCATATTGACAGTAAGTAGACCATATGGCACCCAGTTTTTACACCAGTTAATCGAATGCTATAATTGTCCTGTGTAGTTAAAAGCTAATGGTGAAAACAGGGCCTACACAGCTTTGGCGGGTCTGGAAGAGATATTCGGCCTGGGCCCGTCATGGTCTGTTACCACCACCCCCCTCCCTCACACCAGTTCACCCCCTCCCCCACATCCTTACCCATTGACAACATCTTATTATTTTGTTAATGCTGTGGAGGTTCAGTTGGAAGTTACAGTGATTAGATTGATCTATTCTTCCGTCGACACTGTTTCCTTCAAATAGATGTAAGGCGGGGCCCAGCCCGGGTCCTTTGAAAAATCTGGTCCCAAAAAACAGCCCGTGGTGAAATGTAAAAACCCAAATGATACAGTACTACGTTCACTCAAATAAAATGACACTGCGTTCCAATATCATCATATCAGAGATCAGCAAACATTGGTGAAATATTTATTTTAGATAATACGAGTCTTGTCTAAGCAAAGTCAAAAAGGACAAATTTTATAGCGAAACTATGACACAGAAAAGGTGTCCCACATTCTTAGCAAATGCGTGAAAATGTTTGCGGAGCGCAATTCTGGTATTTCTGACATAGGCTAAATACGGAATTGCTTTATGCGACTCTGTGGTAGCTTTGCATAATCATTTTTCTGTGTAATAGTTAAACCATAAATCAATCATTCATAAGGACGTTGTGTGCTGAGGTCTGGGGTTTATATCAGTTAGTTCTAAGATCCGACGCTAGGGTGCGCCACGTTATTGGATCTTTACGGTTCAAATATTTACTACCTAACCTCTCACTCCACAGATGACAGACCAATCGCTCCCATATGTGTGCCTCGATTTATAGCATAAAATGAGTTATCTCTTAAGTAACTAACCCAGTCAAACGTGGCACAAAAAGAATTAATCTTTTACAGTGGGAAAGGAATTTTAGAAGTTTTAGAAATGTTGCTATTGCAGAAATTTAAACATGACTGTCTTCAGTTGTTATGTTCTACTATGATGAGATTATTCTATCGATGATTTCAGAACTTTGTCTACATCATTAGCATTGTAGTCGAATGTAACTTATATAAATTGTTAGAGTAAGTGGGTTTGGCGATACTACTTGATGTTGGTAGGATTCTGTTGTACGAAAAATCTCCCGGAATTTGCAATACACAGGATCATTGTAATACGCAGATTTCTATGAATTCTTAAGATTTAGCATATTGGAACTTTGTCACTGAACCGCCTGGTTACTTAAAAGCCACAAGAATGTACGTTACACTAACTCTGAAACATTCCCGTCTTTCGAGAGATTCTGGCCTATGTCAGGTGTCTGTTTTTGGGACTTGTCAGACTCCGAGAGCTCAAAGCCTGTAAGGGCTTTTCTTTGGTAGCTACCATGCTCTATAAGAACCCATATTATCCGGCCTCTTGGACCATAGGATTCTGTTGGCCTTCATCACATCCCGGCCTTAGATTTCCCCCCTCCATTCGAAGGTTCCTGGCCTATAGGAGTTAATATCCTCTAGGACCTAACGGTCGTTGGTAGGGTCCAGCTTTGGCAGCCTCATACCCCTGACAGATTCATGTTTCGGTCTCTGGATCTCTTGGTTTCTGCAAACTAAGTCTCTATGATCTATGAAGCTCTCAGCGCTTAGAAGCTCTTAGCCTCTAGGTCCTTCCGACCTCTGGCAGGTTCTGGCCACTGGAATTGTCTGGCCTCTAGGTACACTCAGCAGCTAATATCTACAGGCTACTGGTAGGTCCAGGTCTCTGACTGCTCTCGGCCTCTGGCAAGTTACACTCTCAGGTAGCTCTCAGCCTCATGGAGCTATGCTAGATAGTTCATTCCAACTGTGGTTAAAATATATACAGTCACGAGGCGTCAACAATAAAATTGAATTAATTCATAACAGTTTGATACTAAGGCTCCGTCTCAATGTCTCAAAGAGCGCCGAAAATTCATGTTTGGTTAACATTTATAACATGCTACGCTCGGTTAATTTAGCAAGAATAAATCCAACCGCAGGTTGTTAAGAGTAAACTACATATAATGAATTTGATCATAGGGCTCAGCACTCTACTCTCAAAAGATAAAAGTTAAAATATATCATATAAAAAGCTAATTTGGTTAGAATACACCCAACATTTGGTTGTGTCTAAATGAACGCCACTACCAAAATTAGTAAAGATGACTTAATAATTGCGGCCATAATCGTGATGATTAAAGACAGACAATGATTAAATTTACAATTTTCAATACGTCGATTAGAAATATACTTAACATCTATACTAAAATAATAATTAATTGAACAGTTTTTATGTGGGCCTGATTTCAATATATTCCATGAAATTACTTTAAATGCCCACATTTCCTAATACAATTACACACATGTTCTATTTTTGTCGTCTTTAAGAAAGGATCTATAAGGATGTGACTACCAACTTTAAACTAGAGAAAATTAAGCATTAAATTTCCAACGAATTTTTTTTTTACCATGGTGCAGCGAAAATGGCAAGATCGGTATTAAGTGGGTATGGTTAACTGGCGAATGTAGCGGTACACCACTGGAATTTGGAGTTCAGAAACTAGGAACCAGGATACTATCCATGGTTCATTCCGTTCATTCCGTAATGTCACTGGAAAACCTTATCCAACCAGAAACAAGAAACTCAATTAGAAATATGCTTGGATTACTAATATCATACAACTCACCCAACCAGGTCAGCGGCATGGTAGTGGCATGACGGAGATAGTGGACCTGGTTGTGGACCTGGCGAAGACAGTCTCAGTGTAGAAGAGTACCAAGAAACACCTGGACGTCCGCGCCATACCCTCCTCGGGATTCTGTGTAGTGCGAGTAATAACATTAGTGTTTGTACGAGAGACAAGTATCCAGGATCTCAATTCTCTCTGTAAGTTATAAAAGGTTTCTCTGGATAAAATCCTTAATATATGCAATTAATTTAAGTGAAAACACTAAAGTATTTGTTGTGTACAATTATTTTGTGGTGTAGCATTAGCATAGCAAACCACATAAGCAATAACACTCCTTTATAATATGGAAATAACCAAATGTTGTACAAAAGCATTTATATCCTAGCACGATCGCTAAGCTTTTTATAAGCAAAAAGAAGAAAAATAACAAGAGTAAAATGAGTTTTTGAATATTTTCATTCACATGCTATAAAAGATTCACCTGCAAAAATTATGTTCACTTCAGGACAAACTAATACTATACTACAAATTATACAAAAAGCATATATTTTTTATAGTTAGTACCTAAAACTATATATAAGAAATTTGTAAATCATCATACAAGCCTTAGGCCAACCACAAAATATTTAATAGATTTACTTCAAACAAAACATATATGCCACATACCTGCTATGAGCTATGTCACATTATTTTGCATACATTCCAAATTTTAAGTGCGGATACATTTTCACTTCAAACCAACGTATTATTGGTAACAACGGTTACCAAATTCATACAAGAAAACAAACACCGAAACTTTTGTCGTACAAATTCACTACTCAAACTAAACAATAATAAAAGATTATAAAGATAACTATAACATAGAAGATTGCTAGTGCAAGAAGCGATCGGAAAGTCCAAAACCCTTTAATACCTAATAAACACGTATGAAATACATGAACAAAAAAATGGTATACAAATAATGCGAAAGGTCAAAGCTTCAAAAAAATAATCACAAACAGAAAAAATTTAAAAAAAAAAAAAAAAAAAAAAAAAAAAAAAAAAAAAAAAAAAAAAAAAAAAACGGTAAATATGAAGATAAAGCCATACTTCACGGAATCTCTCCCACTAAACCATACCAAAAACAAAATGAAGTTTACAAATTTTACACAAACATATTGGAAATTGCGCAACATATTCCACATAGGGCTATTGAAGAAAAGACTTTCAAAATCACAAACTTAAACTCGCATTCTTGATGAACATTTCTTGAGTCAAAATTTTACAGAGAATGGCCATAAGTTTTACTGCGCTTAATATGAAATCGACCCTTATCGAGAACAGCCCAAAATTCAGTTAGAGAAGGAATCTCGAGCGTAAGCACAAGAATAAATTTAAATAAAATTCACTGGGTTTTACGTTTGAAAATTAGATTAAATTGTCAATTTAAATTAATAATACTTGTAACTATTAACATGAATAAGTGTATAAGTTCAATAGGACTGTACAACTGATCTAAATACTTCATATTATACTCTTGTCCATAACCAGAGTTAAAATTATTAAAACTTACAATGTTTGAGAAATTATAAGTAAAACATTCATTACTTGTCCACTCTTGAATGGGTTACATAGTAAAACAAACACGAACAAAGAGCTCCTGTTATCGAAGTCTACAGTTTAATCACTGTTTGTAAAATAACAAGATACTTTATCGTATTCTACAAAGAAAAAGTAAAAAGCAATCCTGGTATGGTTTTATTTTCGATATATATTACTCGTGGTCAATATTCAAATGTTATCAAGATACTTTTTTAATGTGTCACAGTAGTTTTGTTTGGCACTTGACCTGACATATTTTTAAATGTTTATTTTTTAGTGAGAAAAACGCTTGGGTTATCGTTGTCTGGTTAACAGTATAAAGCAATATAGAAGAGCTTCTCGCGAGAGCGGGACGCTAGTTTCATCACGTCCTTGGGCTAGTAAGGATTCACGAGAGCACATCTACTTTTGCAAGTAGGTACTTTTGCTTCATATAATCATTAATATTGAAATATATTTGTTGCAATCTCTCCAATGCATAGAATGTATCCTTTGCAAATTTTATTGTCAAGAATGCGAGAACAGTAATTATATAATTACACAACCTGCTTTTTCTTGATATCGGTAGAGAAATATTCCGTAGAAAAGGTTTTGTGGAGGTCAAAATGAAAAGGTATCAAAAGGGTTAAAATATCAAATTATAATTTTATCTCATATAATTATTTTAGTACAATAATCAGACATGTAAATAAATGTTAAATGAGCGTCATCTAAGTATATACAGGCTTCCAATTTCGTTACGCATTGGTCATTTTGGAGATGAAGCTATTTATTTGTGTTAGACGGTCGATTTTATGGTTATCAAGCTAAGAAAAATATAATATAAGAAAAATTTCCGTTTAATATATTTAGAAAGTCTGCAATTTTAACCACCACCAAAAACCTGCGACAAACGATGTTTTCTTAGAAAAACCTTCATTTATCAACTTAGGTAGTACGAAAATTTGTTCACGGCTCCAAAATTTTTATGTGTATAAAAAAATTTGAAATCGAAACATTTTGAGTGGTAGTTACATCGAAAAAGACACTGTTTTATTTAAATAGATATAAGTTGTGTGGCTACCCAAATTATCTATTTTCAAAGGGGACCTGTAAATAAAATGAATTTTTGCCAACAATTTGTTCGAAAAAATTTAGAATGGAAAATAGTTTAGCTATAGCTCTTATAAAATATAGAACTGAATAAACATTATTAGAGTAGTGTCTAGTATAGATACAGAATACAATCCGAACTACTATCGTCATTTTATTGTTTTCTGTTTCGAAGTTTGAACTCAGATGATATCAAATGATTATTCTAGCTGAACATTAAAACGTGGAGTACATTTTTCGATCTATGAACTTCACTTTTGCACGCTCTTTATGACGATTCAAGCTCATATTTTCATAATACGTCTTTTCCTTTGTAATTTATCGCAAATTACCAAAAAAATCACGTAAATTTTTAAGGAAATCCCCTTCTTTGCCTTGATCTTAATACGTGCTTCAAATATTGTAGGTCATATATAATATAAATATGACCCATTAACTGTTTATAACTCTAAATTTAGTTCTAAATTGAATTAAACTTAAATTATATAATTCAAAATACCCAAATATGTTAAAATACTGCATAATAATAACTAAAACAAATATCCTGGTCTTATTTTATTTTATAAAAAATAGTGGGGATTTCCACATGAATCATAATTATCTTTATTGTTTCACCTTGCAGTTTTATTTTAAACTGTTTTAAACTTAGCAATTAATGCGCCCATATTTTTTATTTTTTATAGGTGTTTAAATAGTTAGGAATCGATACAACTGAAAAAAGATATTCACTGTGTATTTTATTTTCATTTTAATTTTCTTGGCAACAATGAAAGGGGGCGCTAAATGCAATTTCCAAAAGTTGTTTATGACACATTTTTAACAACAAATAGTATCAAAGAGTTCAGTATATTTCATTGCTACGTATCTATATTAAAGTATTGATATTTTATAAAGCTACTCAGCCTTATTAAAGAAAAATTTAAAGTCAAACTAAATCAAATCTCGAAATAAAATTCATTTTTGAGTGCTGGTTGATACCCTCAGCAATGAAAGTCTTTACCGAACTGAGTGTAAGAGCAACTTCGCTGCCAGTTGACCTTTAACCCTAATATCAATAGAGTTCTTCATTGAACCGAAAAAAACCTATGTATGACGTGTCAAGTTTCTAGAACCTTTATATAAAAACTAAACATACCGGAAATATTTATATGCTGATGGCAGCAAATTTTTAATAAAATCTACGTTTGTTTGTATTTTTTTACAACCGATTTTAGTTTTGATAACTGATTGTAAACTAGGTTATCATAGAATTTGATTTATACAAGCTGAACAGTTGATTTATAATAAAAAATGATGGTACAGAAGGTATATTTCAAATTGTAAAGTGGATATTTGCAGGTAGTCGTTTTTAGGAAAATAAATTCCTTTATTTTTTATGAATTGTAAAATTTGTATTTATTTATTAGTCGTTTAAATAGCTCGATAGAATTCTTTTTCAGTTATTTCCGGTTTTATCGTATTCCAGGTATGGTTTTTGTCGGTTTCTCAGTTTCTCAATCTCTCCACATTGCCAGGCTGGATACTGTTGTATAACATATATATATATTGTATTATACAGTTTCTAATATTTAAACGTTTCTTAACTTATGTGGTGTTCTGTAATTATCAGATAACGGAAATCTAAAAAATTCCCATTCTCTATTATCGTAATCAAGTTTTTAGTCATAGCAACCATTTAATGTTTCACCTTTTTCTTCAGATATTCAAAATGTTAGATTTTGTCTGAAAATAAGGAGTAAGATTGCACACCATCATCCGGTTGTTCAAGGAGTGGTATGATCACATTCCTCTTACTCAAGATATGGTTATGCATGTCACAAAGGAGGATGAATGAGGGGGGGGAGAAGGTTATACTGGCAGTGCATGTTGATGGCATAATAGTCCAGTTGGTCTTGAACTTTGTGACTATCTCAGCGCTGCATTCGTTCGTCCCCTGAATTTCAGCATTGAAAAGGTTGGTTACAGCATATTAATCTTTGGAAAATCCGTGTATTCTGCAAAGATAGTTAATAGTTACCAGGCAGTACCTAGAAGGCCGAGATAGAGTTACAAAATTAATATAAAATAATGTAGTAAGTGAAGTAAAAACCTCATTCATACAATGTCGTATAACTGTTAATCAGACTGATTTATTTGTACAAAGACGGTGAATTAATAAACCTATTAACATATGTTTTTGTCTTTAAACAAATAAAAAAGTTTTTGAAGTTGTATCCCAATGTTATGTATTCATTAGAAGTACAGAATACAATTATTTGTAGTATCTATAACTTTTTCAAGAAGGAATTCGATCAAAATGATTTGGTGACTCCTTTTAGCTTCTGAATGGTTTATACCAGAAACTTTGTACAGTTATTAAATCTCTTGCTGTGCAAATTTTTTATATACTCAAACTCAATTCAACACCCAAGTATTGGAGGTGCTTAAAGATTTATATATATATATTGTATACATACATATATATATACACACACACACACACACACACACACACACACACACACACACACACACACACACAAGATAGTTTAAACTTGTTTCAATTACGTTTAAAAGAACAGGATACCGAAGATTTTTACTAAATGTCTAAACAATAACTTGTATATTAATAGTATCATACAAGTCTAACATATAGTGGTATGCACGATTTTTTCTATTTAAAAACATCATGGACAGCAATTAATTTTTTAACGTCAGCTCAAAAGTTTATTTAAATAGTTAAACGCATTTATAAGTTACTTACTTAAAATTGTACACATACTGAATATTTTGTATAAAACACAACTTATAGCAAGTTTCAAAATCTTTTCCATGAAATCAGTACACAGTTAAAAGGATATTATTTAATGGTAATGTATTCATTGGCTTTCATATAAGCATTGTGTGACAACAAATCATTTGCGACATCTACAACCTCTCATATTCGTGTAATGATTTGGTTACTACCACGTTTTCAAAAGTATTTCTAGATTTTCGGCGTAACGTTCTTACACATTATGTTGTATTTTCCCCATTTTTGATATGTGAATGAAGTGACCCACAACAATAATGAGTGTGATATATGTGTAGGTGACCCATATCCATCCAGTAGGTGGCTAATGTGCCACGCGCGCGCGTGTGTGTGTGTGTGTGTGTGTGTGTGTGTGTGTGTGTGTGTGTGTGTGTGTTTAGTCAGAGATGAATAACAAAATAACACTAGTAATAAAATCAATTTCCTCATAATGAAACCTTAAAGATATGTCCCATCACGAAATTTTCATGATCCATATACTGCAAAGAAGTGTGTTCCATTTGCATTTAACGAGTTTAGACCCTTATTTTTACGATTTTAGTGTGTAAATAAATGCCATTATTGTTACAAATTAATGTATACAAAGCATCCTGTATAAATACAACACTCATTTTTGGTTATAATGGTCACAGAAACATCATCATTTTGGAGTTGAAAAGCCCTTCAATTTTATGTTTAGTTATGCATGTTAATATTCAGCCTAACGTTATCTGTGTGTTAAATCTTCTTAAGAGTCCAAATCGGAGGCCAAGTATATTCTATCCTGAACCAGCTAAATAATAATGTGAGGCGATATGGTGGTTATTGTCAATATTCTTACTTGCCTCATGGATTGTAAAGATAGTTTAGAATTCTATGACCTTTTACTGGATTACCTCCACTTATTATTCCAGGTCTTAAAGCAACTAATTACTAATATAGAGTGCAGATTTGGGGATTTCTACCAATGCATTGTTTACCTCAATGATTTTCAGAACCTATAAAAATGTTATTACTTTTTATATTGATCTCCTTTGGGATGCCAATTGTATTCCATCCTGAAGCAACCAGTTAAATTTTTAGTGCAAAGAATAGCGTTTATTTTAATGTTTCGTCACTTATCCCAAGGATTGTAAGGATGGCTTAGAGTTTTATGATTTTTTTACCGGATGACCTCCATTTGGAGGCTAAGCGTATTCCATCCTGAAGAACTACATAATACCAAGTGCCGAGATAGAATGTCTGCCAATATTTGTTATTTACCTCAAAGATTTTGAGAATTGTTCAGAATTTTATGATTTATTACTAAGGGCTTTCTTTTGGGTGCAAATTGGAGGACAGTTAGCATCTTAGTGAATGGATGAGGTTTCTACGAATGTTCGTCAATTACCTCAAGGCTTAGAGAATGGTTAATAGTTTTCTGATTGTTTACCGGATGATCTTCGTTGGAGAAAAAATGTATTCAATCCAAAATAAAATAGAGTGTGGGATGCGGTGTTCATTCTGATTTCTTAATATAGTTTTTAAAATGTTAGGAAATACTTCTTTGTTTATGTTCAGGTTGAGAGTGATGTCCATAATGGATTTTCTTTTAATTTCTACTACTTAACCTACAATACATTTAGAATTTTAAACAGTCTTAACTGTTTCGGTTTTGTAATTTCCCAAATCAGGAAAATAGGATGGTTAGTGTCTGAAGAAACGCCCTTCAGCTGTCCTGGTGCTTCGAGAATGTTCAATACAAAAATTACGATTCAACAATCAATCGTGAGTTTCTTAGTGATGCTAGGAGACATTTTATACAATGTGCGTCATTACATAACGAGAGGACGTCTGTTAATTTTCCAACTTCGTAACTTTTTTTAAATTTGCTGAGGATAAGTTCTGGTAGAAAACAAACGAAATGAATCAAATTGTTAATACTATTGTATTTTAACAATGCATACAGGTTAAACACAGAATTTTTGTGTTTACCTATAAAACAGCTATCTCGTATAAATATTTTAACTACTTGTTTTGTATAGGCTCGACATATACACATTCATCACTTTTTTAATTAATTTGATTCTAAAATTCATTGCATAATGTTCTAATAGAAACAAACAAAGTGTATTGTATACATTTACTGTGTGTACAACATACTAACGAATCATTCACAAATCATGCTAGTGGAAGAACGTGCGTACTCCTAATTGTAAATACCAATGATTTTTTTTAAGATACTAGCAGCAAAATGATTTGTTGAGTGAAATTATTATTTTGAACGAGTTGTGATTTTACTATTAGAAGTGACTAATGACATTGACAAAACTACTCTCCTTCTATCCACTGTATCTCGTTTTTTACTATTTCTTTTGGTTTCCTGAGTATAATACAGGTAGAGTTTTAGTATCTTTAGTACTGACACAGCTGACGCTCAAATATTATATCAACTCTATATACTCGTATTTTGCTATTTCTTGTAGTTTTCACTTTGATTGTATTCACAGGTATACTTATTTGAGCCTCTGGCAGCAACATGATTGGTGGTGTCGTAGTGGCCTTGCTGCTGGAACTGCTGACGCTCAAATATTATATCAACTCCATATACTCGTGCTTTACTATTTCTTGTAGTTTTCACTTTGATTGTATTCACAGGTAAACTTAATTGAGGCTCTGGCAGCAACATGATTGGTGGAGTCGTAGTCGCCTTGCTGCTGGCACTGATGACGCTCAAATATTTATATCAACTCCATATACTCGTGCTTTACTATTTCTTGTAGTTTTAACTATGATTGTATTTATAGGTAGACTTATTAGAGGCTCTGATTGCAACATGATTGGTGGAGTCGTGGTCGCTTTGCTGCTGGCACTGCTGACGCTCCTGTACCTGTATCTCTACCGCACGTACACGTTCTGGACCCGACGAGGCATCAAGCAGATCACCCCCATTCCTCTCTTCGGCAGCTTCCTTCCAGTCTTCCTAGGACGGAAGAACCATGGAGAAGTGTATCATGAAATTTACTAGTAAGTTAAACATTTACAATTTAGAAGTAGTGTATTTCATTAATTTGCGAGTATATGTTTCATTATAACTTGAAATCTTATGATACAGTGATTTTATTATTAAAAATAATAGAGAAATTTTTTATATAAAATAAAGTAAATTAGAACAAAAAGTTGTAAATCTGTGAAATGTGTGAGAAATCATTGAGATTTCATAACATAAAGGTAGGCAGATAAGTTAAACAATAAGGTATATTTAAATAGAAATTTACATTATAATAGTTTTCCAGCTATTAAACACTTTGTAAACTTTAATTTTAGGTAATTTGGGCAGAAAACTGACTTTTACAGTCATAAGACTGACGCAGCTTCTGTGAAATGCTAGCAAAATCCTCCCCCTTAGCAACCATCTGATCCTTAAACCACACTGATTTACATATAGGATTTCGAGAAAATTACTTCGATAATCTTTACAAATTATGTGTTAGCTCAAAACGTAAAAGACACATATCAAATATCGATCCCATTTCGCTTGGTTTTCATATATCTGTCTTGAATTTATTTTGGTTCTTATCATCCTAATTGCCAAAGATATCAAAACGATCCGCAGCTAACACAAGACAGCCAAAGACAAGTGTCCCACAATTGAGCTTTGCTAATTGAATAACCTACACAATGAACTTTTCTTAGAGATACACACTCTAAGGATGTGTTTCCTGAGATCACCATAACAAGTGATTAAGCCCTCTATAAGAAGTTGAATCAAGAACAAGCCCATCAACAACATCCATCTTCAGTGTTTTCAATATGCATCTAGATACTGAACTAGTTCAAGATAAATTTAAAAGCTTGGAGATTCCAAAGAAGTCCATTTAAGGTCCTGTCATGAGTTCTATTCAGCAAACGATTTCCAAAACATCAACTACTTTATTTCCCACAATCCTCTTATGGCCTGAAACCTAACAAACTTTTAATCGTCATTGATCCTTCCGGAAGAAGAATTTACCTGGTAACGATTCCAGACAAGTTTTCAGCTTTACACATAGGAGTCCTACGCTTTCGAGGTTACTTTGGCTATCAGTAAAGATATTTTTCGTCTTGCTCTCGTGCAGCAAAAGTTTTACATGTACAACACCATAAAAACGTAAACTCTGCTTGGAAAAACTGTTCAACAAAAAGCTTTTTTCCAGTTTTGGATAAAGGCTGAGAAACCTCTCACTTCGCTTAGTCCTGAAAGAATCCTTGCGCTTGCTTCCGGTATGACGGTATATTCAGGATGGGTAAGGTTGGAGTAATGGCTGCTTCCAGTCGAAATCCCATAAGGAAGGATAGGCAGACTATATCTCAGCCATGTCACCTTGGAAAATGGGATTACACTCCCAAGCTACCATAATCTAAAAAGTCAGGACCCGTTGTCGTGAAATGTGCTATAACGGTTTTGGCTTCTACGAAATTCTTTGATCTCAGGACTCAAATTGAACTTTCAACTATAGCATTGTACAAACTTTATGGGAGCAATATTTAACTTGCCTTCTGTGAACATAAAGAAATAGGCAAAATCGGTTTTCAATTCATATATCCAAAACGCAAATTTAAGTTTCCACATATACAACATTTCTTATACCGGTATTTTCGGTAAGGCAAAGTCCTCTGTGAAGTCATAGATAATCACTGCAACCTCAGGGTCATTAGAACAAAAGATGACCCTGTTCACTTTTTTTAAAGGTACCTTTAGTACGTTTATCAATTAATGCACGCCCATTATCAGGAATTTCATTTCCTCGGTGGCGTTGTTTTTCTCTTTCATCAACGGGGGTTATCTATAATAAACTTAGCTGACATCTATTGTAGTTCCATTTCCAATCATCCCAGATTTGCAACCTCTAAGACTTTTGCTTATCTAAACCTCGTTTGGAGATGTCGGTTCGAAACAAATCACAGCTCGTTTGGAACACAAATTTGCACAGATTCTAATAAAATAGCATTATTAGATATTAAGTTAACCATTCAGGACCAAAATTTATTGAAATAAACAATAAACCGATATAATGGAATATTTAAGAACCCGACAAAATATTCTTCATTACTTTGGTGCCATTTAACCTTAAGGTCCCTTTAAAAACAAATAGTTCTTCCTTGAACCAATAGGAATCTATTTACTAAGTTTCAAGTCTATAGAGGTACCCACTGACGAACAGATAAACAATGACATTATTTTAAGAAGGATCTGTCACGGGGCGGTAATAATCAAACTCGAGGTTATTTAAGCAAGCAGGTGAGTAACAACTTGTAACAGCTGTTTAAAACGAAGGGACAGTTTGTAGAAAGGATTTTAGGGAGTACTGACGACCGAGTGGTCTAAGAAGTCGGACTTTAGATCTGAATTAGAGACAGAGCATGTTCTTATCTTATGTGACCGTAAAACTTTTAATCAGTTCCATCGACCTTGTACTGTATCAACTCTCTCTATCTATTCTGTTTGATAATGTCCTTGCGCAGGCCACTGGCCCATGAGGACCACAGAATAATGTAGAAGGGACTATCCATAAAAAAAGGAAATAATATCCGGGTGCGTTCTCTTCTTCAAATGTATTCTCAAGGCCAATTACACGTGAATAAGGTGTGTCTTGTAACTGAGAGTTACGTTATTTAAGGAATGCAACTACTTTCAACTTTTGCTCTTCTTCCCTTCAGTGGCAGATTCCTTTGATCCACGAACACGCAGTAGGATTTTGAGGTTATTGCAAGGTTAATGAGTATTGTACATTATATGTTTATTGCGACTAATTATATGGTGTCCTGCAATGGAGCAAATTAAATCTTTTGATAAGAACGGCTTATGGCACCAAAACCTTGATTCGATCAGCCTATCAATAAACCCAATACCCCGGAATCTCCTTTCTTCCAAATCCACCTACAACTGAAAACTGAAAGGTGGATTTTGGAACTGAAAACACCCATTGGTTATCATCGTCCACAAGGTTATTCAATCTGAAATAATTGAAAATCTTTGCTAGTATAGTAAAACGGCCATGTATTTCTCACTCATCACATCTATTCCTTATGTAGTTTTGGCATGCTAACGTTTATATAAAAAGGTCCTTACTTTTAAAGGAAAGTAAACATATCAACTTCTATAAGCCTACTGTTGTATTTCAGCAAGTATCCTGACAGCGATGCTGTGGGCTACTACCAGTTCTTGACTCCCAAGCTGATGATAAGAAACCCGGCCTTGGTCAAAAGGGTTTTGATCAGCGACTTTTCCAGTTTCCGAGACAATGAGATATACGCCAATAAAAAAGACGACCCTTTCATGGAGTTGAATCCTTTCCTGTGCAGAGGAGAAACGTGAGTCATAACCTGATTTGTAATAATTCGAAATTTTAGAGTATAATTTATGCACAATATTACAGTATAGTTTCAAGTTTTGAATAAATTTTTACGGTAAATGTCCATAAAAGTACAATTAATGATTGCAAACGTCAACTCTGAATATGGGGAACTCTAAATAACGATTAGGAAATTGAACATCCCTGTTCCACTAATTGCCTTGAATTCCAAATGGTGATTCATTTACATTCTACTCTGGTACTTTTGTGCTTAAAACTTTAACATTCTCAGCAATATATGGAGAAATAATTATAAATCGGGACAAAGTAATTTTCTAGAAATTTTGGTTTTTTTTTATAAAAGGAGAAGCCGATCTCCTCTTATGCCTTAATCTGCCCGTCCTCATGGGCCACTGGCCTGTGCGAGGATCTTATCAATCATTATTACAAATGACCTAGAGTAGAGTTTAATTACTAATGAACGAGGCATTAGTCTTGAATGTATATTGGATCACAAGGAAAACATTCCACGTTTTACGTACAGTTCCACTTCAATTTCTTCAAGATGTTTGTATTCTTGGCTTTAATTTAAAACCATAAAATGGCCATTAGTGATATTGACAATATAGATAAGTTAGCAATGAAAGAATGGACGCATTTTCGTCAATTTACCACTAAACTCATATTTCAAACTGTAAGATTGTAAATCTTATAAAACATTGGTGATAAGAGTATAAGGATATTTGTTAAGATAATAAATTTAAAATACAAAATATTTAAAACAAATCCAAATTCTCCGCTATACTCTTCTTATAAGTCGTAAAAACAGTCTATGATAGTTATAGTAGTATAAATTCTTATTTTAATTGTCTTTAATTTATCTTAAATTTGTTGTCTATGGACAAAAAGAAATTTTTTCTACCACGTTTGAGATGTGTAGAAATTAACTATCAGTAATATAGAATTTAAAACTAAACTTACTTTTTAGTAAGTGTACTGTTGCATGATAGTGGTAAGGAGACTGCAGTAATTATAGTTATTACTAATATTGATACATTGTTGCTCTGTAGATGGAAACCAGCTAGAACATCTTTCGTTGCTGGGTTGACTACAAGCAGAGTGAAGTCATACTTTCCATTGATGAAGGACACGTTGAAACATCTGGATGATTTCCTCACAGACAAGTTAGGAAAAGAACTCGAGGTAATATTATAGAATTCAATAAAACAGTCGTATGTTTATTTTTACAAATGTTAGGCGGCTGTGTTACAATAAATAGAATGACTTGTATCATAACACTAACTACGCGATGTTACTTGACTGCATGTAATAAAGATTTAGCATCAACAGAAGGACTGACCTTCTCCCAATTACTTGTGATAACCAAATGATAAAATATATAACTTTTCCCATATTTGCAACAATGATCTCAATGATTTTTTTTTCGTAACCCAATTATATTTCTTGCCATGGATAATTATTTGGAATACATTTCTAAGAAACCATTATTCGTCAACACCCTGGTAATTTTGCAAGTAGATCGGATCATGGCAACCCTGTATCATTGTTCCAAAGCGGCATTAATAATGTCCTAACTAGTAAGGAGCACATCGCAGGTGCTTTTCACATATTTCTTCACGTCAAAAAATTACTTTTTGGGGTAACGATATCGAAGGCAGTCCGAAGAGAAAGAGAAAGGGTCACGCAAACATCACGGTTTGGAGCGATAGATATTTTTAGTTGTGATTAATATTAAGAGCAGTATGGTATGCAAGCTACAGTTAATTTTAATTCAAACCAATAACTAAATTAAATTATATGGTTTATCAAGAGAATAAAAAAAGTACCGACTGGAGTCGAGACATAGGTCGTAATCGTTGCAGATAAACTGATCGCCCCTAAAGGCGGGTGTACACGCTACGATAAATTGCTGCAATGTAGTTGCAGCAATTTATTGTTACAATCATTCGTGGTTGGGATAACTGTTTAATACACCGATTTATTGTGTCGATATATTCATTGTAGATCTAGGTTTCGGACATGGAGGAAGTATTGCTGTGGTCAGTGTATGCAGTGTGCATAGCGATTAAATTTCGAAAGACGCGAAACCCTAGAAGAAAGTGGAGCCGCCAGTGGTTATTGCAGATAAGGACATTTTCTCTTACCAAACTATTGAGAGAATTGCGAAATGAACCAAATGACTGGCGTAATTATTTAAAGATGGATGAAGATAACTATATTGATTTATTAAGGTTAGTTTCTTCAACAATGTTCCTGTCTCCCAATGGATCAAAACTCCTTGTATTTTTTTACGAGTTCTACGTATGCAAGGTCTTTTTATTTCTGTCGGAGTATTCTTTGCTCTTAACGAGCCACAAGCAGGGAGAACTCCGATATAGTTCGATAAACTCACTGCCGAGGGGTTTGAACTGCCATGTCGAGGGGTTTGACTCAACGTGATTAATCAGACTCAAACCCGTTTTTGTCTCAACTTGTCGCTACGGATCTCAGAAATTTATGCCGGCTGGCACCAACCACCCAAAACACCGATCCCGATAAATCGCTGCGATGTACCGTTTACACGCACTGATAAGTTGCAGCAATTAGATCGCTACAATAAATTGCAGCAATTTATCGTAGCGTGTAAACCCCCCTTAAGAAATTTATGCCGGCTGGCACCAACCACCCAATCCAACACCGATCCCGATAAATCGCTGCGATGTACCGTTTACACGCACTGTTAATTTTCATCAATTAGATCGCTACAATAAATTGCAGCAATTTATCGTAGCGTGTAAACGACCCTTTAGGTTGATTATTGTAACCTTCCACTAGGATTCACTATCTCAGTTCATAGTATACATAATTATAGTATCATACAGCATTTTCAGTATCTCAAAACGATAACTAATAAGCGATTTCGTAATGGTTTACAACAAATTAATGACGCCTTTAATTATGAAATTAGAACTCTCAATTTGTGGTATGTCATTCTTTACAATACATATAATAGATGCTGTATAAGAATTTGTTTACTTTACATTTGTTTAATAGTGTGAAGTTAAAGTGGAGAAAGCTTGAATTTTAAGCAGAAAACTGGGGTTTTTCATACTTTTGGCTATCACAATCCAAAAAAAAACTATTTTTATTTCTGTCTAATACATGGATGAACTTAAAAAAAAAAGAAAAGGAGAACCCGATCTCCTTTTATGCCTTATTCTGCCCGTCCTCATGGGCCACTGGCCTGTGCGAGGATCTTATCAAACAGAATAAGGGGGAGAGTCGATACAGTACAAGGTCGATGGTACTGATAAAAATTGCAACGGTCACAGACAGGATTCGAACCTGCGCTATCTCTAACTCAGACTCAAAGTCCAACGTCTTAGACCACTCGGCTATCGGCACTCCCAACTGACCAAACAGTATAAAATTGTCGTTTTAATATAGGTGTATATTTTAATGTACAGTAGTAGACGTTTGATGTGAGATGTTTAGCGTCGTGTCAGTCATAGGTCGTTATCGTTGCAGATAAACCAGTCGCTCCTAAGGTTGATCACTGTAATCTCCCGCCAGGGTTCATTAGCAGCACGCCTTTGCAATCTCCCTGCTATCAGCTAATGTCAGCCATCTTTCTGTCTGGTGCAAGATGTTCTGTGTGAAATAATTGTAATGTAACAGAGCGCAAATTAATAGATAAGCCCCTTGCAGGGCATTCTTGAAATAGTGACGTTGTTTGTTAGTTCTTGTGATAACTGTTGATAGAAAAGTCCTAGAGATTTGAACTTCGGTACTTAGGGTCCTCTTGGTCCAAGTAAGATCTCTATTGATTTTGGGGTAAAAAGGCAAACATTAAAGAAAAAAATAAAAGACTACCATTTCATGGGTGTAAAATAGACTTGGAGTTATGGGTTACAATCATAGGAACGAGAAACACTACGAAACTAAACATTTTTGAACAAATGAGTACTTTTCCTGCACCAAATAATAATAATATAGGTTTAAAACATGTTTAGTTTTTAAACTCAAATTGTCCTTCATTTAAAATATAAATAATTTTATATACCATTTACGTAGTTTATTATTTACAAACGTAAAGTGACAATATCTGTTTTCTGCATATCTATAGTGTACTCTAATTCTTTATTTAGTGGCCTCAGAAAAAGTTTTATACTCTGGGTTGTTATAACTAATGCGGGATAGATGCAAAATTGTCAACTATTCTACCCAACGCCCTCGTATAACAATAGACCATATATTATTAATTTCAAAGTGCACCCATGGACGTAGCCAGCGAGGGGGTTCAAGGGGTCGGAACTCCCCCCCCCCCCAATTTTCAATTGTTTCAATTACTTTTTTAGTAAACGATTATTATTATTTAAATAATTCAGTGTTACTGTTATGTACTGCTGAAAGATCGTTCTTAACATAGAGACGGGTCAAGAACTTTTTAAGGAACAAAATTCTTATTCACTTTGGGAAAATATCAGTTGTCTTGACCCCCACAAATGTTTTCATGGCTACGTTATTGAGTGCACCGATATCACGGATCCAGTATAACCGTCAAGAGACGGGTTATTCAGGAAAAATATATAAGAGATACATAATCTGTAATTCACCTCATCGCGTGCAGTACAGCCGTATTGAAACATTGCGTAATGAAAGATGGTCGTGACTTTTTCAAGGTGAATGAAAATAAATAATTTACGACCACATCCCTTTCTGTTCTTCCTGCATTTTACTATCCAAGTTCTTTCTTAGTGCACTGTATTGTTGTTAGTTTAAAGTAATTTAACGATTGTTTCATTTAGTGTGTTTCACTCTAAACCCATTACCCATTATTATACCACCCATAACCACCCATTATTTATACTATTCTTATTTCCAGATTTTTAGCCAAGACTAGGTTAATCCTTATTGGATCGATAAGTTCACAACGCTCGTAACGTATTTTTATATCGATGCACTTTTGTAGCATTTGTTTTCACTGTCCCTGTCTCTATTTAACGATTGTTATTAATTTTTATTGAAATTTTCTACGTCAATGCCATTTTAACTGGCTAAAGTATTTTTAAAAGAAAACTTTCCATACCAATTTGCAATTTTTTATTAATCTCCCCGGGAATTGAACCCGTGATCTCATACGGGCTATGATTCAATTTATTGAATCCGTGTGTCTCATTATATGTTATTTTACGCATTTTTTATCATCAATAGACTTTGCGGACTTTGCGTTTTTTTAAACCTAACATGAGACTTTCTTCCCGAAACATAATAAGTAATAGTAAGTTTGTAATAAGTAATAATTAAAAAAACACGAATTTTGGAACCGTATATTTTTACATATATTAATTACCAGTGCATATTAAACATGTAAATAGCTTAATGATGTTTATACATTTTTTAGACACGTATTGATGATACAAATATAATTTTTTTAATAATTTATCATCACTAGGATTGGGTCGCAATAAAAAATATAAACTCATTTGAGACTATAACCAAAAAACTTTCATAATTCATTCAAAGCCTTAATTTTCTTGTCAATAAAAGAGTGGAATAATCGTGGTTCATTCAACCTACAACTACGTGATGTTTTTATTTAGTATTTTATTATTTACATTTTAAAATCTACCGACTGTTTTTATGAGCCGTATGCTACTAATATTGAAGATATGTGCTACAACTGTATGCAAATCGTGACGCTGAAAACTGTTCAATATTACACAGAATCATAGTTATCAATGTTTAACTGTAAATAGTTAAAATATAATATTTTTTTCTTTTTACATTTGGTATGCACCGAGGACAAGAGACTGCGATCATTCAGTTAACTAAACAAAAAAAAACAACAATAACGTATTGTTGTTAATAAACCCTATTTTAAATCCAAGTCTGTCCTTCCTTTTACTTTCCAGACAGACTTTGCATATGGACACCCATGGACACCATATGGATGGGGATTGTGTGGTAGAAATTTTGTTCGGTAAAGCTAGCCCTGTTCTTTAAAGAATGAACAGCGCTAATCCATAAAATGTATTGTGGAGAGTTTTAAACCATTCGAATCTTATAGTAATTACCTAATTTGGGTCTTTTTCGTTTAAGGGCACAAAAGACCCTAGCTTGCCTATTCAAAACTCAGATCACGCGATGCTTGCCCGCTGCGCAGCGCTTTGCGCTGCTTGCTCTTTTAGAAAAAAAATTAACTCGAGCTTGCAAAGTCCAAGCCCAGATCACTGGCAACTGAACAACGCCATGACTGCTTACACACACAAAACTCAGACAGAACTAACGCAGGTTTCATTACAGGCAAAAGATAAGCGGCGCGCGTTTATCACTGATAAGATAAGACGAGTTTATACTAGAAGTAGTACCTGGACTACTGCCCTACGAACTAATAACACCAAAAAAACTATTAAATGCACTGTCAGTCAGGTATAGTATGTTTGTAAGGTGCTGGCCCTTAAACGAAAAAGACCCCCTAATTTTATGGATTAATTTGAAGCTGTTGAGTATTTTTATAATTGTCAGAGTTTACTCAATATAGCATGTGTTCAATACTTTTCTATAAGATAAATCGCTGTTTCCTTCGTTTGCTGTCAAATTCTCATAATCGAACATAATATGTTAAATTTGTTTTTTATTGCAGGCTAAGCACTTTTCCAATATTTTCTTTATGACTCTGGTGTCGAACACTGCTTACGGCCTCGACGCAAACTGCTTCACGGATCCTAACTCGGCCTTCCGCAAAATGGTAGATCTACTCAGCAAGACAAACTGGCAAAAGTTCCACAACGTCCTCATAATCTTCTTCATGCAGAGTTTAAAGACTTGGCTGGGCTACAGGTAACATTTTTAACCAAGCATACGTTTTTAGAAATAGGTACATATTTTTAAGAACTCTACAAAACTACTCCTACGATAACAGGCATTTTTTAGAATCGGTTGTTATTGAAACTTTGTTTTATAAAACAAAGGTTTATTGAAAAATTGATAGGTATTTTTAAGCACCCTTAGCGATTTTATGCTGTTTACCAAATGCCTTCGTCACCTCAGTCATACTGTGGAATCACTTCAAACCTGATTTGAAACCGCTAGGTAGTTTAAGGTTATGTTAGCGTCATATCGCAAACTCTGACCGCTAGATTGCATCAGCAACATCGTTTCCTGTTTAGTACCTTTTCTGCGATAAGCAGCCAGCTGACCCCCCCCCCCTTGCACTCCAAGTACCGGGAATTATTTATCAATCCCACCTGCTCATCTCTCTCAATCATCCTGAAACCTAGATCTGGCAGATTCTAAAGTAGCAGGGTACCATTTCAAGTTTTGCATGCGTTCTTTTAGAAATTCATAACAAATATTTTTATACTCAATACATCAAGTAATTGGTATTGCTAGTATAAGACTGGTACTTTAGTACGTATTATGTAAACAATTTTATAAAATAAGTTATCTTTACTCAGATAGTTTTACACCACCCATTATTATCCTACATAACTTACTTACTATAATCAACTTACCTTAACTTATAGGCCTAACCAATTTTGACCCTGACTTACCCAACCCTAATCTGACACTAATATATTTATTATTGCAAAATTTACATTTAAAGCAACGTGACCGGAAGAATGGGAAATATGACAATAGTATGAATGGAAAGGAATTCTTTAATTCAGCCCACTGATACACAGGATAGTAAGTAGTGAGGTATTTGACCACACAAAGATTCCTTTAGTGGCTATGTTGTTCTACCGAAATATACAGGTACCTTATACAGAGTGTCCAACAACAATAAATAATGCGTCTGATAATATTTTCATAATTTATACGGACTAATCACTGAAGTACTTTCCATTTCAATTTTGTGCTGGGCACAATCCATCCTCTGGTAGTTTAGTAAACAACTAAAATACCATTGAAACGGCCAGTCTCCGTGTCCTATAATCAGCTTTGTTTTCGTATATGCTCGCGGCATATTTGAATTATAATAAATTGAATTTACGATGAACCTTTAAATTGTCTAGCCTATACGACACATAAGCAGTGCCAAACTATTTCAAAGACAGTAATGGAAACTCCATATTAGAATGCAGTTTTAAACTGTGTGTTTTATATTTATTTTAACACACAACAGTAAAATCATTTTAAGGTAATATTTATGCTAATTTGGTTATATAATGAATTGAAAATGGTGCAAATTTAATCTAAATTGCTACATACTATTAAATGTACTTTTACAAAAATTATGGTTTATTGACTTTAACTGTCTGGAGATTTTTAAAGTGTTAAGAAAAGTAAATATCCTCTGGAAATATTAATATATTAATATTTATAGATAGTTAATTAATATATTTCTCAATAATATATAAATATAGTATTTACAATAAATATATTTATATATATATATATATATAATATATTTTTCAAAAAACTTAATATGAACCTAATAATATTAATATATTAATTTATAATTATTTATAATTTATTTCATATATACACCCAACTGAATTTCAAAATCCAACTATTCAATAACGATTCACGAGGTTGCACTTTATCAACATTTCAAAATTTCTATTTGTATAACTTTGAATTCAAGACAGCAGAAATGCACCGTTTTGAACCAAATAAACAATAGAATCACCAAATTATAACATAATGGTCTGTCTAATATATTGTCCAGTGTTTACCAATTGGTTATATTATTGAAGGAGAACTTTGAAAGAAATTACATTTTACTATACCGTAAACATTTAATAAAATACGTTATGGCGTTGAAAATAATTGCTGAAAAGGATTTTATTATATTTTGCAGTTTTGCACCAAAGCCGATGCAAGATTTCGGTGCTAGAGTGATGAGGGAAGTGGCGGAGACCAGAGTGAAGACCGGTACACGAAGAAATGATTATGTACAATGCTACTTGGACAGGGACAACACAGGTAAGCTACACTGGGAGTTATATACTCGTGGTTTTAACAAGTGCTCGTGATTTTTTATTAACGATAATACAGAAAAATTGCCTAAGCGGAATACAGTGGCAAACCCAAATATCCGATAGAATTTGGTAAAACAATAGTATTTGCCAAATTGTTCTGCTATCATCCAAAGATAAAGGGAGACGCCTTAAAAATAATCAATAAAGGAAATAATTTTATCAAAGAAGTCAGCGCGATATTCTCATAAACCTGGCAGCTTGTCTTAAAGAAGTCATGTTGATCATTGATATTGGTTGACCCTTGATCATTGATCATTCATATTGGTCACTGGCTGATCAAGGTTCAGTCGATCACAATAGAGTTCCACACCTTTCATCTCACCTGCACAGGTGAATATGTATTATTAGCCGTTTCGGTTTAAACTGAAGTTGATTGAAGTTTAATCTATTTACTGTAGTCGGCTCTGAACAGTGATGCCGAAATTTTTAAAGCATTATAATTAAGTGAGCAGTGTTTCGATATGGTTTGAACCTGACTAACTTAAATGTTAGGAATAACACTGGCTGCGTAACCCTGGGAAATAAGAGGCTTGTTATACTTCATTTTATATCTACAGGATTTTATCTGTGCTTTAAAACCCTTAGCATCAATTAAGAAAACTTGGTACTTTGGTTTTATTCTGAGGCCAATATTTTGGAAACATTTTTTCTTGCCAAGAAACTTAAAAACTGCATTATTAGAAATAGCAGACATTATTTGACTTACTGTGGAAATTACATATCATTATGACGATTGATTCTTGTTTTGTACCTCCCTAAAGTAAGCGGTGTCGGTGAGAAGGAAGCCTCTCTGTCTCTATCTACTATTTTTTATTAGGCTATAAATATAAAGGCTATAATTAGATAAATGCATACATATAAATCATAAATATAAAAATTTAACGAGCACTCTTATGATCTGACCTTCATTTTAGGTACAATCTCGAGGGATGTTTTTCTTTTTTCGCCAGAAGCCGAAACCCGCACTTATGACTAGAGGCATTTCCGATCGCTACTCTGCCGATCTCAGATCACGTAACAGATCGTTCAACGTGATCTGACGTCATAGAATTTGACCTATCTGAGAAGTGATCTGAGAAAGTGACGATCGGAAATGCCCCAAGCCATCACTCTCACTTCTAGCGTAAAAATAAAAATATCACTCGAAATCGTGACCAAATTCAAGCTCAGATTACGTGAGCGTTATCTTTAATTTTGGTACTACTAGTAACATATTTATTATAACCTAATGTAACGTACTAACAATAACGTAATAACCTAATCTAGCCTAATAACAAATAGTAGATAGCGACAAAGTAGCCTCCTTCTCGCCGACATCGGTTTCTTTTGGGAGGCAGAAAACAAGAAACTATCTTTATAATGGCATTTAATTTTCACAGTTAATTAAATAAAGGATCTTCTTTCTAATAATGTACTTAATTTTTTAGTTCCCGGTAAGAAATACTCTTCCAAAATAATGGCCACCGGAAAATACCAAAGTACCGACAAGTTTTTAGATTTGCTATGTCCGACAGGAATACACGTGTACTACCTAAATCATTAATCTGAATTGTTAATCTCGGCGTTTAATGTATATTTTGCAGACTATAATCTATGAAGAAATACGAGTGTACAAAATTCAATCTGTACGTGGAGCAGGGTCATTGAATGTCTGAATTGAATCTATTTTTATAATTATGTGTCGACTAATACAATACATTTTGTATAATCACGACTATGAAAATTCGTACGATTTATTTCAAACCAAAATAAAAAATGACACATAACAAGTTATATAAGGTCCAGTGTGTAATTAAATTTATATTAAATTAAATATATTTTTCTTTGTAATTTATATTTATACTACAATCAATGTGTACTGATGCAAAGTCAATTCAGTATTACTTTGATGCTCTTTGAAATATAAATGGCATGGACAGAATCGGGGAGTAGACTTCCTTATTAGAGGTCATTTCTTGCCTGATCAAAAATACAGTAGGTTTACTATACAGTTATATTTGCTTTAATTTTTTGATTGTCCATAAGGACATATAACAAAATTTATGTCAGTTTTATTTAGTAATAATCCGTCAATTTTATTGTTATTAATTAGACCTTCAAACTAAATGTAGTCTATACAATCTCTCATGGTGTCTATGGTTTCTAATTATTTTTACCAAATATACCAACGTTTAATAAATTTGAACTAAAATTGTACCATATAAATTTACAAATAATTTTAAAGAATAATCAAATGAATACATTTGATTATTCAAATTTCACTGGAATTTTATGTAGGTAAGACATTCATGATAATAAAAACTGATTAAGTTGAGTATCCATCCAATAAATCTGTATCACTATTTATCATAAAGGATAACTTTTTGTTGCAGTTGAGGAAAAGGTGCACGAACTTTCAAACCACGGCATTACTTTCTTTATCGGGGGCACGGAGACTTCCTCCATCACATCTGGTAACATCGTGTATGACTTGGCTCTGAACCAGGCATGTCAGGACAGGCTGTACCAGGTTTGTGTTATATCAAACTCTTATATTATAAAATAAGTATTTCTTGTGGTAGACAGTTCAAACGATCGAAAGTTTTATGAATTTAAGAGTTGTAGTAGCAATTACAGAAATAAAGAATTACAAAGCCTGACAACTTGAATTCAGGTCATGAAACTTCAGGTCCTTTCTTACATTTAACCTTAAATAAATTAGAAGTATACAAAATTATTACAATTCTCAATGTGAAAAAAAACTAAAACAAGTATTTCTTTAAGTGCAATGAATCTGTACCTATTTAACCTAACAATTAAATACTCAAAAACAAATGCACTTTATGTACCGTAAGATAAGTTCTTAAAAATAGACTAAGAATACAACATTACATTTACAAATTCTACTTTCAATGGAAACAATATTCATGTTGTGTGCAAAAATCAAAACTAGGGAGCGAACCTCTGGCACTACGGCCGAAAAAATACGGCTTTAAACTTTAAACCCAAAGCAAACCGATCCCGGCTCTCCAAAACTTTTAAAACAGCTGAGAGGGAATCCCACAAATGACAAGCATACACTATAAAAATTTCTTGAAAACAGCTGTTCTATGGCGGGAAATCCACAAAGTGGACGTACCAGCGCTGTGTAATATTCAAAATCGGTTACAAAACATTTTGGAAACCCTGTTTTCAAAATCGTAAAAAATAAAATTATGATCCTAAAATCTCCTACACCGTGTAATTTTAACGCAAAAATCTGTACATAATAAGGTCAGATATTCTCATCTCGCCTTAAATTAAACAAGAAATGTGAACAATAATTTTGGATTTCCTGCATTTTATTCTTCAAACAGTCATGCCATTACCACGGCACAGCAGCAATACGAACTTGACCTTTAATCCTGCTCCACTACCACAGTGTGTCCTGACAAGTTGACTGACATTAACAGACTATGCACGTAGCATAAGGACACACTATATTGGCTTATCTAGAACCTTTTATTACAACCTACGGTCAGCACACTACTTAGTCAACAAAGTTTAATCTCTTTTTATCTTTTTTATAATTAAACGGAGCACAAACGACACACGTTTGTAGGCTACTCTACTACGTCTCTAGGAAATTAAGAAATAAATATTAAGAAATAAATTATATTATATGTCTCAATGTATACATTCATTAAACCAGCAAAATTTCCCTACATATAATTCATCTGTATTCCACCAGAAACAGAGATAAACTCATCATTCCGCACCACCACAGCAACATCTTCAAAAGACCCGTTTATATGTTGGTCCCAAAATATTCAATGCTCTGCCGCATAGGGTGAACCCTTCTTCATCTGAGGCATCATTTAAAAATAATTTAAGGCAGTACTTGTTAAAACATGCGTTTTACTCTGTGGACGAGCTGCTGTTGGACGGGACTCCTTAGCCTGATGCGTGAATGTCTATCGTTTGTATAATTGTAAATTTATATGTTAAGCTATGGTATTTATAACATCTACTACTACTATATAATACATAGTTCTGATATTATATTGTAAAAACTATTTAATATATGTTCTATGCCATGTATATGTCTTTCAACAATAAATATTTTCATTTGACTTTGATTTGATTTGATTAAGAACTATACAAGAGAAATAATACAAGATTTATAATTTTTGTATACATAAATGTCCAGAGAACTGTATGTATCCAATTAAAACTGGAAACTATTTATTTATTTTTAGAGTTGAAAATTTAGGGAGGCGAATTAAGTTTAATAACTCAATAACATATATCAATGTTCATCAGGAGCTGAAGGAAGCATACGCCAAATCTCCAGAACTGGACTGCGACACACTGCTCAATCTGCCTTACCTCAATAAAGTCTTCGAAGGTAAATTATGTGTTTTCTGTAGTTAGTAGTAAATCAGCTGTGTGACACAACTTTTACTCGTATATTTTACTAAATGAGTCAATTTTCAGTCTGTATTTTGACAAAAGGTTTTGGTTATATGCCCCTCCACTACAAGGAATCTGTATTTAAACTAAAATAGTTTTGTTAAATGTGCTATGTTTAAACAAGGAAATTGTGTATCATTAATTTTAAAATTTATTTAAGAAATTTAAGCATACATTACCGCAAACATAAAGCCAATACATTACTTTGTTTGAAGTTTATTTTTGACGATGGAAGGATTGTGAAAGAGTCGTAGGTGGTTGATCGACGAAAGCAGACGTATTGTGAACTGTATTCTGGAGTTCAGTTTTAATAATTAGTGTTTTGTTTAGTTTTTTACTAAGTGCATGTTTTTAGAGTTAGTGAAGTTGACACACAACATGGTGGTTATGATTCCTGACTTAGGCGTGTCACAACGCTCTGGTATGATTTGTTATTTCAGCCTAGTTTGTAATTATGTGTTAGGTTAGTTGTTTACCTGAAGAAGATATCAGATTGCAGATCTCGAAACGTAGTGTTAATGATATTTTGTTTCACTGAACGATGGCAAATGTCCGGAAAAATCCAATACATTAGTTTTAACTGTGTTACAAGCGTTTACTGATCTTTGATATTCATTTTCAGAATCCTCAAGGAAGAACCACGTATTTTATGCTTTACCGAAAGTTTGCACGAAGAACGTCACATTCGAAATTGACGGAAATGAATTGGACATAGCCCCAGGGCAGTTGGTGAGTAATGTTTTGCATGTTATTAAATCATGTTACTAAACTTTAGAGAACAATATACACAGGTTGAAGTACGCCACACCACGTGTGGCATAACAGGCTTCGCTAAGTTTGCGTGCAAAATTTAAATGTATAGCTCATTCAATTATCTAGATGTCATGAGGACAGATATACAATCTTACAGAAAAGGAATGTTTCCATAATCCGGTAGACAAAAGAGACACTGTGCTACCCTAGTGAGTGATAGGCGTCAATGACGCTCGGCCCTATCGTGCACCATCATCTTGCTCATTCTTTTCTATGTAGGAAGAAGTTTCATGCAAAATTCAAAGTATACAAATGAATTCTTTCACGATATACGTATCTTGCCAAATGATACAATCATTTTATTTTAGTAAATTACGTTTTATAGCAGTGTTCAAATACAAATGTTCTGTAGGATATTGAGGGTACGACAACGCAAGAGTGCGCTGAAGTCAAATATAGTAATCCACTTTTAACGTTGACTCTAGGCTGTTACATTTCCCTATTGTTCTGTGAATATAAGTGTCACTTCGAACTCTGAGTTCCTCATATTGTATATACACGAAGCTTCATTCAAATTCTCAATTCTATAGATCAGTTCTATTTAGAGATATCGTGCGGAAGACAGACAGACAGGAATGAAATCTTTCCAGGCCCACGAGTGATAGGCTTTGCTAAAGCTCAGCCAAAAATAAAATGTTTGAAGGATAAAACAGTACTCAATAAAGCACATTTTACTTCTAGCATTTCATCATTGAGGTTACCGTTAATGTCTTTGTAGCAGTGTGTATATTTATACATAAACAATGGCGCCGAGGTCTCTTCTAATAGTCTAAGGAATCATCCTTACGTCCCAATAATATTAATTTTCCCTTGTACATGATTATTAGGACCTCAAACAATTTTCTATAAATAGAGAGACCGTGTTCAAATCGTTAAATTAAGATATTTAATTTAGAAACATATAATAAGTTGTGCAAAACGTTAATATTAGTGCTATTTTGTCTGTAACGAGAGGCTACCACCATTTGCAAGTTTATTTTCGTCGTAAAACAGGAAAGTTCAAAAATGTGCTAGATTTTCACCCTAACACCTTATATCTTACATTTTATGCTTTTATACAAAGAACCATTAAATTTTGGATATAACATGAAAAATGTTTATTTCCTTTATGTTATGTACATCCAGGCTACTTTTAATCCTTTCACTTAGAATATAAGAAGTGACAACCATTTTAAATTAATGAATGGGCTAAGATACCCCAGTGAAAATAACAGCAGAAAACTAAAATTGTTAAAATGCTTGTAATTGTTCTATAGGCCGTATTACAAAAAGTTGTTATGTTCAGAACTAAATAAGACCTAGGAATAATTTCTGAAAATTATTATTAATTATTATGATTATTATAAAAAAAAAAACTTTAAAAACTACACCGATAATTCTTTAAGTCTTAGTTACTGCAAATTTTGCATTTGAACTTTTTCCTAGGTCGTTAATAGTGTTCACTTAAAAACTAGTTTTTAGCACCACTTGTATGTAATTATTGTCATTTGATAGTAAAATGCGTTAATTAAATGTTAGTGAATTCTTCCAAAAAGGTCTGAAGTTATCATAAAGGCTAAAATAAATATTTTACCTTTATATAATTAAATTGTTATTAGTGTACGAAATTAATATGGTTATTACATCTGTTTAAATACCATGGTGGAAAGTTGGTACCATTGCATTTCGTCAGCCATTGTGCATGACGTCACGCACAGATCACGTGACTCGGCTGCCTCTGTTTGATTATTTATTTACCATCGGTACAACACCAATTAGTTTGGCCGAGAAGTGATACAGTGTATGCTGATTGTACGACTTTAATTCAATGTACTCGTATATATATATATATATATATATATATATATATATATATATATATATATATATATATATAATATGCCTGTATGTCTTTTATATGAGCATATTCTTCATAAAGAATAAAAGCATATAACTATAACCTCAAACTGCACAAAGATATAAACATTAGTAACAATAAACACAAACCACAGCTACGGCAAGCGAGTGACAGTTCGGGAAATCAGTTGATTCTTGCTCCGTGAATAACGTTACGCGCCTGCAACTAATCAGCTGCAACCCTGCAGTACATGCGCAGTTGCACACCCATTTTCTCCGCTTTTGTCAACACTTTCACTACCTACAACGTCATTTGACGTCCCGCATGGAATTCTTTAGACTACTGACGTCTTTAGACGGCACAGACTTTTACAGTAATAACAATGCGTTTAAACGAATTTACAGTTTGGCATTGATAGTTATCGCTATGTTTTTATTTCTTACTCTATGGATTATGATCTATGAAATGATGTTGGCAGTCATCTGGAATATAGGAAAGGAGTGGTTTGTTCACGAACTCGTCGTAGCGTTGCGGCGGGGGGCCGTTTGTTGTCGCTTAATTCTTCGTCTACATTGTTATTGTTTTCCTTGCTATAACTTTAGTTTACGATTGTTTTGTGAGTAAATACAATGAATCATGACAGTATTGAAGACTCAGATTTTCAAGTGACAGTGAAAGTGATGATTTATTCCAAGATGACACAGATAATGATTCTGATTTTACTACCGATAGACTTGTAGGCATTGTTTTTTACCCAAAAACAAATAGCATGATATTAATCTTTTTAAAGTATTCATGTGTTTTATAAATAATTTCTTTATTACAGATTTGACGCTTTATTATTATTTATTTTCAACTTCTGACGAAGATAAATAATTTTTATTAATTCTTGACTGAGCATCGCTTATTATTGGATTTCAATGCGATGGCCCATAAGCCACTTTGCGTGCACTTGTGTTTAGCACAAATAATAGGTTTGCCACAACTCCTATTTACTTGTCGAAGTTTACCTCAGTAATTCTTTTATTCTAAATTTAAAATCAGTCTCAAAAAACATCATTTTGAAGCAGCAAACCATGTCCAAGTTTATGAGATACAAGCTGTGAACAGAATCACCAAAAATAAGATTTATAGTATTACCACGATGAATGAGAAAGTAATAAAAAAACTGAGTGTGTCAAGGTGCTACCTTGGAGGAGACCACATTAATGTTTCGAAAAATGATTACAGTTTCCCTGAATCAGTCTGTTTAATTTATAGTGGGGATTGGTATGTTACCAAACATGTTTTTGCAATTACAAGACAATGACACTAAGAGATCAAAGGTAGAATTAAGGGAGAAAGTATGAGAAAGGGCGACAAATTATTCAAATGTTACAACATATTTTTATAGCAAATTATATTTTTACGGTTTCCTAAATGTTGAACTTATTTTTTGTATTTTGGTTAAGACTATTTTAAATTCAGACTCTCATGCTTAGGCCGAGGTCCGATTTCAAGTCCGGATCAACATTTTCCATGGTGTTTGCTCCTTGTTTCAGTTGGTTCCTCTTATGACCATTGATTTGACCAAAAAACGTATGCCTTCTGTTTGTTCTAGGTGATGATTCCAAGTATGGAAATCCAAATGGACGCCAAGTATTATCCGGACCCTGACGTGTTCGACCCTGAGAGGTTCAATGAGGAGAACAAGAGAGCGAGACCGGAAGTCACGTTCATGCCTTTTGGGGAGGGACCACGGATCTGTGCGGGTACGTCATTTCCTGGTCTTGACGTACTCTCCAAATTAATAATAAAAAGAAAATATGTACTTTGTATTATTCGAAGGCCACTCTTTTTGGAACAGTTTTTTTACCTGAGACCTTAAAAATCTACATTATTAGAAGGAACCAATTTTATTTGACTTACTGTGAAAATTAAATATCATTATGTCGATTGGGTAATGTTTTCTGCCTGCTAAAAGGAAGCGATGTAGGCGAGAAAAGGTCACTCCTTCCTTATGTAATTCTTGTTATTACGCGATGTAAGTGGGTTTAAATTAGGTTATCATAATATGTTAATAGTAGTACCAAAGTCAAAGATAACCTTTACAAGCGCTCACGTGATCTGAGCTTGAATTTGGGTATTATCTTGAGGATGAGGCTCACGTGATCTTGAGGTGGTTGGCGCCACCGAAGCCCGCATTGATAGCCAAGGGCATTTCGATCGATCTCGACCTCAGATGATGTCCCAGATCGTCCAACCTTTCCGATATCAGATCACGTTGGAAGATCTAGCAAGTACGTTTGTGTTGCCTAATAGTAAATAGTAGATAGAGACAGAGCTCCTCTTTCTCGCCGACATTGCTTCCTTTTGGAAGGCAAAAAACAAGAACCGATCGTCAATAACATTTAATTTTCACAGTAAGTCAAATAATGTCATTTATTTATAATAATGTAGTTTTCTTAAGTCCTCGATAAGAAAAAGTGTTAAAAAAATAATAGCCTTTGGATAATACAAAAAATCTCTCTCACACACACTCAAGAAACACAGTTTAGTCTCGGTAGGAGACCTTCATTCAAGGGGAGGCAGCCATTATCAACCCCTCTTTCAAGCCTTTCAACAGAACTTTTCAACCATTTTTAATTAGCATACGTTTGTTAATGCCAAGTTCATAGACGAATGAATTGATAGCAAACTTCCAGTCCATCACGTTCTAAAACACATCCAGTTTTTTTTTTTTTTTTTATATATATATTTACGAATAATTTCCGAAAGGCCTAAACTTAAAGGATCACAAACAAGCGAGTAACTAGATAATTTATTACTTATATCTATAGATTCTTCTTCGCTTTCATTCGGTATGACAAAACGCCTACGTAGGTATTGGCTGTATTTTTTGCAGGTTGTGAAGATTACAAAGTACATTCGCCAAACACTTAAAAGTTTAAAACTAAACTACTTCAAAATTGCATCCGCTATAGTAGTAATTAATTACATATTTATTATAAATGACTCATAGCCAAACACGCATTGGAAAAAAGATCTCAAACATAGATTTGTCCAATTGTTTAACAATTACATTGCAATTCCTATTTCATACAAAAATTACTTATTTTTATTTAAACTATAGGAATGAACTAAGTGGAGAATTAAGCATTCCTCCTAATTAATTACTGTAACTATCGTTTAGGGAGGAAATCTAAATAAAACTTTGTTTTTCAGGTATGAATTTCGGTATCCTGCAAGTCAAGATTTTCCTCTCTCACCTTGTATACAACTACAAAATCCTTCCCACGGCGAAGAGTGCCGCGAAATTGTCTTACTCCAAACATTCGTATTTCGCCATTCCCGACCACAATCAGTTTGTCAAACTAGTTAGGAGAACTCATTGATACGTTTAATAATTTACTCAGTTTGTACAGTTTTCATGTGTTGTGTTGTGCTTAATAAAATCGTTGTTTCTACCATTATATTTATTAGATCCTCCAATGTTCTTATAACTTCGTGAACTGATTTGGATGTAAACTTTTTATTTATTGCCAGCCACACCTACTAATGTTATAAATGCGAATGTAAGTTTGTTTTTTACGCTTTCACGTGAAAACTACTTAACCGATCATCGTGAAACTTTGTACACATATTCTTGGAGGTGTTAGAAGTAGCATAGGATACTTTTTTTATTAATAAACCAAATTCTAGATAATTCAACGCCATCTAGCAATCTAGTAATAAAGTTCCAACCCCGAGTACTGTAATTCCGTCACACTGTATTATCAATGGTCACGTTAACATCCAATCCAATCCATCCATCCAATTGATTATAATTTCCGCTGTTTGAAATTCTTCTATATTTAATGTTATTTTCTTCTGCCATTATTACATGCAGTGTAAAAATATTTAAATTTGTGAGGTTAAGTGTCATTTTTGTGGTTTATTCCATTTCATTATTTTAGATTTTAAATATCCAATGTTCTATGGAATTATGCCTACGATGTTTTACTTTATAAATCATTAAGATTTCACTTCCCTTCGCAATGTGTAGACTCACAACCCGGGTGTCGGCGTCTTGGCACGAGACATTGAAGCTGTAGTCTAAGAACGGTTATTTCTAGTCGGTGATTACTAGAAGACGAGTAGAAGTTATGAAACTGGTAGTCATCTACTCAAACAATACGTGAGACACGTGAGATACGTGATATACGTGAGACACGTGAGATCCGTGAGCTCGCCTAAAACAAATTCGCGACGGTATTAGCCATTTTTAATGATACAAAAAACTTATTACAACAATGTGCTCGTCAGAAGGACGACGCCACAACTTGTATCTATTTCAATCAAGCAAATAAAAGATCTTCAAGGGTAAGTTACTTTACTATTTACAACTTTACTTTACGTTACATTCACTTTTATATTGTTTGGCATCAAAGGACTAATTTAATAATACGAAAAGATAAATTTTACTTACGGACAAGGCGCGCGAGGTCTAATCGGTCACGTAGTTGGGCTGCTACAAAGGGTTAGAACAAAATATTCATACTAGTGCCAATTAGGTAGTTACTCCGCCGATAATTTAGTTCCGGAACACTGGATAAAAAAAATAATCTTAAATTGTACTGGCTGACTAGGTTGTGAAATTTACATTACATCAAATCTAATTAACTAATTAACGGTACAAGATGAAGCAGGAAACATAAAATCTTCATTAAGTATAAAGTTGTATCAGTTTTATGCCATCTTGGTGGTCAATCACAAATTATCACATCACTAAAAAGTTATTTTAAAATATGGTCCCAAATTTTTTGAAACAATTAAACACACTCAAATAAAATAAACTATAAATGCATGTCTTAAAGTGGTTAGTTTTCTTTCTATCTCTCTAAGCTTTATACGTTATGGTATTTTACTAGTAAAATTGAAATTTTGAACACATTTTATACTTTTAAATGACCATTACAAAATTTTCTCTCGACAAAATAAAAAAAATTGAGGCTTGTTAAAAATGTAATGTTGTATTTTAAAAATTTTACCGTGTAAAGATGTGTTAAAAGGATCATAGAATATTTAAATGTCGTATAAGAATCAATGGTATTTGATTTATTAAAATCGCACAAAAAAGTTTTGATATTGGAGTAAGCACCCTTCTATAGTGTTCTGACGTCACGCTTAAGGGATACTAACTTAGCACATGGTCATGTCAAGGTGCTTAGTTATTAACCAAATTTCTCTTATAAATTCTTTGTTATTTACATTTTAAAAAAGTAGGGTGTTGTATTTTTTATTGTTGTTTTCAGAAAACTTAATAAATATTTAATATATATAATAAGAATACAGCTGGTATGTGTAAATAATATTCTTCCGACGAAGGCGTTCCTGCAGAGTCAGGAATACCACCTGTAAACTGCTGTGCGTTGTGCGCCTTCACATGTAGCAATGTAGAAATAAGAAGACCGAGTTAACGGATAGATAAAATACTTTCAACGAAGGCATTCCTGCAGAGTCAGAGATACCATCTGCAAACTGCTGTGCGTTGTGCGCCTTCACATGTAGCAATGTAGAAATATGAAGACCAAGTTACGGATTTAAAATACTTTCAACGAAGGCATTCCTGCAGTTTCAGAGATACCACCTGCAAATGGCTGTGCGTTGTGCGCCTTCACATGTAGCAATGTAGAAGTTAGGAGCAGCAAGCTATACTGTAGCTTTTTTTGTTTTAGCTCCATTATAACAAATATTGTTCAACATTACGTGAAACCTCAATTTTATGTCCTTGCGGTCGTAGAACTATGGAGTTATACCTCATTTTTAATATATTTAATACACATATAAACGCTTTTTATCTTATATGTTTTACTTCTTTATTTTATTTCTGGTTAATTATTTAAAATTTAAGAGCTTTTTGTACTTTTTCAATTACATACTAAAAAATATACACTTTACAAGAAAAATAACAAAACTGGTGTGCATTAATTTATATCTTTAAAAAGAGGCATATCACATTATTCTGCGTCCAAAAATAAGGTCATAAAAATGATTGGAGGACATTGTGCTTATGAGGTAAGCGTCAAGGTAGTTTCATTATAACGAGAAGATTTACAAGTAAACCTAGCTTTCTCTGACTTTGACAAATGAAACCCGGCATTTGAAATTAGGATGAATGAAGCTCTTCGATTCGTTCTACTTGGACAGTTGTTACTCGGGTCATTGAACCTACCCAGTTTGTTTCGAGGTACGTTATTCCGTTATTCCGAAAGGAGGAAAACCCTATAAAATTTCAACAATCCATACAATCCTTAAAAAAACTAATATTAGTATGGAATCCAAAGTGATGTACTTGTGTTGAGAACAAAACTCACATTGTGCATACAAAACTGTTCGAAAAAAACGAAATTGGAATATTTTTATATACAACTGAAAGAGTAATGTAATGATTAGCGTTGGAATTGGCCACTTTTTTGGACTGTTTTATATTAAAATGCAAATTTTATGATACTATTTTAAAATAAAAATACAAGGGGATATGAACAACATGTGTCTTAAATAACAGCAAAATCTTAGTCTATACGTTTTCATATAGAATAATTTTTAAAAGCATCAAACAAAAATGTATTTTATTATAAGATTTAAAACTTTTGTAATGATTATAAGAAGTCAAAAGCTCTTTCAAAAAACCATGTCGTTATCTATCTGTGCATCTGGAAGAAAAGAAATCTTTATATAAGGGTCCTAGAGACTTGAAACTTGGCACAAAGAACTATCTTGGTCCAAAAAAGAACTCGTGCAGATTTTGGGACAACTTGGAGAACAATAAAATCCATTTCTTTATAATTTAGGTTAGACAAGACCTGCAACCACATCTGCAAGTCAGCCTTATGACTAATGTGTTTCTTTTATGGGCACAGCCTGAAACTTCTCACAATTAAAGCCTGAAAAAGTAACATTTTGATCTAATGGTCATCGATTTTCGCCAAATATTTTACAATAATATCGGTAAAGACTTTCGTTATATTCTGCCCGCTCGTTCAGTACTAATTTATAACGGTTTGCCTTTTGAACAATTTTTGGAAAAACATATTCTGGTCACTCAGCATATTACAAAGAGTAGGTAAGAAGCTACTTTCCTGGATTAAAATTGCATGAACTAGCCTCTCCTCAATAGATAATAGGTATTCCGGACATTTTCTATCGATATGTTACAAAAATACGTTTCAAGGATTGGAATCTATACTCTTTATCAGGTGTAAAAATACTTAAAGCGCATAGATAAGAATGCACAACAATTTAGAATATCTGATAAGTATGTGGCGATGAAGTCATTGATAACAACTGAAAAAGTTGCACGTAAAAACTCAAGCATGGACCAAGCACCTACAATGTCACTGAACAGAACAAGCGCACTGCATACCCCATCTGTAACCTATCAGCAACGATGGAAAACGGGGGGAAATCAATATTTAATACTTATTTCACTTCTTTTGATATCGTTTTTATATCGCTAATTTGTCTGGAATTATAAAAAAGTATACAAGAAAGTGATCCAAGCTGCGAAAGCATTCGATGTCTCCAAATCAATTCTCTATTAAAAAAAACGTTTCTAAAACAACTTGGGGCATCATAAACAATAAAACAAATGCACACAAACAAATCAAAATTAAAGTTGGGGTTGGCTTGTGGAGGATGAGACTGAGATTGCCAGTCGGTTTAACGAGTTCTTCGCATCCGTTGATGACGGGCAAGGTTCTCGGCCATCTGACCCTAAAGTACGCCCCTCGCGAAGGCAAAGCCCAGCAGCATCAATGATGTTGGCGCCTGTTGTTGAGGATGAGCTTCACCTAATTATCCAGCAGCTCCCAGCCAAAAAGTCAAACGACCTCAATCTGATGTCCCCATGGCTCATTAAAAAATGCTGCAAGCATTTAGTGAGACCCTTAACTGAATTAGTAAATTATTCATTCCAAACAGGAGTGTTCCCCTCTCTCCTTAAAATTGCAAAAGTCGTTCCAATTTTAAAGAAAGACGACCCAGCCTCTATAAATAACTACCGGCCTGTCTCAATTTTGCCAGTATTCAGCAAAATTTTTGAAAAGCTTTTAATTATAAGAATGCTTCACTTTTTGGACAAATACAATCAGCTCTCAAATGAACAGTTTGGGTTCAGAAAGGGTAAATCGACAACCGACGCAGTCGTTGGTCTTGTCGATATGATTGTAGAGGAGATTGAATGTCGGAACCACACTATGAGTGTGTTCCTGGATCTGTCCAAAGCATTCGACTGCGTTGACCACAATATACTGCTCGACAAACTTGAGTCCCACGGCATTCGAGACGTGCCTTTTAAATGGCTTAGCTCATTTCTAGCCACAGATCCCAAGTTGTCCAGATATCAAATAAATCATCCAAACCAATAGATCTTAGATATGGAGTCCCCCAGGGGTCTATCCTCAGTCCTGTGCTTTTCCTGCTGTATGTCAACGACATAGAATCATCGCTTCTGCATGGAAGAACAGTGCAGTTTGCAGATGATACGACTCTTTTTTTCAATGCAAGATCAAGCGAAGTTTTGGAACAACAGGCTTTTGTTGATATCAACAACTGTGTCCAATACTTCAACAGCCTCAACCTCACAATAAACTCTTCAAAAACCAACGTTTTACATTTTTCTCTGCGCACTGCGGGCAACCAGTGTGGACCTGCCATCTTGATGGCTGACTCCACACTGGACGAAGTCTACTCTTCAAAATTCCTTGGAATGTACCTTGATCGAGGACTGACATGGAATGTGCACATCGATCATGTTTGCGCCAAAATCTGCTCAGGCACCTGGCCTATGGAGTGATCCTTTGGGGAGCTTGCGCTAACACTCATTTCTAAAGAGTTTTCAGACTCTAAAAAAAAGCAATTCGAATCATCGCAAAAATCAAATTCAGAGAGTCGTGCAGGCAAGTTTTCAAGAAATTGCAGCTGCTGACTCTGCCATGTCTCTACGTATTGGAAACAACTATGTTTTGTGTGAATAAATGTACCTTAACAAGAGGCCAAGACATACACATGTATGAGACACGTGGCAGAGCAAACTACCGAACTGTTAGACACAGAACAGTAGTTTATGAACGCCTGCCTTCACAAGCGGGTGTTCAATTCCTCAACAGACTGCCCAATCCAATCAAAGATGCTCCAACGCCTATAACGCTTCTTGGTGTCTCAAGCGTTTTATAATGCAGGTGAGTTTTTGGCTTTCAACTGGGAGGCCGCCCAATTAGAAGAATGACACCGCTGTTCGAAGTGGGTTGCATTGGCGATGAATGAAATAGGTGTGATTTTAAACATTGCATGTGTATTATAGTATGAATGACTGAAATTTTAGGATATTATTATTAATTGACGTTTGCCATACGATGTATTATTGTCTCAGCAATAAAACAGATTTGATTTGATTCTTGTGGCAGCGTGGTAGGTCATCTGAAACAAAAACAGGGTGGATATAAAATGAGGGCTGAAAGTCACACGCTCTTCGGCCTACATTTTGATTTCAAAAGCTTACTATGTGTTTCATGTTTCTTCATTTCATCTTAACATTCTTTTTGGATTACTGAATTATGTGTGTTACAACGCTGTGGTATGACTTTTTTATTTTAATCTAGATTGTAGTTTTATGTTATGTTTTATGTTTTTTGTTATTCACCTGAGGAGGAGATCATATTGCAGATCTCGAAACGTGGTGTTACCATCTCTTGTATCACTGAAGCAAATATCCGTTTTACTTAAGACTGGATTAACATGGAACTTCAGGAAAACACACACAATCTCATCACTCTTTTGGATACCGTGGTTTAAAACTTACAATAACGTATTATATAGAGTGTAACGAAATTCTGTGCACGAACTTAAGGATATTTTCTTATATCCCCAAAATTTAATGACCAGATGTTATGATATAGAAGTCAATTTTTGTGTCAATTTTTTTTAGTTAAAATAAATTATTATTGTTTAAAAAGATTTATACTCTTATTAGTTTTTACGGTATTTAGCTTTAAAAACTTCAACGACCCGCCATGTTCAAACGTAATAAAATAATATAATATTAATTTTTCTCTTTATTTGAGACTACATGAAAAATAATTATATCAAATTTAAGTTCCTGTGTGTATATTTACGGGTTTCTGAAATAAAAGAAAGCAAAAAACACATACAACAGAAGAAGTATGTAAACAAAACGAGTTAGAAAATTAGTTACTTTTAGTATTTAGCTACTCTGGATCCATGAAATGCATCCTAAAATATGCTTAGAGTTTTGTTACACCCTATATTTGTTACTCTATAATTAAATTATGAACTGAAAATTGAAAACATTTGCAACGATTAATGTAATTGTGCTCGATAATATTCATATTACATTACGGAAATGGTTCAGTGGGGAGAGTTAAAGTGCAAAATCGGTGATTTTTCTCTAATGATTATCACAGATTTTAGCGATGTTTGGGAATAGTTCGACACCAAAGGTAACGTTCCTGCCAATCTCGCAGTTGGAATACAAGAGGCCTCTAGTTGATAACAAAAGCGATAACGTTTATCATGTCGCGGTAGGTAAAAACCACCATCGTTAGAACACACCGCTCACTAATAACAAATATAACTATTCCTAATCTATAGTGGAAAGCATTTCTTCCTGTCTATACTGTAGAGCAGGGCTGCCGAACCTACGGCCCGCGGGCCGAATCCGGCCCGCGAGTCAGTTTTATGTGGCCCGTCCTGTTGCCAAAACAACCAAATTCGTTTACAAGCATTTGAAATATTAAATAAATACAAATTTTGAGAACCAAGCAGCCCAGCCGATTTCACGTAGAACGAGCCGTATTCATTTGGTGGAGTATGAGTGTTGAAAGAAGTAAAGTAGTTGCAGACAGATTTCACTGACTACGGTGGTGGCTGCCGGCTGGCGAACAGAGCGCGCGTAAAGCACGGCACAGCGCGCGGTGCGGCGACGTAACCCCTACCCAACTCAAGGTCACCAATCGCCACGTAATTTGTATGTCCTTGGATTAATTTAAATCAATGTATTCAATTTATTGGTGACTTTTTTATTGTTCCCTCAGAATTAGAGCAAACATCCAAAAGTCTGGGTTTATATTTATTTCTACTAAAAGAACCTAAAAACATAATATTATTATAAACCTTTTCTTTTTTTTCCTGGGGCGGCCTACTGCCATGCACTTAAGCCTCAAGGGCCTTTTGCGCACCCCGAAAACACCATGAGGACTACCAGTCTACAACTTCAGCAGTTCAACAAACCGCCGAAAACAACCTATCAAGTCCTCCTGGGAAAACTCGCCACCCCTGTTCAAGTTATCAAAGATGGCATACCGCTCTCTTGCTATTGCTGGGCAATCAAAGAGCAGGTGCTCAGCAGTCTCCTCCTGCTCATTACACCTTCCACAGAGCGGATCCTCCTGAAGGATACCAACTCTGTGTAGATGCTTCTTCAGGTGACCATGCCCCGTAATGAGACCAATGACCTTGGAAGACATTGATCTGTTTAATGAGAGAAGGTCCGAGGCTACCTTGGAGGAAGGTGACTGTAATACCATTCTACTCACTCTCAAACCCGGATGCAACCTCCACCTTCTCCCATGCTCCGCGCGAATCCATTTCGAGACAACCCTAGAGGATTCACACCTTGGAACACCGCAGAATGGTTGAGGGCCCGTCATAATTGTTGCTGAGCCCTGGTTGGCCAGGGCATCAGCTCTTTCGTTCCCAGGAATCCCCTCATGACCAGGAACCCAACAAACGGTTACATTGTTGATTCTGTCAAGGGAGGAAACGGTCTGATAGCAATCCCAAACCAGTTTGGATTTGATTGCGCAAGAATCCAGCGCCATCAGCGCTGCCTGACTGTCCGTGAAAATGTTAATCGTCTTGCCCCTATATCGCAGACGAAGATTCTCACGAGCACATTCCATAATGGCTGCGACCTCCGCTTGAAAGACTGTCGGATACGGACCCATAGGAACCACCAGCTCCCTACATGGTCTCACTCCCAGAATTCCAGCGCCTGTGCCGCTTTTTGTTTTAGAGCCGTCTGTGTACCATTCGAGCTCCGCTGGTGGAAGAGGTTGCTTCCCCTCTGACCAATCATCCCTTGAGGGCAAAATAATCCTAAAGGGTTTGTCAAAGGAGAACTTTTGTGGCATCTGATCAGAGATCATGTGCAAAACATCCTCCTGTATCAGAGTGCCAATTCTGCAGTGCCCACCGCTGCAGCCCGACCATAATCCCGTCTGCTGAAGACAGTAGGCACTCTTCCTGGCCATAGCTCGAATGACAATGTCCAGGGGGGCGAGATTAAGACAACAGTCCAGAGCCGCGCCTGGCGCACTAGGAAAGGCCCCTGTGATAGCGAGGCAGGCCATCCTTTGGATACCTGCCAGACGTGCTACCACCGTCTTGGCTTCCGTTTTTGGCCACCATACGACAGCTCCGTACATTAGTGCAGGTCTGACCACGGAAACATAAAGCCAGTACAAGAGCCTCGGCTTCAGTCCCCAGGGCCCACCTATCACACGTCTGCATTGCACTAGAGACCACTTACCCCTGGCAATGACCCTTTCTAGATGAGGTCCCCAGTTTAGAACCCTATCTAGGATCACGCCCAGGTACTTGACCTCAGGCTTCAGCTCAACGGGTGAGCCTTTAAATAGAAAGGGACCAATGCCCTCCATCTGTCGCCTCCTGGTAAAGGCAACCACGGCAGCCTTGGTGGGGTTGACGGTGAGGCCAACCTTATCACACCAGTTTCCCACCATGTTCAGAGCAGCATTGGTCAGTTCCGTGATTGTTGTGTTGAACTTGCCACTCACAAGAATCACAATATCATCTGCGTACCCTTGTGCAAAGACACCGCTGCTATTCAAAGAATTTAGCAGGTCATCCACAACCAGGTTCCACAGAAGAGGAGAGAGGACGCCGCCCTGCGGACAGCCCCTCGTAGCCTTCGCACTAACACTTGCTCCCATGAGGGTTGAAACAACAACCCTGTCCGTGAGCAAGGCCCCTACCCAGTCACACACCTGACCATCAACGCCACGTCCCGAGACCGCATTGATAATCGCCTGAGTGGCTGTATTATCAAAGGCACCTTCAATGTCTAAAAAGACTCCTATAGCTACCTCTTTTGCCGCCAGCGTCTTCTCAATCCTGCATACCAATTGATGCAGGGCCGAGTCGCATGACTTTCCTGGAGTGTAGGCATGCTGGTTAGGATGCAAAGGTCGCTCCAGAAGAGCTCCCTCCCAAACAAACCTGGCAACCATTTTCTCCATGGTTTTGAGAAGGAAGGAGGACAGGCATATCGGCCTGAAAGATTTCGGCCGATCCATGCCCGCCCTCCCCTGCTTCGGTATGAACACCACTCTGGACACTCTCCAGGGTAGTGGGATGTACCTGAGAGCCACGGAGGCTCTGAACAGTCTGCACAGCTGTGGAAGGAGAATGTCCAATCCCCGCTGCAAGCAAACCGGTCTCACCCCGTCGCCCCCAGGAGCCTTGTAAGGACTGAATGAGTTAATAGCCCACTCAATCCTACTGAAGGTAACAATACGGTGCGCCAGACTCCACTGCGAATGAATGGCGCGACCCGCATGTCTCCCCTCACTTTCGGGTGGTTGTTCACCCTCATGAACAATACAGTCCGGGAAGTGTGTTCCCATCATGACTTTCAGAACTCCTTCCGGCTCAGTAATGTAAACACCTTGATCGTCCTTGAGACTAGCAAGCGGCGAGATGGGATTCTTTGCCAATAGCTTTTGCAGCCTTGCACTGCCCTGCACACTGTCATTATCGGTGCAGAGCTTCTTCCAGGCTAACCTCTTAGCCGTACGAACCTTGCGGTTGTACAGTGCAAGAGCCTCATGGTAGGTGTCCCAAGTGCCTCAAGTTTTGGCTCTCCTGAATAGAGCCCTGACCCTCTTCCTCAAAGAGGCCAATTCAGAGCTCCACCAGGCTACCTTAGATCTGTTTTTTTTGTTAATAATCGGGCAGCTGAGATCGAAGGAGCCGACAATCGCAGAAGTTAGACCGTCAGCAGATTCGTCAAGCTGCGCCGCGCTGTGAATCCGTTTCCCATTAGTGGAATCAGAATCCAGCCGTGCCCTGAGGTTTTCCTTGTATGATACCCAGTTTGTGTTCCTCGGATTCCTATACTGAACTTTTTCCAGCATCTGTTCACCAATCTTAAAACAGATGTGAGCATGATCAGAGAGGGAAGGCTCGTCAGACACATGCCAGCCAGACTTCGTCTTCTGCTCCATCGCCCAACGCTTGCGCAGTTTAAAGGGGAGTTTAAGGCTGTAGTCCATTACACATGCTCCAGTGTCTGTGTCCATGGACTCAACCCTTCCGCTAGCATCATCGAGTACTACATCGTCGTCGATGGTGGTAGCGCTAGAAGAACAGGCAGATACATCCAAGGCCTGGGTGCCAGATGCAACTGCCCGTTGCAAAAATAAAATACCTAACAACTAATAAATAATAAGAAATTAGAATAATCAGGTAGCAAGGGCCAAATAACCTTAAAACTCATATTTTGCACAAGATTTCTGGAACAAACCCCGGGCAATACGTTTTGTTTGCAGTTCCACCCCCCCCCCCCCACCCCCCCCCCCCCCCACCCCCCCCCCCCCCCACCCCCCCCCCCCCCCACCCCCCCCCCCCCCCACCCCCCCCCCCCCCCACCCCCCATTCACATCTGCAGCTTGAAATGTAGAAAACTTTAAAACAAAAACAAGAGCAAGGTCCTTATTAATGACCAGGTTCTTTAAACATGGGAAATCTTGCCCGCATCATGACTAGGCTTAAGAACAAGTAAGACTTCTGCCTTGACGTTTTTGAATAAAAAGGATCAAGCTGCAAGTTTTATTCATTTTTATTGTCAAATTAAATAAGTTATAGATCATACTGTCCGGGATCTTGGAGGCAATGTTTCAAAACAATCGTTAGGCGATCGGTCAAATCCTCGAGGAGTTCTGGATACTAGCTCAGCCATAAAACCGTCGTCACCATATTTACTGTAACCTATTTTGCATTATATTTTTATTGGAACTAACAGAACCGCTTCAAAACAGCCAGGCAAAACTTAACCTCTTCCCGCTACTTAAACGAGCGCGCGCGCCGCGTTTGTGTGTGTGTGTGTGTGTGTCTGGTCTGTCTTGTAGTGGTGAATTTTACAATATCCTTCTGTTGAACTTGTCATATTAATTTATTATCCTTGCCACCATGCAAACCTTCTTACTAGTGTTTTCAAACACATTATATGCTATTCAAGAACCACCAAAAATCAATCAGTAATGTACATCCCATACACAAATACTTGACTATTTCCAACATGTTTATTTGTGAGTCAACCAGAATGTACATTAACGTCTTGTCTGCGTGTTAATGTTATGATTATAATTTCGTTGTCTAGGAAACATATGTTCAAATTTACAATAGTTTCTAGAATACCAACTGTATCACATGGTTAAAAATAGTTGCATAGGTCATAAAATATACGAAACGTAGTACGAAACATACCATTGCAAGCCAAACCGTTTGAGTTTAGTATTTATTAATATTGGAAATAAATCTGAATTAATAATTTTAATACTAATATTATCAGAAAAACTATTCCTCTATATTTTATTCGTGCTAAGTCGAAAGCAATATATCTCAGGCCTTGTGCGTAAAACAAGTTTATATGACAGGACCCAGGCATGCAATAATGTCTAGTACTACAGCAAAATTCAATGAAGAAAACCAAACATAACAAGAATTGGGAATTATTGCTAAAATTTCATTTAACTGTTAAATGAAGCTTATGTTACAACTATCATCAAGTGTTTTACATTTCCAAGATTAAAGACTAAGATCAAGGCTATGGCCTTGATCTAGTCTGATTATAACATATTATTATCAGTTGTAATTTGTCAATACTGAACTATGTGGAACAAATTATTGTAATATTTGTTTACCTAATGTTAATTTAATCTGCAACCAAATGATAGGTTACTATTTATTACTAATTTGTATGTATTGCAGGCTAAGGACTTCAGCAATAGTTTCTTCATGACCCTGGTGTCCAACACGGCTTATGGGGTTGACGCCAACTGTTTTACGGACCCCAACGCGGCTTTCCGTAAAATGGTGGAACTGCTCAGCAAGACTAACTGGCAAAAGTTCCATAACGTCATCATAATCTTCTTCCTTCAGAGTTTAAAGACGTGGTTGGGCTATAGGTAAAGTTTTTGTTTTTAATTTAGAGCAAGTTTAAAAAATAATGGCTGTTCCTGTGGTCAGTTTTGGTTCTAAACCACATAGAGTACATCAAACATTGTTTAGTTCAATTGTTTTGTAAACTCCTTCATTTTCTAAAACTGCAGCGTGTACAAATTAGTGAAAGTGTGAAGTTGATTTTTTTAAGGAGAGGCCGATTCCCATTTGAAGCCTTATTATGTCCGTCCTCATAGGCTTCTGGCCTGTGCGAGGATCTTATCAAACAGAATAAGGGAGAGTCGATACAGTACAAGGTGGATGGTACTGATAAAAAGTGCAACGGTCACAGACAGATCTGAACCTGCGTTATCTCTAACTCAGACCCAAAGATCCAACGACTTAGACCGCTCGGCCATCGGCACTCCCGGATTTGGTTTTTTAATACGCCAACAAAATTTAACAGGTTGTGTAATATTTTCAAGCCTTTGAATAAGTTAAAAACACCTATACGGCTTTTAAAAGTCTTTGAGCGCGAACTAAGGCGTGTTAAAATATATTTACTAATATAATCTTAAATAATCACTCCAATGTAACTTACCTTATGTGAATTTCTTTTAAATTGAATAACATTTTATATCATCTTTTTGGCAATGAAAGGAAAATCAAACCATTCCAATCTTCTAAATAAATATTTACTTATTTTTGTTTACTTCAGTTGTAAACAAGTGCTTTGTAAAATCTTAATAATATTTTTATTAAATTGAGTTTGAATTATTCAATGCGTTTTGAGCTAAGTTATAAGTGGTCATAAAAAGTGGTAAATATATTTGAAATACATAAAATTTTATTAAAACACTTCTGTTTGTTTGGTGACATTCGGCCACGACTCAAACTTTTAGGATGGTACTAGGTAATTATTGTAAGTGTCTTTTCCTTCTAGCTTTTCCTTCTAGCCAATTGGGATCTTGTGTTGCAGTTTTGCACCGAAGCCGATGCAAGATTTCGGCGCGAAAGTGATGCGAGAAGTCACAGAGACCAGAGTGAAGACCGGTACACGAAGAAATGACTATATACAATGCTATTTAGACAGGAATAACACAGGTAAGCTACACTGGGTGTTGATGTATAACTCGAGTTTTTAACAGGCCATGTGTATCTTCTGTTCGTAGATCAGAACTAGAAACATTATAATCTGAATGAAGCCATAACAGGGTTACAGATTTATCATAAGTTATTGTACAATAAAACACGACGTTTCGAATACTGCATTCTATACTCTTCTTCAGGTGCCAAATATTAAAAACCGTTTTAAGGATGACAATATTTAACAATTCAAAAGTGACATTGGTGCGAAGTCAAATTTGTCATAAAAACTTTGTTTTCATAAATACAAACAAACCTAAACGCAACTACTCCACATCAGGAAAAGCTTCATAAAAAATTAAGCGCTCGTACGGTTTTCTAGTTAATTATTTTAATTACTATTAACCTAATTAATGTGGTTATCTGTCTATTTACACAACGTTTACAAGTTTAGCAGTCTGTTTAATAGTATGTACTGTGGAAAATTTCTTCATGAAAAATAAATATAGAGATTTTAATTTTTACATGAAACTATAATAATTTTTTTTTGAGCCATCTTGCTACATATGACATTCAAATTTCTGTTCTTTATGTTAGGTTCTCTATTGGTGAACAATAAGACTTTTTATAGCAGTCTATACACGAAGTCATCAAATGATGGTATTTACATGAAAATTATATACCATATTTTAAAAATGCTATATTATTGTACGCAGTTTCTTTCCAAATTCATATGTCTTTTACATTTTTTTGCCATCATAGTATTCATGATAAAAATTGAAAAAATGTTCGCTATCACTCAGCGAAATAACATGCACCAACATCGAAGTCAGTGTTATTTATATATTTAGCCATATAAAACATATAGGAATAAAGTTTCGTCCAAAATTCTAAATATAATGGTTAGTTATTTTCCAGGTATCTTGCGGACTGACGACAGATATACAGACAAGCTATTTTAGAATTGGCCATTAAAATAAAAATTTAATTACAGCCTAGAATCTAGGTCAACTAAGCTTTTCAGAACATATTTTTTACTCTAATTTTAATCCTGTGCTAAAGATTGTGTCACTTTCCTCTTCGACACGATGGATTATTAAATAAACTTGAGAACAGATTGTGTAACAACTATTATGGTTATTTTATGATTGTTCAGAATGATATAAGAATGACATCTGCTTTACAGTTAACTAAAGGACTATCAAGTCAGGAGTACCATAAGGATAAATGTATCACCAGTTTTCGTACAGTTTTTCAGGTCTGCCTCTTTCTCTTAATGCTGTACTAGCCACTTAGCATAACAGGCCACACCCACGATATGGGATAATTATCAAGCAATCTCCCAATACCACAATCCTAATCCACTTTATATTCCTATCCTTAAGAGCAACTGACTTCCGCAATCTATAACCAATAGCGGCATTTAACTGATTTCGGGTGTATTTCATTAACTAAGCTCATATCTGTCCTTTATTATTTATTGTAATTGTATTTGTTCTAATCGTCTCTTAGGCTATTGTGTATTCGGCATCTTCTGTTATTAATTATTTAAATTGTTATGTATTTATCTTTTCCGTAGCATGTTCAAGTTTGTCGCGTATTTATAGGGTTTTTACTAGTAGCTATTACTTTGTTAATGTTTTTCATGTCTATTAGTTTTATCGTTGTCTATCTATTCATGTTATCAATTGTTTTCTGTTCTGTTGGTTTTGGTTTCACTCATATATTATAGTTAAGTTATTTTCAACATTCAAGGATCTAGCTTTTTTTACTGTACGAATTTTGTGTAATGTTACTTATTAGTGTTTTCGTTGTTATCGTTGTCAAACCACGCCATCAGTTTCTTCATCGGGGGCATGGAGACGTCATTCCATCACCGCTAGTTAATGCCGTGTACGAGCTGGCTCTGCACCAGGACTATCAGGAATAGACTGTATCAGGTTAGAGCATATCATTTATTATATCAGTTTCTTCATCGGGGGCATGGAGACGTCATCCATCACAGCTAGTATGCCGTGTACGAGCTGTCTCTGCACCAGGATTATCAAGATAGACTGTACCAGGTTAGAGCATATCACTTATTATATCAGTTTATTTATCAGGAGCATGGAGACGTCATCCATCACAGCTAGTAATGCGTGTACGAGCTGGCTCTGCACCAGGACTATCAAGATAGACTGATACCAGGTTAGAGCATATCACTTATTATATCAGTTTATTTATCAGGAGCATAGAGACGTCATCCATCACAGCTAGTAATGCCGTGTACGAGCTGGCTCTGCACAAGGACTATCAAGATAGACTGTACCAGGTTAGAGCATATAACTTATTATATCAGTTTATTTATCAGGAGCATGGAGACGTCATCCATCACAGCTAGTAATGCCGTGTACGAGCTGGCTCTGCACCAGGACTATCAAGATAGACTGTTCCAGGTTAGAGAATATCACTTATTATATCAGTTTCTTTATCAGGAGCATGGAGACGTCATCCATCACAGCTAGTAATGCCGTGTACGAGCTGGGTCTGCACCAGGACTTCAGGATAGACTGTACAAGGTTAGAGCATTTTTCTGATCTGATTTTGATACTTTTCCTGTGATAGGCGAAATTTTACAGTGGTTTAAAAAATTCATGTCAAACGTAGCCTACTTGAGGGCTTATGTTTCAAAGTGTTCAGGTTTTAGCATCGTTTCTATAACTCTTTCTTTTTTCTGTTGATGCGTAAGAATGATTCCCATAACAGCTTTACTCTTTAGATAAAACACAACTAAATATGTTTTACAAACATGTCAGGCTCAGGATGTATGACTATGGAAACATTTCAGAATATGTATTACACTTATTCATATGAATTACAATTTATTGCACTTGTGGCAAAGGCATTGATTGATAATTAATTGGGTCAATGCTCGAAGTGGTTTCATTATAGCAAATATTTTTCCGTTAAAAACCTATAAAAAATGTTTAATTTCCCAAAAGTCCCCGATCCTCCCCTTTATACGTTCTCCCCTGTCTGCTTTGAACATCAGAATGTAGGACTTTGATTAGAAAGTTTACCGTACTTGTATTAGACTTGAGATTTAGTAGGTGAGTGAAAAAAGGCTACAATTCCCAACAAGTAAGAAATGAACTGAGATATAAAAATTTTTGTAGTTTCCAAAACGTATCATCGAGCGTAAAAAGGATAATTTTCATATCTTCTTCTGTTACAGTATACAGTAACACGTTAATTATAAGTTGAGTGGAGGGAATATAATTTTTCTAGACCACTTTTAGAATTTTATCCTTCTTCCACTCAACTGTTTATTGCGCACCATTTTTAAAACACTGAGTGCATAGGAATGTTGCCCTTTTTCTGATAAGCTAGAATGGGTTTCTTTCTAATTCTATTTATCAACGTATAAGCGCTAGTATCGCATAGCAGCGACTCATACTGAGCAAACGATGTTTCATTTTTTTTGTAGTCTGTCTCAAAACATGTTTGCTGCGTGATTGAGGTTTTGTTGAGACTGCTATTTACAGTGTAAAAAATAGTGTTAACTGTACTGCGTCTTATTAAAGTAACTTTATGATTTAAATGCTAGACTCGGAGGAAGGTGCAGATAAGCCCTAAATTCAATATTGGCAAGGTAAATAATCATTTACATACCAAAGAAATGAACAAAATAGCAAGGGGTAAAGGTAAGGAGTTTGTTACTGACGAAGGAAAAAAACTAGTTGATGCCTCCCTACTTTAAGATGACACCCAAGAGTGTGCCCTTTTTGGGAATCCACAACAAAAGGTTTAATTTGCCATAAATAAATATCTAAACTAGACATTTACAAAGGAAGAAAAAGGTGTTGTGTAGAGTTCCGAATATATTGGCAGCTAAGTTAACTATTCTTTCAAACTCTGTAAATCTAATGACATACCATATATATCAAGTGCGTAAGATGATGAGAAAGTACCTATAAAAAACCGAAGATTGATGTCATTTTCAAAGTAATTCAATACATACCCGATGAATGCGATGCATTCCATGAAGAAGGTCTACCCTGGCCTACTTCTGACTTGGAAAGATGGAATGATGAAAATGAAGACGATTCAATCAACGACAATACATCGATGTAATTTAAAATAAATTTATTTTCAAAACCATAAAAATTATTTACACTTCACCTATGTTTACTACTTTTGAATAGAAAAATGGTAATATCCCAACATACAATAAAACAGAAAAAGATTTGCCTGGTAACTATTAGGAATAAAAACCTTTCTTGTATATGCATTTAAGGCCAATGAGTTACGGTACAAATCATCTATTGTAAATTTTTTGGTTAAAACAAAAATGTAAGAAATTGATACTTTTTAATTTCTCAATAACACAGGTTTTGGCACTTTTTTGCTTTTCTACTCACTCATTAATTTTGCATGAAGCTTCATTTCTATATGGCATTAGATTGGAGAGAAAGCTCGGAAATTATTGGGGCTCTTTAAAATTTTTTATTTTGTGTTAATAATAAATACTTAACAAGTTCATAATACAATGTCAGTTTAATTTTAAGGGCATGTTCTGAGCCTGTAGTAAAGAAACACATTATCAAATATAAGTTAATAAATATTGTTTAAAATATATTGTGAAATGACATCTTATCTTTCTGTTCTTTTCCACATAATTTTTTATGGACTCGCGCATACTATCTTGATTTTAAACAGCATAAAGTCCATGCAAACCTCCTAATTTTTTAAGTTATAAACATTCACTTATAAGAAAATAAAAATCACTTTAATAGACGAAAAAATTCCCAACGCATCAATTTGGGTAGAACACAAAGCATATTTTTTTACGAAATTTTTATCATTCTATTTAACATTATACTGAACCGCAGAAATATTCATAAATCAAAGTTACGTTAAGACTATCAATATTTCACAATGTTTAGGAGTAAATCTCTTAAGGAGAACAACAAAGTTTCTAAATCGATAATAATAATAATTCTTTTGTTCATGAAGGAAACAGGATGTTTACGGACATTTGCCATCGTTCAGTGAAACAAGAAATCAGTACACTAAGTTTCGAGATCTGCAATCTGATCTCTTCTTCAGGTATAACTAACCTAATACATAATTACAAAACTAGGTTAAAATAAACAAATCATACCAAAGAGTTGTGGCACGCCTAAGTCAGGAATCACAACCACCATGTTGTTTGTCAACTTCACCAACTCTAAAAACATGCACTCAATAAAAAAACTATACACAACACTAATCATTAAACTGAACTACAGAATACAGGTCAATACATCTGCATTCATCTACTAACCACCAACGACTGATCAGAGGGCACTAGCCAATGGCAATCGTCACGGCAGATAAAAAACAAGATGGCGGAAATAAAAAGGAAGGGGGACAGGAATGGGCCCTTTTGTTATTATTGGTTCGTGCTAGATGAACTTCTTAAAACCATATTGTAACTCCGCATTGGTTTTATTTTCAAATATCTGATCCGTTTGATACTCTTGATTCAGATTGCAGATCTCGAAACGTAGTGTACTGATTTCTTGTTTCACTGAACAATGGCAAATGTCCGGAAAAATCCTGTTTCCTTCACAATCATTCCATCGTCAAAAGTAACCTTAATGTTCATGTTGATCAGGAGCTGAAGGAAGCGTACGCCAAGACCCCAGACATGGACTACGACACACTGCTCAGTCTGCCTTATCTCAACCAGATCTTTGAAGGTAACAATAATTGTAATGATGTCTGGCATTATTGCATTATCAGTAAACATATACCTATGTATTGATAATATACAGGGTGTAACGTAAGTCTCTGGGCAAATGTTTTGTCACAGTAAATATGTTCTAAATCAGTTATTTATTATTAGATTTAAATAATTTTGGTCACATTACACTTGTGATAAAATCCTCTAAGAACTATTACTCTTGTGGTTCTTGAGAAAAATGCCTGTTATTAAGATATTCAAAGATTATAAGTTTGAATGGCCGCCATTTTGAAAACACGACAGATAATTTTTTTATATATTTTTCAGTAAATGTTCTTATTAACATAAAAAACTTGAGCCAAATTTGGTATAATTTAATTTATTAAATTAAATTAAGATATTAATTTAATATAATAAAAATATACAGGCATATAGATGGGAAAATATGCAAAACCTGAATATCCATGTTTATATTTTGAAATATGTTTGTCTTCACCTGAGCAATAACGTGGTATATCTTTGCCCTGAGAGTTATGGGACACACTGTATAGTTAAACATATAGCTGCATAATTACAACTCTTAGATTTATAGTGTAACAATACTTTTTTATTAAAATTAGACATTTTTACTTCTTATATTTCGAGTTACAAACTCTATTCGTATACATTAATTGAATTGGCATTAAAAAAGAATCTACTTATTACTCACCTATGGAGTTTATAAATTAAAATCATTGGAAATCACTTTCCCAATAAACATTTCTATTACTATAGTGTTTGTTACAAAGAACCATTACTGGTACAGTTCGTTACCACTATTATTTGTTACCATTTTCAATTCCACACAACCTTTTTACTGCCGTACATGTCCGCTACTGTACGAATGGCTCCTTTCCACTATATTATGTATTACCCACGAATCGTTACCACTATTATTTGTTACCATTTTCAATTCCATACAACCTTTTTACTGCCATACATTTCCGCTACTGTACGAATTGCTCCCTTCCACCATATTATGTATTACCCACGAATCGTTACCACTATTATTTGTTACCATTTTCAATTCCATACAACCTTTTTACTGCCGTACATTTCCGCTACTGTACGAATTATTCGCTTCCACGATATTTGTATTACCACGAATCGTTACCACAATTATTTGTTACCATTTTCAATTCCATACAACCTTTTTACTGCCGTACATTTCCGCTACTGTACGAATTATTCGCTTCCACGATATTTGTATTACCACGAATCGTTACCACAATTATTTGTTACCATTTTCAATTCCATGCAAATTATTTATTGCCGTATATTTCCACTAATGTAGGAATCGCTAGATACTGTATATTCATTTTGGACTTTACAAGGAACAAAGTACTTGTACTTTTATGAAATCTCAAGCAAATTTGTGCAAATCATTTCGTTTTATGTACAACATTTCTATCACTGTACCTACTGTTTTAAATAGGTTCTTTCTAAAAAAGTGGAATTTTAATCAGTTACACCAAAACGTTTTTAAGGAAGAAATGGTCCCAAACTCATTAGTAAATTCATATTGACCTTCCCGAGAATCGAACCCGTGACCTTCGGTTAGAGAGCCGCAGCTTTACATCCACGCTACGGTGAAATAGGATTCATTTTCGTGCTTTCATATTACTGTATAAGATTTTTACATTGCCGTACCAACTAACATACAATGTAGTAGATTAATCTTCAAAACACAGACTCTTAATAAGCAATAAAGTGCTTAGATACAATATGACTGATATTTTCAACGTGAAATAAGTATATATATGTCTATTTTTATCACATAATTATGATCTTTAATTTGAGAAGACATCGTTATGTTATCGGATTGAAACATAATACACTTCGAATTTACTTCGTAAAATTGTGTAGGTTATATAATATTCTCGTATTATTATTACTGTACCAGTTTACAAAAAGCATCAGTTTAGACAATATTCCATTTTTCTTATTTTGTATTTTCATTTCCAGAAACCGGAAGAAAGAACCACGTATTATATTCTTTACCGAAAGTCTGCACGAAGCACAGCACATTTGTAATTGATGGCAACGAAGTGGACTTATTCCCAGGACAGTTGGTGAGCTACTTTTTACGTAATGTTGAGTTGGAATATTTGAGGATATAATGAACTAGAGGCCCATTCCGGCTTCCTCCATTGCGTTTTCATACTGGAGGATATTGCAGCTTTTTCAACCACCAAAAATCACTAATAATCATTAGAAAGGTAAACTCACAACCGTACGTAATCTCTAAAATTAAAATATTACCAAGAATTATTACATTTATTATCGTAAGCAAACTTTTTTAAGCTCTTGATTCCAGTATTTACGAAGAGATTTTAGTTTAAGAGAGTGATATCGCGGTTTTCTACATTTCTCATGGTTTTTTAAGAAAACAAAAAATGTTCTTTATGTTAATTTCGTTTGATTATTTCTAAGAGATTTGATGATATAGTATGGAGTCCAGTATAGACTCATAACCTAAAACGAAATTCTGGAGTATGAATGTCCTAACAGTCAGTTAGTTGACAAAGTAAATTTAAATAGAATCTTTATTGGTTGATCTTTAGTGAAACTCACCAAATTTCTCAATGTCTATATGTCCGTACGATATCTCCAGAACTAATCTAAGGCCATAAAGTTATACTTGAAGCTATATTTCCATACAGGTAACGAGGACTTCGGAGATGATGCATCTTCCTCCATGGGATTTTGCTGAGCGGTAGCCAAATACTAACTTTTTGTCGGATATCTCGAGAACATAAAAGCTATAGTGAAGTATAGTAATTTTTTATATACTGATATCACTAAAAGGACTAGCACCATTCCTCTTGTGTTTGACTCTTCCACTTCTGCCTATTATTATACGTAGGATATTGCGAGAACGACTCAAGGTATATTTAAATATGTTATACTATGACATCTCTAAAGAGAATGACAGAATTTCTCCTCTGTCTATCTGTATATGTGACTTTCTGTCCATTAAACGTAGGATGTGTTCAAATTTACATTACATTTTTATCGACCACCAAAGATAGCTACGCATATACAGGGTTTAACAAAATGGTTGTGCTGGCTATGTATTTTCAAATTCTGTATGTGATTCTAAGCTAAAAAAGAAGAATAACTTTTTTTCCAATTTCCAGTTTGTTTAACCGCTAGTCGCCATTTTGGTGTTGTTTTATTTAATATTAACAAAATGGCATCTGTTGAAAATTTTTAAAGTCAAATAACAAACAAGAAAACCAGTATAGCTATACTCTCAGTGCAACGCTCAGTCGCATCTTGTGGAGAGGTCCAATCAGAAGTGAAATACATGCAAAATCTCAAGTCCATAACCCAATTCGTTCTTCACATATTCTACGTAAAATAAACAGGCAGACAAAAGATGAATGGCCCCCTCTACTTGAGATATTAAAAATAGATACAATGTTTTTAAGTATATAATTAAATTCGTTCTTGAAATATTCAGCGGAGGGATAGACTTCGCTAACGCTTAGCCAAAACTACACGGAGTAGCATACACCATTATAAAACTCTGTCTACGATGTTGTCCATATGGGTTGCAAATGCAATTTGACAATTCAGAAAACGTTTACAGACCACTGAATCGTAGGCGTCATTAACGCTCAGCGAGTTGACTTTTAGCCGTTTTACCCGTAGATAATATTATATGATAAATCCAGACTTTCATATCCGTATCAACGACACTTGCTTTTCGGGGCTCCAGGTTCCACTCTTGTTATCCATGTCTTTCTGTGTGTTTTAGGTGATGATTCCCAGTGTGGAGATCCAAATGGACGCCAAGTATTATCCGGACCCTGACGTGTTCGATCCTGAGCGGTTCAATGAGGAGAACAAGAGTGGGAGACCGGAAGTGACGTACATGCCGTTCGGGGAGGGACCACGGATCTGTGCCGGTACGTCATTTCCTGGTGCATGCCCGATTTCTCGCCCGCCGAGCGTTAATCAAATGGCAGTTCAAGCGATGCAAGCCATTCTAAAACTATATATTGTTTTCCATTACGATCTCATCTTACACGAGTTTTCATTGCAGTTTATGAAATCCATGTGAGACCGTTGTGACGAGCTTGGTTTTATAGCAATTACACAATCACAGATAGAAAATGCTTACATAAAATGAGTATTGAATACAAAAAGTATTGAAATCCACTTAATCGCTTAAACGCGTTAGCGAAGGCAATTGACGCAAATCGCATGGCATTATTAAATATTATATTATATGCTAGCAGGTAGGTTAAGTTAGGTAAGGTTGGGTTGGGTTGGGTTGAGTTAGGTTAGGTTAAGTTACGTTAGGTTAGGTTAGGTCAGGTTAGGTTAGGTTGTGTTAGGTCAAGTTAGGTTGGGTTGGGTTGGGTTGGGTTAGGATAGGTTAGGTCAGGTCAGGTCAGTTTAGGTTGGGTTAGGTTAAGTTAGGTCAGATTAGGTAGGTAGATTACCAGTTATTGCTTGGTATCTGCATTAATTAAAGGCTTTTCCCATTAGACTGTACTGAACGGTGAACGTGGATTCAACTATAGATCTCCTGCAATTATAACAAAACTACGAAAAGCACAGATAAAAAGATGTTTTTCCAGCTACTTATTTTAGTGTAATTCGAAGATACTGTATTTTACGACTTATTCATGTAATGGAAAGAAATATTGCTTTCTTTTTATATTCATTATACGTAAGTACTCGTAGTGCTCAATCAACATGTGTACTATTAGATAAAGCTGGAATTGTTTGGGTCGGCTAGGAGCATAAGTTGGACCACCACTAATGTGAGAAATTTTGAAGTAGACACTCTCAACTGTTTATATACAATCACAACCACACTTGAAGCTTGAAGCATTTATGTCAAACTATAGAGCACTTAGTTTCACTTATCTTTCTAAATATTTACCACTTTTAAAGATCGGTTGAGCTTAAGATAGAAGCGAAGTTTATAGTATCTATAGTTAGACTGGGCAACTCCATCACTCAATCTACACTTCATGAATTTCACACTCGGGCATGATTTGTGGGATCCGCCATTATACAAATGAAAAAATGTCCAAGTTGTTAGTTTTCACGTGACAAAAGCACAAATATTCAAAGATTTATGTTCATAGCATTTAATGTAAGGGTAATTCCTTCCTGGTTCTTGATGCCATGTATGTACCTCAGGCTCTCATTGTATGAAATAATGTATAAGGCCTTGTAAACCTTTCACGATACAATAAATGTTGTCCATACTTTCCAACCCTTCATAGCTGTATTCACCAATTTCTGTTGTTTTCTCAATTACTATCTTAAGGAAACTAGCGTGACGATTCATTTTCAAATAAATTAAAAGTAATAAACCAGACACAAAGTGCAGGTTTTTGAGTTCAAGGAAAATATAAAAATAAACTCTTTATTGTCTACTTGACTAAAAACTGTATCGGAGTCGTAAATTATTACATAGCCTAACTTCACTCATCCACTCAAATTTCAAATTGGACGCAATCAACCAAAACACCTAAACATGTATACATACATGCAAAGGGTGTTCACTAAAGGGTGTCATAGGTTTCTATGAGTCATCATTTCAAACCAAAAATATAGTAAACGTCATGTAACGTATGTATCATATAAATATAACGTCGTAAAATCACATATCAACGGATGTAAACTGCAATACCTTATTGACTTCCAATTATGCGAGCCATTTAACATGTTTCATCTGTGGTGTGGTTATAATTCTTTATTCATCTATGTATAATATTACCTTCATCTAGTGTCTGCCTTTACGATGTGTTACAGCTAGTAATGTTTGCTATGCTCTGTGTTTGTCCAATTTATCACAAGGAGTACAAACTCAACAGTTTCGGTTTGTTCTTGCCTTCGCAAATCTACCAAGAAATTTACAGCTAGAACAGAATTTCTTAAAATGCTTAATTGGTTTGCTTAGCCATCTAATTCTAGCAATCAATCGTCTATGGCAGTTAGAACTCTTGGTACCTTATTAAACCAATTTTTCCTTTTATAATAAAAGAAAATAAACAACCCATGCTTAGTCTGCCATATATTTTAATTTCAACTTTATGGAAATAAGACCCATTTGGAAGTTTTTTGTCGTATTTTAGATTTCGTCCTGAAATCCTGACGCAATTTATTCTGTTTTACGAAAAACACAAATTGAATATACAGGTGTAATGAAATATAACTTTTTGTTCTCAGGTATGCAATTCGGGATCCTGCAAGTCAAGATATTCCTCTGCCATCTTGTGTACCACTACAGAATCCTACCAACGTCGAGGAGCGCCGCTAAACCATCCTACTCCAAGCATTCCTACTTTGTCATTCCTAACCATAACCAGTTTCGTCAAACTAGTTCGGAGAAATCATTGATTGACGTTATAGATCGTTACTTGTGTTGTATATTTTTTCGTGTTTTTTTATATTGTACTGAATAGAATAAGTGTTTATGTAAACGTAAGCTAATAATAAATATAAGAACTCAAAAGAACACAGGAACCTCCAGATTAAGATTACAACCCCTCCCCCCTCCCCGACTGGGGCAATCTGGATCTGGGATCTGATGGAGGCCGACAGCTCTTAAAAGCCCAAGAGGCCGGATAGTTCGAATGCTTCCAGAGCATGGTAGCTGTCAAATGCTGAAGCTCTTACAGGTTGGGAGCTCTTGGAAGCTCTTCTAAGGAAGTCTCAAAACAGACACCTCACTGCTACGGGCTAAGATCATAGAGACTTAGTTTCCAGAAACCAAGAGATCCAGAACCCGAAACATGCATATGTCAGGGATATGAGGCTGCCAAAGGCAGCATACCAAAGGCCGTAGATCCTAGAGGATACGAGCTCCTATAAGCCAGGGACTTACGAAAAAGGGTAGGGGCAATCTAAAACCGGGACACGATGAAGGCCAACAGCATCCAAAGGTCCAAGAGGTCAGTTAGTTTGAATTGTTTTAGAGCATGCTAGCTACCGAAGACAGAAGCTCTTACAGGCAGTGAGCTCTCGAAGGCTGACAAGTTCCAAAAACAGACACCTGGCAGAGGCCCGAGCTATCGAAAGATGGGAATGCTTCAGAGTTAGTTTAATGTACATTCTTGTGGCTTTTAAAGAACCAGGCATTTCAGTGACAAAGTTCCAATAAATCTTAAGAATTGCAACTGAACTCTACCTGAATTTTGTGGCTAGTAACCCAAAAGGTCTTTAGGCAGATTTCATAGTAATCTGGTTATTTAAGCACCCTCATCACGGAAATTCCGGGACAAGTTTTGGCACTACAGAATCCTACCATCGTAAAGGAGTACCACCAAATCCTCTTACTCAAAGCATTCATACTTTGTCAATCCTAATCATACTCAATCCGTCAAGCTTGTGCGGAGAAATCACTCATATTATAGATAGTTACGTGTTTGTAGATACTTCTTATTGTATATATTGTACTGAATAAAATCTATTTTTCTGTAAATGTATCATGATTTTGTAACATTCGAAGACACTTTATTTTTAGTGAACTGAAATTTTCTGTCTAACCTTTGTAGAATACCAATGATTCAGACAAATGTTTGACACTACCAACAGAGCGAATTCATCGTAGTAGAATATACCTAAAGACAACCCACTTTAAAGTTTTCTGTAATAACAAAAGATTAATCCTTTTAGAGCCACATTTGACTCCTTAGTTACAAAGGAGATACCTCATTCAGTACTATAAATCGAGGTACGGCATAAGGGAGCACTCAAACCATCTGTGGAGTGAGAGGTTAGGTAGAAAATATTTAACGAAAAAATCAAAGTTTTTCTTTTTTTGTTTAAAAAGTTTATTATAAAAATAGTTTTAAAAGTAGTTATTTTTAATGTACTAGTAATTAGATTGAATTAAAAGAATCAACAATAGAAGTAATTATTTACCTTTGTGAGACTTTTAAACAATTTGAAAACTATTGGAAAATCTTTTTCGATTTCTTTATTTCTAAGACAGTACCGGTAACGTAAATAAAATTTTGGTGTACCACTTATTATTGTATTAAAAGTAAACCAAGCACCTTCTATGTGGTGTCCGCAACATCGCTTGTTTTCTGTACTGCATATATTGCATACCTACTAGGCGCACAGTTCTTTAATGAAAACTTATATTTTTTAACTTTACACCTGAAAATAAATAAAGTTGTTCCTCGGTCTAAGAGAAGGTTTTGGTTCTCAAAAAGACCGACAGGCACCAACCCAATTTTAATAACTCAAAGAGAGTTTTAATAATACAAAGAATTAAACCGTATCAGATCAGAAGTGGGAAAGCGCAAAACCCTTTAAACTTAGAGTAATTAAATATAAGTGTACAGTATGTACATTGTACTGGAGCGCCCATATGGCAAGTGCTGTTATGTGTTAAACCAAAATATAGAAAAGCATTGGAACTCATATCTTTCTTCATCGCGAGTATGACCTAATTATTTCCATACTCAGTTAAATATATACGATAATTTCTATTTTTATTGGAGGGGAAATACGAAATTATTTAATAGTCACGTTACCTTCATTGACGTCAATTTGTACGAGATGTATCATACCTTATATACACACTAATATATATATATATTTATATATATATATATATATATATATATGAAGTAGACTTCTTGGTACAAATGTCCTTTTCTGTTTTCAAAAAGGACCTATAAAGAATAATAAAATAGTATAGTACAGCAAATAGAAATTTACATAAATAAATAAACTTAAATGTTTTTACATATGATTAACAGCTAAGAGGAATAATCATGAACAGAGAAAGATTTATAAAGTAGATTTATCATTCTTTCCTATGTGCGATGGGTTTTTAGTCAATCCAACAATCCATGTATATGTGTGTGCGCGTGCGTGCGCGCGTGTGTGTTTAATTTATATATATTTTTAACATATATTATATATATATATATATATATATATATGTATTTATATATATATGTATATATATATATATATATATATATATATATATATATATATATATGTAAAACATTTAATACTACATGTTATACAAAATTTTGAATGGTAACCCTACATCTACTAATTAAGTGTATAGTACACATTTACTTGAAAATGTTTGAATCGAACTTTACATTTGGTAATATTACTTATCAATACCAGAAATAATACATTTTAATAAAATAAACAACATTTGTAGCTTTAACACGTTATACGCATAAAGCCAAAGTCATAGCTGTGTGGCCGAATCGCCCACGTAGTTTCCAACAGCATCGTTGTGGTTGGTGTTAGTGAGACTACCATGTGGCAGTACTACGCCACACTCGGTGGATCACTCACCTGTTTTTTTTATATTTTTCAATATGAATAGACCGTCATCAGTGTTCAGATAAATAAAACAAAGAAAAATGTCCCTAATAAAATTAATAAATATTTTATTCGAATAAAGTCCAAAAATGGTCGTTCAGGTGCAAAAACCTACGAAATTGCGTGCAAAAGTGCGGGTAACTGCTAGTTTTTTAATAATTTAAGTGCGGGTGTGTAAGAAGTAATGAAACTTTATAAATAAGGTAGAAATACACCACACCACGTCTCGCATAACAGACTTGGCTGAGATTGGAAGCAAACATTTTTAACAATTTAGATAATTTTATTCTTGAAAGGTTCTGCGGACAGACAAACAATCATACATAATACAAATTTTTGCATTCTCTGGCATAAAAAAAATAAAAATTGTATCATCCTCCTCAGTGAGTCGCATTGGACAAGCATTATCATAAAACGCATTCTTTTTCATGTCGAAATGAAGTTGCAGGTAGCATTAAAGTCTACAGAAGAAATCTTTCTCGAGATATCTTGATAACTGTATATTTCAAACGATAAAAACTGTTAAAGTATGGTTGGTTAACGGATTTTTTGTAATAAATAGGCAACATTTTAGTTATGTTGTTTTATATTCAGGCCTGTCAATTTGGATTTTTTTACGGATCAAAAATACAAGCTTAGACAAAACTTTTGCTACTGTAGATGTAATCTGTAGCACACTCAAATTAGGTTAAGCACTAACAGTGGTACTAGAAAAGAACATAAATAACACTTAGTAAACCACATAAACATCCATCACTATCAATTATTGATAAAAAGGTTAAACGATTCGCGCACCCTTGCCTTCAGATAACCTTGCAATGCACACTGAAACTAGATAAGCGCAAAATAAAAATGTAACACCGTCAGTGATGTAAAAGTAGAGAAGTTCAAACCATGGCGAACTTACGAATGATATAAGATGTAGACAAATTGGTGTGACAGAAAATATATTTTAACACATTTTTTTAATAGTTAACAGATGATGATTAAATGATAAATATACAAAAAGTTGTAAATAACAATATAGTGCATACATAAAAAAATTGAATAATAAGATATATTGAATTGAATTTTTAAATAATTCAAGACTTAAAACAAAGTATTCTTGGTTGTCAGGCGTATTTGGCCCATGTAATATTTAGGTAAATTTTTCCGGTTAAACCCCACGATTCATCTACACTTAAGGGGAGGCCTACTGAAAAATTGTCTACAGTGGGAAACAGTTTCAAAACTAAAAGTGCAGTAGTATTCAACAAAAATGTTGGAAATTATACTATTACGTAAGGATTATAAGAGTAGTCTTAGAAATAACTTAAAAGAAAGACAGCGTACAATTATCGAAAACGAAGCATTATTGATCTCTGATAGTAATGCCGGTCGTTGGTTTGATAAGCTTTAACCAATCATGATAAAACTCCGCCCTCTTAAACTCACCTGTACAGTCAGTTGGTATTATTGGCAGTTTCGGTTTAATATTTGTTATTTCGACCCAATGCAATGTTAATCAAAAGACTTAAGATAATTTAGTTTTCTTCAAAAAAAGTCACGATGCTGACAGTACAATTGTGCAGACAATATCTTGGGAGGAAAATTTAGTGAAATATCAGGCGAAGAATAAGAAAATCTAATTTAAAGTAATTGGAACTCAAAATAATATTGTCTCTAATCTTTAAAAACCAACGTGAAAGATTTAGCCAGGAGAATGTTTTATAGCAATTTTGATGAAGAAAGTATATTTTTAGCCAATTATGTCTTGACATCTATATGAGAACTATAAAGAAGTCTGTTCTCAGTAAGTTAAAAATTTAACGTAGCAGACTAGAATTAAATATTCCGCCAAATATACTGATATCAAAAGTGTCATTTGGTTAAACAAAGCTACAAAATCATTGGTTTTGTTTAAATTTATGAGATTTTTGTAAACCTCCAACGCGGAAATGCAAACCTGCCAACGGCAGAAATTATTTGCTGTTTTCGAAGTCAATTTGGATTTTCCGAAATGCATTATAATAATTAATATTTTCGTAATCCAATCGTTACTGGCATAAATTCATTTTAAAGCAGAATTTTACTACCAATTTTCATGTATTTATTTATTTGAACGGGTATCTCCAATTATACAAATGTAATAAACATTACGACATCTAGACAAAACTTGTGGCTGATTAACTGTTAATAAATGCAAAACTATGTTGTAACTATAAATAAATATGAGGTAACTAACAATAAATATGAGGTAACTAACAATAAATGTGAGGTAACTAGCCATAAATATGAGGTAACTGGTAATAGATATGAAGTTACTAATGATAAATACAATAATACCAATTGATAAACTAGTATTAATAAAATGTTGTGAAATAACATCTATTAAATATTTTAAGATAATAAAAGGGTGTAAAATTTGCAACAACAATAATAAAACAGAACAAAACAATGGGGAAAAATAATAAAATCTAAATCAATTATATGGTTTTATGGTTTAGATTGTATAGATAAAAACGACTATAACAGTGACAGGGAGTAAGGGAGGGGGAAAGGTAAAAATAAATAATTGTAATTTAAAAGTATAGACAAATTAGTATATGCAACGACTATACCTGTATGGCAGCGACCTGAAAAAACACACAAACAACAGTTACATTATTAACAGATGTATGTGTGTTATTTTGTAAACTCTCCTACACGAAAAAGAAAGTAATAGTTATCCGGAAATCCTATTATGCTATCAGCTTGCTTTCCTTTCAAAACTGACTATATTAAAGGCTATAAATAGATAACGAACACTGTCCTCGCTGTAGGCTTGATACCACTTGACTGCTCTATTTAAAAAATATTCGTACATCATGTTTTTAATGACATTCCGTGCTATCCGAAATTCCAAATATCCAAAATACACATGATCCCATAAGTTTTAGTGAATTGTGTGCCTAGGATATAAAATAATCTCAAAATACTTACACTTAGGCAAGAAATACACAACCCACTAATGTCACTGTGGCATCTTATATTAGAACATCGTATTTGTAAGGTTAGATCGATCAGCTGATATATAAACCATCTGTTGGATGAAAAAAACCAGCTGGATAAAACAAAAAAAGTTTTAGTAATGACAAAAAAAAGAAAGCTTGTCCTCGTAATTGTAAGTTTCGAACATGTTGTAGTTCCAATCCGTCAAATGGTACTATACAAAGTTGTGTTAGGTTAGGTGTTTGTATTCAGCGCGACAAATACTTTCGTGAAATAGTTCCGACTCCATCCGATAGATCGCATTAGAGGTCTGCATATACTGAAATCTAAAACCACAGCTAAGATCAGCTGACTTTGTTATTTGGTGAACATGTATTGTATTTGGTTCTGTGAAATTTGTTATAAACTTGCTTTTTTCTCGTGAAATAGTTCACAAACTGATAATAAGGACTGTTATTAATTGATTTCGTTTATTTTGATAATAGTTTTGATGTAGTTTACTGTTCGTAATGTAATGTTTTTTGTTCCTCCTGTTACATAACCTTGTCTTGTTTGTGTTTATGTTTTGATTGTTTACGTTTTCGTAGACTCTCATGATGCAAACA